>NW_026906961.1:349038-698077 GCF_033978795.1 Nerophis ophidion | reverse complement strand
ATACATGTCTAGTGTATAAATATTAAATACATGTTAAGTGTATAAATATTAAATACATATTCAGTGTATAAATATTAAATACATGATTAGTGTATTAATATTAAATACATGATTAGTGTATAAATATTAAATACATGTTTAGTGTATTAATATTAAATACATGTTTAGTGTATTAATATTAAATACATGTTTAGTGTATAAATAATAACTAAATGTTTAGTGTATGAATATTAAATACATGTTCAGTGTATAAATATTAAATAAATGTTTAGTGTAATAATATTAAATATATGTTTAGTTTATTAAAATTAAATACATGTTTTTGTATTAATATTAAATACATGTTTAGTGTATAAATATTAAATACATGTTTAGTGTATTAATATTAAATACATGTTTAGTGTATTAATATTAAATACATGTTTAGTGTATAAATAATAACTACATGTTTAGTGTATGAATATTAAATACATGTTTAGTGTATAAATGTTAAATACATGTTTAGTTTATGAATATTAAATACATGTTTAGTGTATTAATATTAAATATATATATAGTTTATTATAATTAAATACATGTTTTGTATTAATATTAAATAAATGTTTAGTGTATGAATATTAAATACATGTTTAGTGTATGAATATTAAATACCTGTTTAGTGTATTAATATTAAATATATATTTAGTTTATGAATATTAAACACATGTTTAGTGGATGTATAATAAATACATATTTAGTGTATTAATATTGAATACATGTTTAGTGTATGAATATTAAATATATGTTTAGTGTATGAATAATAACTACATGTTTAGTGTATTAATATTAAACACATGTTTAGTGTATGAATATTAAATACACTTTTAGTGTAAGAATATTAAATACACGTTTAGTGTAAAAATATTAAATACATGTTTAGTGTATTAATATTATATATATATTTAGTTTATTAAAATTAAATACATGTTTTTGTATTAATATTAAATACATGTTTAGTGTATAAATATTTAATACATGTTTACTGTATTAATATTAAATACATGTTTAGTGTATAAATATTAAATACATGTTTAGTGTATAAATAATAACTAAATGTTTAGTGTATGAATATTAAATACATGTTCAGTGTATAAATATTAAATACATGTTTAGTGTAATAATATTAAATATATGTTTAGTTTATTAAAATTAAATACATGTTTTTGTATTAATATTAAATACATGTTTAGTGTATAAATATTAAATACATGTTTAGTGTATTAATATTAAATACATGTTTAGTGTATTAATATTAAATACATGTTTAGTGTATAAATAATAACTACATGTTTAGTGTATGAATATTAAATACATGTTTAGTGTATAAATGTTAAATACATGTTTAGTTTATGAATATTAAATACATGTTTAGTGTATTAATATTAAATATATATTTAGTTTATTATAATTAAATACATGTTTTTGTATCAATATTAAATACATGTTTAGTGTATGAATATTAAATACATGTTTAGTGTATGAATATTAAATACATGTTTAGTGTGAAAATATTAAATACATGTTTAGTGTATTAATATTAAATACATGTTTAGTGTATTAATATTAAATATATATTTAGTTTATGAATATTAAACACATGTTTAGTGGATATATAATAAATACATATTTAGTCTATTAATATTGAATACATGTTTAGTGTATAAATATTAAATACATGTTTAGTGTATTAATATTAAACACATGTTTAGTGTATGAATATTAAATACACTTTTAGTGTATGAATATTAAATACACGTTTAGTGTAAAAATATTAAATACATGTTTAGTGTATTAATATTATATATATATTTAGTTTATTAAAATTAAATACATGTTTTTGTATTAATATTAAATACAGGTTTAGTGTATAAATATTTAATACATGTTTACTGTATTAATATTAAATACATGTTTAGTGTATAAATAATAACTACATCTTTAGTGTATTAATATTAAACACATGTTTAGTGTATGAATATTAAATACACTTTTAGTGTATGAATATTAAATACACGTTTAGTGTAAAAATATTAAATACATGTTTAGTGTATTAATATTATATATATATTTAGTTTATTAAAATTAAATACATGTTTTTGTATTAATATTAAATACATGTTTAGTGTATAAATATTTAATACATGTTTACTGTATTAATATTAAATACATGTTTAGTGTATAAATATTAAATACATGTTTAGTGTATAAATAATAACTAAATGTTTAGTGTATGAATATTAAATACATGTTCAGTGTATAAATATTAAATACATGTTTAGTGTAATAATATTAAATATATGTTTAGTTTATTAAAATTAAATACATGTTTTTGTATTAATATTAAATACATGTTTAGTGTATAAATATTAAATACATGTTTAGTGTATTAATATTAAATACATGTTTAGTGTATTAATATTAAATACATGTTTAGTGTATAAATAATAACTACATGTTTAGTGTATGAATATTAAATACATGTTTAGTGTATAAATGTTAAATATATATTTAGTTTATTAAAATTAAATACATGTTTTTGTATTAATATTAAATACATGTTTAGTGTATAAATATTTAATACATGTTTACTGTATTAATATTAAATACATGTTTAGTGTATAAATAATAACTACATGTTTAGTGTATGAATATTAAATACATGTTTAGTGTATAAATATTAAATACATGTTTAGTGTATTAATATTAAATATATGTTTGGTTTATTAAAATTAAATACATGTTTTTGTATTAATATTAAATACATGTTTAGTGTATAAATATTTAATACATGTTTACTGTATTAATATTAAATACATGTTTAGTGTATAAATAATAACTACATGTTTAGTGTATGAATATTAAATACATGTTTAGTGTATAAATATTAAATACATGTTTAGTGTATTAATATTAAATATATGTTTAGTTTATTAAAATTAAATACATGTTTTTGTATTAATATTAAATACATGTTTAGTTTATTAAACGTAAATACATGTTTTGTATTAATATTAAATACATGTTTAGTGTATGAATATTAAATACACGTTTAGTGTATGAATATTAAATACATGTTTAATTTATGAATATTAAATACATGTTTAGTGGATATATGATAAATACATATTTAGCGTATTAATATTAAATACATGTTTAGTGTATGAATATTAAATACATGTTTAGTGTATTAATATTAAATACATGTTTATTGTATAAATAATAACTACATGTTTAGTGTATGAATATTAAATACATGTTTTGTGTATAAATGTTAAATACATGTTTAGTTTATGAATATTAAATACATGTTTAGTGTATAAATATTAAATACATGTTTAGTGTATTAATATTAAATATATATTTAGTTTATGAATATTAAATACATGTTTAGTGGATATATAATAAATACATATTTAGTGTATTAATATTAAATACATATTTAGTGTATAAATAATAACTACATGTTTAGTGTATGAATATTAAATACATGTTTAGTGTATAAATGTTAAATACATGTTTAGTTCATGAATATTAAATACATGTTTAGTGTATTAATATTAAATATATATTTAGTTTATTACAATTAAATACATGTTTTTGTATTAATATTAAATACATGTTTAGTGTATGAATATTAAATACATGTTTAGTGTATGAATATTAGATACATGTTTAGTGTAAAATATTAAATACGTTTTTAGTGCATTAATATTAAATACATGTTTAGTGTATTAATATTAAATATATATCTAGTTTATGAATATTAAATACATGTTTAGTGGATATATAATAAATACATATTTAGTGTATTAATATTAAATACATGTTTAGTGTATAAATATTAAATACATGTTTAGTTTATGAATAATAACTACATGTTTAGTGTATTAATATTAAACACATGTTTAGTGTATGAATATTAAATACACTTTTAGTGTATGAATATTAAATACACGTTTAGTGTAAAAATATTAAATACATGTTTAGTGTATTAATATTAAATATATATTTAGTTTATTAAAATTAAATACATGTTTTTGTATTAATATTAAATACATGTTTAGTGTATAAATATTAAATACATGTTTAGTGTATAAATGTTAAATACATGTTTAGTGTATAAATATAAGTGTATGAGAAACCAAACTTATGTAAAAAAAATAAAAGAAACAAAAAAAAAAGGAAAAAGAGAGAGAGAGAGAGACGGAGAGGACCGGACTTATTAAGAGGGAACGTGCGCCTTCCTGTGGACTTCTGCCGCAACTGCAAGCATAAAGAAATTCATTATTTCCAAGTGTGCCTTATTTAGAGGATAATAAATACATGTTTAGTAAATGAATATTAAATATATGATTAGTATATGATTACATATACGTTTAGTATATGATTATTAAATACATGTTCAGTGTATTAATATTAAATACATGTTTAGTGTATGAATATTAAATACATATTTAGTGTATAAATATTAAATACATGTTTAGTGTATAAATATGAAATACATGTTTAGTGTATGAATATTAAATACATGTTTAGTGTATAAATATTAAATACATGTTAAGTGTATGAATATTAAATACATGTTTAATGTATGAATATTAAATACATGTTTAGTGTATAAATATTGAATACATGTTTCGTGTATGAATATTAAATACATGTTTAGTGTATAAATATTAAATACATGTTTAATGTATGAATATTAATTACATGTTTAGTGTATGAATATTAAATACATTTTAATGTATGAATATTAAATACATATTTAGTGTATAAATAATAAATACATGTTAAGTGTATAAATATTAAATACATATTTAGTGTATAAATATTAAATACATGATTAGTGTATTAATATTAAATACATGATTAGTGTATAAATATTAAATACATGTTTAGTGTATTAATATTAAATGCATGTTTAGTGTATTAATATTAAATACATGTTTAGTGTATAAATAATAACTAAATGTTTAGTGTATGAATATTAAATACATGTTTAGTGTATTAATATTAAATATATATTTAGTTCATTATAATTAAATACATGTTTTTGTATCAATATTAAATACATGTTTAGTGTATGAATATTAAATACATGTTTAGTGTATAAATATTAAATACATGTTTAGTGTATTAATATTAAATACATGTTTAGTGTATTAATATTAAATAGATGTTTAGTGTATAAATATTAAATACATGTTTAGTGTATTAATATTAAATACATGTTTAGTGTATTAATATTAAATACATGTTTAGTGTATAAATAATAACTACATGTTTAGTGTATGAATATTAAATACATGTTTAGTGTATAAATGTTAAATACATGTTTAGTTTATGAATATTAAATACATGTTTAGTGTATTAATATTAAATATATATTTAGTTTATTATAATTAAATACATGTTTTTGTATTAATATTAAATACATGTTTAGTGTATGAATATTAAATACATGTTTAGTGTATGAATATTAAATACATGTTTAGTGTAAAAATATTAAATACATGTTTAGTGTATTAATATTAAATACATGTTTAGTGTATTAATATTAAATATATATTTAGTTTATGAATATTAAACACATGTTTAGTGGATATATAATAAATACTTATTTAGTGTATTAATATTGAATACATGTTTAGTGTATTAATATTAAATACATGTTTAGTGTATGAATAATAACTACATGTTTAGTGTATTAATATTAAACACATGTTTAGTGTATGAATATTAAATACACTTTTAGTGTATGAATATTAAATACACGTTTAGTGTAAAAATATTAAATACATGTTTAGTGTATGAATATTAAATACATGTTTAGTGTATAAATATTAAATACATGTTTAGTGTATTATATTAAATACATGTTTAGTGTATTAATATTAAATACACTTTTAGTGTATAAATAGTAAATACACGTTTAGTGTAACAATATTAAATACATGTTTAGTGTATTAATATTAAATATATGTTTAGTTTATTAAAATTAAATACATGTTTTTGTATTAATATTAAATACATATTAAGTGTAAGAATAATAACTACATGTTTATTGAATGAATATTAAATACATGTTTAGTGTATGAATATTTAATACATGTTTAGTGTATTAATATTAAATATGTGTTTACTTTATTAAAATTAAATACATGTTTTTGTATTAATATTAAATACATGTTTTGTGTATTAATATTAAATACATGTTTAGTGTATTAATATTAAATATATGTTTAGTGTATAAATGTTAAATACATGTTTAGTGTATGAATATTAAATATATGTTTAGTTTATTAAAATTAAATACATGTTTTGTATTAATATTAAATACATGTTTAGTGTATAAATATTAAATACATGTTTAGTGTATTAATATTTAATACATGTTTAGTGTATTAATATTAAATATGTGTTTAGTTTATTAAAATTAAATACATATTTTTGTATTAATATTAAATACATGTTTTGTGTATTAATATTAAATACATGTTTAGTGTATTAATATTAAATACATGTTTAGTGTATAAATGTTAAATACATGTTTGGTGTATGAATATTAAATATATGTTTAGTTTATTAAAATTAAATACATGTTTTTGTATTAATATTAAATACATGTTTAGTGTATGAATATTAAATACATGTTTAGTGTATTAATATTAAATACATGTTTAGTGTATAAATATAAGTGTATGAGAAACCAAACTTATGTAAAAAAAAATAAAAGAAACAAAAAAAAAGGAAAAAGAGAGATAGAGAGACGGAGAGGACCGGACTTATTAAGAGGGAACGCCCGCCCTCCTGTGGATTTCTGCCGCAACTGCACGCATAAAGAAATTCATTATTTCCAAGTGTGCCTTATTTAGAGGATAATAAATACATGTTTACTAAATGAATATTAAATATATGATTAGTATATGATTACATATACGTTTAGTATATGATTATTAAATACATGTTCAGTGTATTAATATTAAATACATGTTTAGTGTATGAATATTAAATATATATTTAGTGTATAAATATTAAATACATGTTTAGTGTATAAATATTAAATACATGTTTAGTGTATGAATATTAAATACATGTTTAGTGTATAAATATTAAATACATGTTTAGTGTATTAATATTAAATATGTGTTTACTTTATTAAAATTAAATAAATGTTTTTGTATTAATATTAAATACATGTTTAGTGTATAAATATTAAATACATGTTTAGTGTATGAATATTAAATACATGTTTAGTTTATGAATATTAAATACATGTTTAGTGTATTAATATTAAATATATATTTAGTTTATTAAAATTAAATACATGTTTTGTATTAATATTAAATACATGTTTAGTGTATAAATATTAAATACATGTTTAGTGTATGAATATTAAATACATGTTTAGTGTATAATTATTAAATACATGTTTAGTGTATTAATATTAAATACGTGTTTAGTGTATTAATATTAAATACATGTTTAGTGTATTAATATTAAATACATGTTTAGTGTATAAATAATAACTAAATGTTTAGTGTATGAATATTAAATACATGTTCAGTGTATAAATATTAAATACATGTTTAGTGTAATAATATTAAATATATGTTTAGTTTATTAAAATTAAATACATGTTTTTGTATTAATATTAAATACATGTTTAGTGCATGAATATTAAATACATGTTTAGTGTATTAATATTAAATACATGTTTAGTGTATGAATATTAAATACATGTTTAGTGTATGAATATTAAATACATGTTTAGTGTATGAATATTCAATACATGTTTACTGTATGAATATTAAATACATGTTTAGTGTATTAATATTAAATACACGTTTAGTGTATTAATATTAAATACATGTTTAGTGTATAAATAATAACTACATGTTTAGTGTATGAATATTAAATACATGTTTAGTGTATAAATGTTAAATACATGTTTAGTTTATGAATATTAAATACATGTTTAGTGTATTAATATTAAATATATATTTAGTTTATTACAATTAAATACATGTTTTTGTATTAATATTAAATACATGTTTAGTGTATGAATATTAAATACATGTTTAGTGTATGAATATTAAATACATGTTTAGTGTAAAATATTAAATAAATTTTTAGTGTATTAATATTAAATACATGTTTAGTGTATTAATATTAAATATATATTTAGTTTATGAATATTAAATACATGTTTAGTGGATGTATAATAAATACATATTTAGTGTATTAATATTAAATACATGTTTAGTGTATAAATATTAAATACATGTTTAGCTTATGAATAATAACTACATGTTTAGTGTATTAATATTAAACACATGTTTAGTGTATGAATATTGAATACACTTTAAGTGTATGAATATTAAATACACGTTTAGTGTAAAAATATTAAATACATGTTTAGTGTATTAATATTAAATATATATTTAGTTTATTAAAATTAAATACATGTTTTGTATTAATATTAAATACATGTTTAGTGTATAAATATTAAATACATGTTTAGTGTATGAATATTAAATACGTGTTTAGTGTATAATTATTAAATACATGTTTAGTGTATTAATATTAAATACGTGTTTAGTGTATTAATATTAAATACATGTTTAGTGTATTAATATTAAATACATGTTTAGTGTATAAATAATAACTAAATGTTTAGTGTATGAATATTAAATACATGTTCAGTGTATAAATATTAAATACATGTTTAGTGTAATAATATTAAATATATGTTTAGTTTATTAAAATTAATTACATGTTTTTGTATTAATATTAAATACATGTTTAGTGCATAAATATTAAATACATGTTTAGTGTATTAATATTAAATACATGTTTAGTGTATGAATATTAAATACATGTTTAGTGTATGAATATTAAATACATGTTTAGTGTATAAATATTAAATACATGTTTAGTGTATTAATATTAAATACATGTTTAGTGTATAAATAATAACTACATGTTTAGTGTATGAATATTAAATACATGTTTAGTGTATAAATGTTAAATACATGTTTAGTTTATGAATATTAAATACATGTTTAGTGTATTAATATTAAATATATATTTAGTTTATTACAATTAAATACATGTTTTTGTATTAATATTAAATACATGTTTAGTGTATGAATATTAAATACATGTTTAGTGTATGAATATTAATACATTTTTAGTGTATTAATATTAAATACATGTTTAGTGTATTAATATTAAATATATATTTAGTTTATGAATATTAAATACATGTTTAGTGGATGTATAATAAATACATATTTAGTGTATTAATATTAAATACATGTTTAGTGTATAAATATTAAATACATGTTTAGCTTATGAATAATAACTACATGTTTAGTGTATTAATATTAAACACATGTTTAGTGTATGAATATTAAATACACTTTAAGTGTATGAATATTAAATGCACGTTTAGTGTCAAAATATTAAATACATGTTTAGTGTATTAATATTAAATATATATTTAGTTTATTAAAATTAAATACATGTTTTTGTATTAATATTAAATACATGTTTAGTGTATAAATATTTAATACATGTTTACTGTATTAATATTAAATACATGTTTAGTGTATAAATAATAACTACATGTTTAGTGTATGAATATTAAATACATGTTTAGTGGATAAATATTAAATACATGTTTAGTGTATTAATATTAAATACATGTTTTTGTATTAATATTAAATACATATTAAGTGTAAGAATAATAACTACATATTTATTGAATGAATATTAAATACATGTTTAGTGTATAAATATTTAATACATGTTTACTGTATTAATATTAAATACATGTTTAGTGTATGAATAATAACTACATGTTTAGTGTATGAATATTAAATACATGTTTAGTGTAAAAATATTAAATACATGTTTAGTGTATTAATATTAAATATATGTTTAGTTTATTAAAATTAAATACATGTTTTTGTATAAATATTAAATACATGTTTAGTGTATGAATATTAAATACATGTTTACTGTATTAATATTAAATACATGTTTAGTGTATTAATATTAAATATATGTTTAGTTTATTAAAATTAAGTACATGTTTTTGTATAAATATTAAATACATGTTTAGTGTATGAATATTAAATACATGTTTACTGTATTAATATTAAATACATGTTTAGTGTATAAATATTAGCTACATGTTTTGTGTATGAATATTAAATACATGTCTAGTGTATAAATATTAAATACATGTTAAGTGTATAAATATTAAATACATATTCAGTGTATAAATATTAAATACATGATTAGTGTATTAATATTAAATACATGATTAGTGTATAAATATTAAATACATGTTTAGTGTATTAATATTAAATACATGTTTAGTGTATTAATATTAAATACATGTTTAGTGTATAAATAATAACTAAATGTTTAGTGTATGAATATTAAATACATGTTCAGTGTATAAATATTAAATAAATGTTTAGTGTAATAATATTAAATATATGTTTAGTTTAT
Organism: Nerophis ophidion; assembly: GCF_033978795.1. Taxonomy (NCBI): domain Eukaryota; kingdom Metazoa; phylum Chordata; class Actinopteri; order Syngnathiformes; family Syngnathidae; genus Nerophis; species Nerophis ophidion. The sequence continues at coordinate 687,514 of NW_026906961.1, read as the reverse complement.
TAAAATTAAATACATGTTTTTGTATTAATATTAAATACATGTTTAGTGTATAAATATTAAATACATGTTTAGTGTATTAATATTAAATACATGTTTAGTGTATTAATATTAAATACATGTTTAGTGTATAAATAATAACTACATGTTTAGTGTATGAATATTAAATACATGTTTAGTGTATAAATGTTAAATACATGTTTAGTTTATGAATATTAAATACATGTTTAGTGTATTAATATTAAATATATATATAGTTTATTATAATTAAATACATGTTTTGTATTAATATTAAATAAATGTTTAGTGTATGAATATTAAATACATGTTTAGTGTATGAATATTAAATACCTGTTTAGTGTATTAATATTAAATATATATTTAGTTTATGAATATTAAACACATGTTTAGTGGATGTATAATAAATACATATTTAGTGTATTAATATTGAATACATGTTTAGTGTATGAATATTAAATATATGTTTAGTGTATGAATAATAACTACATGTTTAGTGTATTAATATTAAACACATGTTTAGTGTATGAATATTAAATACACTTTTAGTGTATGAATATTAAATACACGTTTAGTGTAAAAATATTAAATACATGTTTAGTGTATTAATATTATATATATATTTAGTTTATTAAAATTAAATACATGTTTTTGTATTAATATTAAATACATGTTTAGTGTATAAATATTTAATACATGTTTACTGTATTAATATTAAATACATGTTTAGTGTATAAATATTAAATACATGTTTAGTGTATAAATAATAACTAAATGTTTAGTGTATGAATATTAAATACATGTTCAGTGTATAAATATTAAATACATGTTTAGTGTAATAATATTAAATATATGTTTAGTTTTATTAAAATTAAATACATGTTTTTGTATTAATATTAAATACATGTTTAGTGTATAAATATTAAATACATGTTTAGTGTATTAATATTAAATACATGTTTAGTGTATTAATATTAAATACATGTTTAGTGTATAAATAATAACTACATGTTTAGTGTATGAATATTAAATACATGTTTAGTGTATAAATGTTAAATACATGTTTAGTTTATGAATATTAAATACATGTTTAGTGTATTAATATTAAATATATATTTAGTTTATTATAATTAAATACATGTTTTTGTATTAATATTAAATACATGTTTAGTGTATGAATATTAAATACATGTTTAGTGTATGAATATTAAATACATGTTTAGTGTGAAAAATATTAAATACATGTTTAGTGTATTAATATTAAATACATGTTTAGTGTATTAATATTAAATATATATTTAGTTTATGAATATTAAACACATGTTTAGTGGATATATAATAAATACATATTTAGTCTATTAATATTGAATACATGTTTAGTGTATAAATATTAAATACATGTTTAGTGTATTAATATTAAACACATGTTTAGTGTATGAATATTAAATACACTTTTAGTGTATGAATATTAAATACACGTTTAGTGTAAAAATATTAAATACATGTTTAGTGTATTAATATTATATATATATTTAGTTTATTAAAATTAAATACATGTTTTTGTATTAATATTAAATACAGGTTTAGTGTATAAATATTTAATACATGTTTACTGTATTAATATTAAATACATGTTTAGTGTATAAATAATAACTACATCTTTAGTGTATTAATATTAAACACATGTTTAGTGTATGAATATTAAATACACTTTTAGTGTATGAATATTAAATACACGTTTAGTGTAAAAATATTAAATACATGTTTAGTGTATTAATATTATATATATATTTAGTTTATTAAAATTAAATACATGTTTTTGTATTAATATTAAATACATGTTTAGTGTATAAATATTTAATACATGTTTACTGTATTAATATTAAATACATGTTTAGTGTATAAATATTAAATACATGTTTAGTGTATAAATAATAACTAAATGTTTAGTGTATGAATATTAAATACATGTTCAGTGTATAAATATTAAATACATGTTTAGTGTAATAATATTAAATATATGTTTAGTTTATTAAAATTAAATACATGTTTTTGTATTAATATTAAATACATGTTTAGTGTATAAATATTAAATACATGTTTAGTGTATTAATATTAAATACATGTTTAGTGTATTAATATTAAATACATGTTTAGTGTATAAATAATAACTACATGTTTAGTGTATGAATATTAAATACATGTTTAGTGTATAAATGTTAAATATATATTTAGTTTATTAAAATTAAATACATGTTTTTGTATTAATATTAAATACATGTTTAGTGTATAAATATTTAATACATGTTTACTGTATTAATATTAAATACATGTTTAGTGTATAAATAATAACTACATGTTTAGTGTATGAATATTAAATACATGTTTAGTGTATAAATATTAAATACATGTTTAGTGTATTAATATTAAATATATGTTTAGTTTATTAAAATTAAATACATGTTTTTGTATTAATATTAAATACATGTTTAGTGTATAAATATTTAATACATGTTTACTGTATTAATATTAAATACATGTTTAGTGTATAAATAATAACTACATGTTTAGTGTATGAATATTAAATACATGTTTAGTGTATAAATATTAAATACATGTTTAGTGTATTAATATTAAATATATGTTTAGTTTATTAAAATTAAATACATGTTTTTGTATTAATATTAAATACATGTTTAGTTTATTAAACGTAAATACATGTTTTGTATTAATATTAAATACATGTTTAGTGTATGAATATTAAATACACGTTTAGTGTATGAATATTAAATACATGTTTAATTTATGAATATTAAATACATGTTTAGTGGATATATGATAAATACATATTTAGCGTATTAATATTAAATACATGTTTAGTGTATGAATATTAAATACATGTTTAGTGTATTAATATTAAATACATGTTTATTGTATAAATAATAACTACATGTTTAGTGTATGAATATTAAATACATGTTTTGTGTATAAATGTTAAATACATGTTTAGTTTATGAATATTAAATACATGTTTAGTGTATAAATATTAAATACATGTTTAGTGTATTAATATTAAATATATATTTAGTTTATGAATATTAAATACATGTTTAGTGGATATATAATAAATACATATTTAGTGTATTAATATTAAATACATATTTAGTGCATAAATAATAACTACATGTTTAGTGTATGAATATTAAATACATGTTTAGTGTATAAATGTTAAATACATGTTTAGTTCATGAATATTAAATACATGTTTAGTGTATTAATATTAAATATATATTTAGTTTATTACAATTAAATACATGTTTTTGTATTAATATTAAATACATGTTTAGTGTATGAATATTAAATACATGTTTAGTGTATGAATATTAGATACATGTTTAGTGTAAAATATTAAATACGTTTTTAGTGCATTAATATTAAATACATGTTTAGTGTATTAATATTAAATATATATCTAGTTTATGAATATTAAATACATGTTTAGTGGATATATAATAAATACATATTTAGTGTATTAATATTAAATACATGTTTAGTGTATAAATATTAAATACATGTTTAGTTTATGAATAATAACTACATGTTTAGTGTATTAATATTAAACACATGTTTAGTGTATGAATATTAAATACACTTTTAGTGTATGAATATTAAATACACGTTTAGTGTAAAAATATTAAATACATGTTTAGTGTATTAATATTAAATATATATTTAGTTTATTAAAATTAAATACATGTTTTTGTATTAATATTAAATACATGTTTAGTGTATAAATATTAAATACATGTTTAGTGTATAAATGTTAAATACATGTTTAGTGTATAAATATAAGTGTATGAGAAACCAAACTTATGTAAAAAAAATAAAAGAAACAAAAAAAAAAAGGAAAAAGAGAGAGAGAGAGAGACGGAGAGGACCGGACTTATTAAGAGGGAACGTGCGCCCTCCTGTGGACTTCTGCCGCAACTGCAAGCATAAAGAAATTCATTATTTCCAAGTGTGCCTTATTTAGAGGATAATAAATACATGTTTAGTAAATGAATATTAAATATATGATTAGTATATGATTACATATACGTTTAGTATATGATTATTAAATACATGTTCAGTGTATTAATATTAAATACATGTTTAGTGTATGAATATTAAATACATATTTAGTGTATAAATATTAAATACATGTTTAGTGTATAAATATGAAATACATGTTTAGTGTATGAATATTAAATACATGTTTAGTGTATAAATATTAAATACATGTTAAGTGTATGAATATTAAATACATGTTTAATGTATGAATATTAAATACATGTTTAGTGTATAAATATTGAATACATGTTTCGTGTATGAATATTAAATACATGTTTAGTGTATAAATATTAAATACATGTTTAATGTATGAATATTAATTACATGTTTAGTGTATGAATATTAAATACATTTTAATGTATGAATATTAAATACATATTTAGTGTATAAATAATAAATACATGTTAAGTGTATAAATATTAAATACATATTTAGTGTATAAATATTAAATACATGATTAGTGTATTAATATTAAATACATGATTAGTGTATAAATATTAAATACATGTTTAGTGTATTAATATTAAATGCATGTTTAGTGTATTAATATTAAATACATGTTTAGTGTATAAATAATAACTAAATGTTTAGTGTATGAATATTAAATACATGTTTAGTGTATTAATATTAAATATATATTTAGTTTATTATAATTAAATACATGTTTTTGTATCAATATTAAATACATGTTTAGTGTATGAATATTAAATACATGTTTAGTGTATAAATATTAAATACATGTTTAGTGTATTAATATTAAATACATGTTTAGTGTATTAATATTAAATAGATGTTTAGTGTATAAATATTAAATACATGTTTAGTGTATTAATATTAAATACATGTTTAGTGTATTAATATTAAATACATGTTTAGTGTATAAATAATAACTACATGTTTAGTGTATGAATATTAAATACATGTTTAGTGTATAAATGTTAAATACATGTTTAGTTTATGAATATTAAATACATGTTTAGTGTATTAATATTAAATATATATTTAGTTTATTATAATTAAATACATGTTTTTGTATTAATATTAAATACATGTTTAGTGTATGAATATTAAATACATGTTTAGTGTATGAATATTAAATACATGTTTAGTGTAAAAATATTAAATACATGTTTAGTGTATTAATATTAAATACATGTTTAGTGTATTAATATTAAATATATATTTAGTTTATGAATATTAAACACATGTTTAGTGGATATATAATAAATACTTATTTAGTGTATTAATATTGAATACATGTTTAGTGTATTAATATTAAATACATGTTTAGTGTATGAATAATAACTACATGTTTAGTGTATTAATATTAAACACATGTTTAGTGTATGAATATTAAATACACTTTTAGTGTATGAATATTAAATACACGTTTAGTGTAAAAATATTAAATACATGTTTAGTGTATTAATATTATATATATATTTAGTTTATTAAAATTAAATACATGTTTTTGTATTAATATTAAATACATGTTTAGTGTATAAATATTTAATACATGTTTACTGTATTAATATTAAATACATGTTTAGTGTATAAATAATAACTACATGTTTAGTGTATGAATATTAAATACATGTTTAGTGTATAAATGTTAAATACATGTTTAGTTTATGAATATTAAATACATGTTTAGTGTATTAATATTAAATATATATTTAGTTTATTATAATTAAATACATGTTTTTGTATTAATATTAAATACATGTTTTTGTATTAATATTAAATACATGTTTAGTGTATGAATATTAAATACATGTTTAGTGTATAAATATTAAATACATGTTTAGTGTATTAATATTAAATACATGTTTAGTGTATTAATATTAAATACATGTTTAGTGTATAAATATTAAATACATGTTTAGTTTATGAATAATAACTACATGTTTAGTGTATTAATATTAAACACATGTTTAGTGTATGAATATTAAATACACTTTTAGTGTATGAATATTAAATACACGTTTAGTGTAAAAATATTAAATACATGTTTAGTGTATTAATATTAAATATATATTTAGTTTATTAAAATTAAATACATGTTTTTGTATTAATATTAAATACATGTTTAGTGTATAAATATTAAATACATGTTTAGTGTATAAATGTTAAATACATGTTTAGTGTATAAATATAAGTGTATGAGAAACCAAACTTATGTAAAAAAAATAAAAGAAACAAAAAAAAAAGGAAAAAGAGAGAGAGAGAGAGACGGAGAGGACCGGACTTATTAAGAGGGAACGTGCGCCCTCCTGTGGACTTCTGCCGCAACTGCAAGCATAAAGAAATTCATTATTTCCAAGTGTGCCTTATTTAGAGGATAATAAATACATGTTTAGTAAATGAATATTAAATATATGATTAGTATATGATTACATATACGTTTAGTATATGATTATTAAATACATGTTCAGTGTATTAATATTAAATACATGTTTAGTGTATGAATATTAAATACATATTTAGTGTATAAATATTAAATACATGTTTAGTGTATAAATATGAAATACATGTTTAGTGTATGAATATTAAATACATGTTTAGTGTATAAATATTAAATACATGTTAAGTGTATGAATATTAAATACATGTTTAATGTATGAATATTAAATACATGTTTAGTGTATAAATATTGAATACATGTTTCGTGTATGAATATTAAATACATGTTTAGTGTATAAATATTAAATACATGTTTAATGTATGAATATTAATTACATGTTTAGTGTATGAATATTAAATACATTTTAATGTATGAATATTAAATACATATTTAGTGTATAAATAATAAATACATGTTAAGTGTATAAATATTAAATACATATTTAGTGTATAAATATTAAATACATGATTAGTGTATTAATATTAAATACATGATTAGTGTATAAATATTAAATACATGTTTAGTGTATTAATATTAAATGCATGTTTAGTGTATTAATATTAAATACATGTTTAGTGTATAAATAATAACTAAATGTTTAGTGTATGAATATTAAATACATGTTTAGTGTATTAATATTAAATATATATTTAGTTTATTATAATTAAATACATGTTTTTGTATCAATATTAAATACATGTTTAGTGTATGAATATTAAATACATGTTTAGTGTATAAATATTAAATACATGTTTAGTGTATTAATATTAAATACATGTTTAGTGTATTAATATTAAATAGATGTTTAGTGTATAAATATTAAATACATGTTTAGTGTATTAATATTAAATACATGTTTAGTGTATTAATATTAAATACATGTTTAGTGTATAAATAATAACTACATGTTTAGTGTATGAATATTAAATACATGTTTAGTGTATAAATGTTAAATACATGTTTAGTTTATGAATATTAAATACATGTTTAGTGTATTAATATTAAATATATATTTAGTTTATTATAATTAAATACATGTTTTTGTATTAATATTAAATACATGTTTAGTGTATGAATATTAAATACATGTTTAGTGTATGAATATTAAATACATGTTTAGTGTAAAAATATTAAATACATGTTTAGTGTATTAATATTAAATACATGTTTAGTGTATTAATATTAAATATATATTTAGTTTATGAATATTAAACACATGTTTAGTGGATATATAATAAATACTTATTTAGTGTATTAATATTGAATACATGTTTAGTGTATTAATATTAAATACATGTTTAGTGTATGAATAATAACTACATGTTTAGTGTATTAATATTAAACACATGTTTAGTGTATGAATATTAAATACACTTTTAGTGTATGAATATTAAATACACGTTTAGTGTAAAAATATTAAATACATGTTTAGTGTATTAATATTATATATATATTTAGTTTATTAAAATTAAATACATGTTTTTGTATTAATATTAAATACATGTTTAGTGTATAAATATTTAATACATGTTTACTGTATTAATATTAAATACATGTTTAGTGTATAAATAATAACTACATGTTTAGTGTATGAATATTAAATACATGTTTAGTGTATAAATGTTAAATACATGTTTAGTTTATGAATATTAAATACATGTTTAGTGTATTAATATTAAATATATATTTAGTTTATTATAATTAAATACATGTTTTTGTATTAATATTAAATACATGTTTTTGTATTAATATTAAATACATGTTTAGTGTATGAATATTAAATACATGTTTAGTGTATAAATATTAAATACATGTTTAGTGTATTAATATTAAATACATGTTTAGTGTATTAATATTAAATACATGTTTAGTGTATAAATATTAAATACATGTTTAGTGTATTAATATTAAATACATGTTTAGTGTATTAATATTAAATACATGTTTAGTGTATAAACAATAACTACATGTTTATTGTATGAATATTAAATACATGTTTAGTGTATAAATGTTAAATACATGTTTAGTTTATGAATATTAAATACATGTTTAGTGTATTAATATTAAATATATATTTAGTTTATTATAATTAAATACATGTTTTTGTATTAATATTAAATACATGTTTAGTGTATGAATATTAAATACATGTTTAGTGTATGAATATTAAATACATGTTTAGTGTAAAAATATTAAATACATGTTTAGTGTATTAATATTAAATACATGTTTAGTGTATTAATATTAAATATATATTTAGTTTATGAATATTAAACACATGTTTAGTGGATATATAATAAATACTTATTTAGTGTATTAATATTGAATACATGTTTAGTGTATTAATATTAAATACATGTTTAGTGTATGAATAATAACTACATGTTTAGTGTATTAATATTAAACACATGTTTAGTGTATGAATATTAAATACACTTTTAGTGTATGAATATTAAATACACGTTTAGTGTAAAAATATTAAATACATGTTTAGTGTATTAATATTATATATATATTTAGTTTATTAAAATTAAATACATGTTTTTGTATTAATATTAAATACATGTTTAGTGTATAAATATTTAATACATGTTTACTGTATTAATATTAAATACATGTTTAGTGTATAAATAATAACTACATGTTTAGTATATGAATATTAAATACATGTTCAGTGTATAAATATTAAATACATGTTTAGTGTATTAATATTAAATATATGTTTAGTTTATTAAAATTAAATACATGTTTTTGTATTAATATTAAATACATATTAAGTGTAAGAATAATAACTACATGTTTATTGAATGAATATTAAATACATGTTTAGTGTATAAATATTTAATACATGTTTACTGTATTAATATTAAATACATGTTTAGTGTATGAATAATAACTACATGTTTAGTGTATGAATATTAAATACATGTTTGTGTATGAATATTAAATACATGTTTAGTGTATTAATATTAAATATATGTTTAGTGTATAAATATTAAATACATGTTTAGTGTATTAATATTAAATATGTGTTTTCTTTATTAAAATTAAATAAATGTTTTTGTATTAATATTAAATACATGTTTAGTGTATAACTATTAAATACAGGTTTAGTGTATTAATATTAAATACATGTTTAGTGTATGAATAATAACTACAGGTTTAGTGTATAAATATTGAATACATGTTTAGTGTATGAATGTTAAATACATGTTTGGTTTATTAAACTTAAATACATGTTTTTGTATTAATATTAAATACACATTTAGTGCAAGAATATTAAATACATGTTTAGTTTATGAATATTAAATACATGTTTAGTGGATAAATAATAAATAAATATTTAGTGTATTAATATTAAATACATGTTTAGTGTATAAATATTAAATACATGTTTAGTGTATGAATATTAAATACATGTTTAGTGTATTAATGTTAAATATGTGTTTACTTTATTAAAATTAAATACATGTTTTTGTATTAATATTAAATACATGTTTAGTGTATAACAATTAAATACAGGTTTAGTGTATTAATATTAAATACATGTTTAGTGTATAAATATGAAATACATGTTTAGTGTATGAATATTAAATACATGTTTAGTGTATAAATATTAAATACATGTTAAGTGTATGAATATTAAATACATGTTTAATGTATGAATATTAAATACATGTTTAGTGTATAAATATTGAATACATGTTTCGTGTATGAATATTAAATACATGTTTAGTGTATAAATATTAAATACATGTTTAATGTATGAATATTAATTACATGTTTAGTGTATGAATATTAAATACATTTTAATGTATGAATATTAAATACATATTTAGTGTATAAATAATAAATACATGTTAAGTGTATAAATATTAAATACATATTTAGTGTATAAATATTAAATACATGATTAGTGTATTAATATTAAATACATGATTAGTGTATAAATATTAAATACATGTTTAGTGTATTAATATTAAATGCATGTTTAGTGTATTAATATTAAATACATGTTTAGTGTATAAATAATAACTAAATGTTTAGTGTATGAATATTAAATACATGTTTAGTGTATTAATATTAAATATATATTTAGTTTATTATAATTAAATACATGTTTTTGTATCAATATTAAATACATGTTTAGTGTATGAATATTAAATACATGTTTAGTGTATAAATATTAAATACATGTTTAGTGTATTAATATTAAATACATGTTTAGTGTATTAATATTAAATAGATGTTTAGTGTATAAATATTAAATACATGTTTAGTGTATTAATATTAAATACATGTTTAGTGTATTAATATTAAATACATGTTTAGTGTATAAATAATAACTACATGTTTAGTGTATGAATATTAAATACATGTTTAGTGTATAAATGTTAAATACATGTTTAGTTTATGAATATTAAATACATGTTTAGTGTATTAATATTAAATATATATTTAGTTTATTATAATTAAATACATGTTTTTGTATTAATATTAAATACATGTTTAGTGTATGAATATTAAATACATGTTTAGTGTATGAATATTAAATACATGTTTAGTGTAAAAATATTAAATACATGTTTAGTGTATTAATATTAAATACATGTTTAGTGTATTAATATTAAATATATATTTAGTTTATGAATATTAAACACATGTTTAGTGGATATATAATAAATACTTATTTAGTGTATTAATATTGAATACATGTTTAGTGTATTAATATTAAATACATGTTTAGTGTATGAATAATAACTACATGTTTAGTGTATTAATATTAAACACATGTTTAGTGTATGAATATTAAATACACTTTTAGTGTATGAATATTAAATACACGTTTAGTGTAAAAATATTAAATACATGTTTAGTGTATTAATATTATATATATATTTAGTTTATTAAAATTAAATACATGTTTTTGTATTAATATTAAATACATGTTTAGTGTATAAATATTTAATACATGTTTACTGTATTAATATTAAATACATGTTTAGTGTATAAATAATAACTACATGTTTAGTGTATGAATATTAAATACATGTTTAGTGTATAAATGTTAAATACATGTTTAGTTTATGAATATTAAATACATGTTTAGTGTATTAATATTAAATATATATTTAGTTTATTATAATTAAATACATGTTTTTGTATTAATATTAAATACATGTTTTTGTATTAATATTAAATACATGTTTAGTGTATGAATATTAAATACATGTTTAGTGTATAAATATTAAATACATGTTTAGTGTATTAATATTAAATACATGTTTAGTGTATTAATATTAAATACATGTTTAGTGTATAAATATTAAATACATGTTTAGTTTATGAATAATAACTACATGTTTAGTGTATTAATATTAAACACATGTTTAGTGTATGAATATTAAATACACTTTTAGTGTATGAATATTAAATACACGTTTAGTGTAAAAATATTAAATACATGTTTAGTGTATTAATATTAAATATATATTTAGTTTATTAAAATTAAATACATGTTTTTGTATTAATATTAAATACATGTTTAGTGTATAAATATTAAATACATGTTTAGTGTATAAATGTTAAATACATGTTTAGTGTATAAATATAAGTGTATGAGAAACCAAACTTATGTAAAAAAAATAAAAGAAACAAAAAAAAAAGGAAAAAGAGAGAGAGAGAGAGACGGAGAGGACCGGACTTATTAAGAGGGAACGTGCGCCCTCCTGTGGACTTCTGCCGCAACTGCAAGCATAAAGAAATTCATTATTTCCAAGTGTGCCTTATTTAGAGGATAATAAATACATGTTTAGTAAATGAATATTAAATATATGATTAGTATATGATTACATATACGTTTAGTATATGATTATTAAATACATGTTCAGTGTATTAATATTAAATACATGTTTAGTGTATGAATATTAAATACATATTTAGTGTATAAATATTAAATACATGTTTAGTGTATAAATATGAAATACATGTTTAGTGTATGAATATTAAATACATGTTTAGTGTATAAATATTAAATACATGTTAAGTGTATGAATATTAAATACATGTTTAATGTATGAATATTAAATACATGTTTAGTGTATAAATATTGAATACATGTTTCGTGTATGAATATTAAATACATGTTTAGTGTATAAATATTAAATACATGTTTAATGTATGAATATTAATTACATGTTTAGTGTATGAATATTAAATACATTTTAATGTATGAATATTAAATACATATTTAGTGTATAAATAATAAATACATGTTAAGTGTATAAATATTAAATACATATTTAGTGTATAAATATTAAATACATGATTAGTGTATTAATATTAAATACATGATTAGTGTATAAATATTAAATACATGTTTAGTGTATTAATATTAAATGCATGTTTAGTGTATTAATATTAAATACATGTTTAGTGTATAAATAATAACTAAATGTTTAGTGTATGAATATTAAATACATGTTTAGTGTATTAATATTAAATATATATTTAGTTTATTATAATTAAATACATGTTTTTGTATCAATATTAAATACATGTTTAGTGTATGAATATTAAATACATGTTTAGTGTATAAATATTAAATACATGTTTAGTGTATTAATATTAAATACATGTTTAGTGTATTAATATTAAATAGATGTTTAGTGTATAAATATTAAATACATGTTTAGTGTATTAATATTAAATACATGTTTAGTGTATTAATATTAAATACATGTTTAGTGTATAAATAATAACTACATGTTTAGTGTATGAATATTAAATACATGTTTAGTGTATAAATGTTAAATACATGTTTAGTTTATGAATATTAAATACATGTTTAGTGTATTAATATTAAATATATATTTAGTTTATTATAATTAAATACATGTTTTTGTATTAATATTAAATACATGTTTAGTGTATGAATATTAAATACATGTTTAGTGTATGAATATTAAATACATGTTTAGTGTAAAAATATTAAATACATGTTTAGTGTATTAATATTAAATACATGTTTAGTGTATTAATATTAAATATATATTTAGTTTATGAATATTAAACACATGTTTAGTGGATATATAATAAATACTTATTTAGTGTATTAATATTGAATACATGTTTAGTGTATTAATATTAAATACATGTTTAGTGTATGAATAATAACTACATGTTTAGTGTATTAATATTAAACACATGTTTAGTGTATGAATATTAAATACACTTTTAGTGTATGAATATTAAATACACGTTTAGTGTAAAAATATTAAATACATGTTTAGTGTATTAATATTATATATATATTTAGTTTATTAAAATTAAATACATGTTTTTGTATTAATATTAAATACATGTTTAGTGTATAAATATTTAATACATGTTTACTGTATTAATATTAAATACATGTTTAGTGTATAAATAATAACTACATGTTTAGTGTATGAATATTAAATACATGTTTAGTGTATAAATGTTAAATACATGTTTAGTTTATGAATATTAAATACATGTTTAGTGTATTAATATTAAATATATATTTAGTTTATTATAATTAAATACATGTTTTTGTATTAATATTAAATACATGTTTTTGTATTAATATTAAATACATGTTTAGTGTATGAATATTAAATACATGTTTAGTGTATAAATATTAAATACATGTTTAGTGTATTAATATTAAATACATGTTTAGTGTATTAATATTAAATACATGTTTAGTGTATAAATATTAAATACATGTTTAGTGTATTAATATTAAATACATGTTTAGTGTATTAATATTAAATACATGTTTAGTGTATAAACAATAACTACATGTTTAGTGTATGAATATTAAATACATGTTTAGTGTATAAATGTTAAATACATGTTTAGTTTATGAATATTAAATACATGTTTAGTGTATTAATATTAAATATATATTTAGTTTATTATAATTAAATACATGTTTTTGTATTAATATTAAATACATGTTTAGTGTATGAATATTAAATACATGTTTAGTGTATGAATATTAAATACATGTTTAGTGTAAAAATATTAAATACATGTTTAGTGTATTAATATTAAATACATGTTTAGTGTATTAATATTAAATATATATTTAGTTTATGAATATTAAACACATGTTTAGTAGATATATAATAAATACTTATTTAGTGTATTAATATTGAATACATGTTTAGTGTATTAATATTAAATACATGTTTAGTGTATGAATAATAACTACATGTTTAGTGTATTAATATTAAACACATGTTTAGTGTATGAATATTAAATACACTTTTAGTGTATGAATATTAAATACACGTTTAGTGTAAAAATATTAAATACATGTTTAGTGTATTAATATTATATATATATTTAGTTTATTAAAATTAAATACATGTTTTTGTATTAATATTAAATACATGTTTAGTGTATAAATATTTAATACATGTTTACTGTATTAATATTAAATACATGTTTAGTGTATAAATAATAACTACATGTTTAGTATATGAATATTAAATACATGTTCAGTGTATAAATATTAAATACATGTTTAGTGTATTAATATTAAATATATGTTTAGTTTATTAAAATTAAATACATGTTTTTGTATTAATATTAAATACATATTAAGTGTAAGAATAATAACTACATGTTTATTGAATGAATATTAAATACATGTTTAGTGTATAAATATTTAATACATGTTTACTGTATTAATATTAAATACATGTTTAGTGTATGAATAATAACTACATGTTTAGTGTATGAATATTAAATACATGTTTGTGTATGAATATTAAATACATGTTTAGTGTATTAATATTAAATATATGTTTAGTGTATAAATATTAAATACATGTTTAGTGTATTAATATTAAATATGTGTTTTCTTTATTAAAATTAAATAAATGTTTTTGTATTAATATTAAATACATGTTTAGTGTATAGCTATTAAATACAGGTTTAGTGTATTAATATTAAATACATGTTTAGTGTATGAATAATAACTACAGGTTTAGTGTATAAATATTGAATACATGTTTAGTGTATGAATGTTAAATACATGTTTGGTTTATTAAACTTAAATACATGTTTTTGTATTAATATTAAATACACATTTAGTGCAAGAATATTAAATACATGTTTAGTTTATGAATATTAAATACATGTTTAGTGGATAAATAATAAATAAATATTTAGTGTATTAATATTAAATACATGTTTAGTGTATAAATATTAAATACATGTTTAGTGTATGAATATTAAATACATGTTTAGTGTATTAATGTTAAATATGTGTTTACTTTATTAAAATTAAATACATGTTTTTGTATTAATATTAAATACATGTTTAGTGTATAACAATTAAATACAGGTTTAGTGTATTAATATTAAATACATGTTTAGTGTATGAATAATAACTACAGGTTTAGTGTATAAATATTAAATACATGTTTAGTGTATGAATGTTAAATACATGTTTAGTTTATGAATATTAAATACATGTTTAGTGTTTTAATATTAAATATATATTTAGTTTATTAAAATTAAATACATGTTCTGTATTAATATTAAATACATGTTTAGTGTATAAATATTAAAAACATGTTTAGTGTATTAATATTAAATACATGTTTAGTGTATGAATATTAAATACATGTTTAGTGTATAAATATTAAATACATGTTTAGTGTATTATATTAAATACATGTTTAGTGTATTAATATTAAATACACTTTTAGTGTATAAATACTAAATACACGTTTAGTGTAACAATATTAAATACATGTTTAGTGTATTAATATTAAATATAAGTTTAGTTTATTAAAATTAAATACATGTTTTTGTATTAATATTAAATACATATTAAGTGTAAGAATAATAACTACATGTTTATTTAATGAATATTAAATACATGTTTAGTGTATGAATATTTAATACATGTTTAGTGTATTAATATTAAATATGTGTTTAGTTTATTAAAATTAAATACATGTTTTTGTATTAATATTAAATACATGTTTTGTGTATTAATATTAAATACATGTTTAGTGTATTAATATTAAATATATGTTTAGTGTATAAATGTTAAATACATGTTTAGTGTATGAATATTAAATATATGTTTAGTTTATTAAAATTAAATACATGTTTTTGTATTAATATTAAATACATGTTTAGTGTATAAATATTAAATACATGTTTAGTGTATTAATATTTAATACATGTTTAGTGTATTAATATTAAATATGTGTTTAGTTTATTAAAATTAAATACATATTTTTGTATTAATATTAAATACATGTTTTGTGTATTAATATTAAATACATGTTTAGTGTATAAATATTAAATACATGTTTAGTGTATTAATATTTAATACATGTTTAGTGTATTAATATTAAATATATGTTTAGTTTATTAAAATTAAATACATGTTTTTGTATTAATATTAAATACATGTTTTGTGTATTAATATTAAATACATGTTTAGTGTATTAATATTAAATACATGTTTAGTGTATAAATGTTAAATACATGTTTAGTGTATGAATATTAAATATATGTTTAGTTTATTAAAATTAAATACATGTTTTTGTATTAATATTAAATACATGTTTAGTGTATGAATATTAAATACATGTTTAGTGTATTAATATTAAATACATGTTTAGTGTATAAATATAAGTGTATGAGAAACCAAACTTATGTAAAAAAAAATAAAAGAAACAAAAAAAAAGGAAAAAGAGAGATAGAGAGACGGAGAGGACCGGACTTATTAAGAGGGAACGCCCGCCCTCCTGTGGACTTCTGCCGCAACTGCACGCATAAAGAAATTCATTATTTCCAAGTGTGCCTTATTTAGAGGATAATAAATACATGTTTACTGTATGAATATTAAATATATGATTAGTATATGATTACATATACGTTTAGTATATGATTATTAAATACATGTTCAGTGTATTAATATTAAATACATGTTTAGTGTATGAATATTAAATACATATTTAGTGTATAAATATTAAATACATGTTTAGTGTATAAATATTAAATACATGTTTAGTGTATGAATATTAAATACATGTTTAGTGTATAAATATTAAATACATGTTTAGTGTATTAATATTAAATATGTGTTTACTTTATTAAAATTAAATAAATGTTTTTGTATTAATATTAAATACATGTTTAGTGTATAAATATTAAATACATGTTTAGTGTATGAATATTAAATACATGTTTAGTTTATGAATATTAAATACATGTTTAGTGTATTAATATTAAATATATATTTAGTTTATTAAAATTAAATACATGTTTTGTATTAATATTAAATACATGTTTAGTGTATAAATATTAAATACATGTTTAGTGTATGAATATTAAATACATGTTTAGTGTATAATTATTAAATACATGTTTAGTGTATTAATATTAAATACGTGTTTAGTGTATTAATATTAAATACATGTTTAGTGTATTAATATTAAATACATGTTTAGTGTATAAATAATAACTAAATGTTTAGTGTATGAATATTAAATACATGTTCAGTGTATAAATATTAAATACATGTTTAGTGTAATAATATTAAATATATGTTTAGTTTATTAAAATTAAATACATGTTTTTGTATTAATATTAAATACATGTTTAGTGCATGAATATTAAATACATGTTTAGTGTATTAATATTAAATACATGTTTAGTGTATGAATATTAAATACATGTTTAGTGTATGAATATTAAATACATGTTTAGTGTATGAATATTCAATACATGTTTACTGTATAAATATTAAATACATGTTTAGTGTATTAATATTAAATACACGTTTAGTGTATTAATATTAAATACATGTTTAGTGTATAAATAATAACTACATGTTTAGTGTATGAATATTAAATACATGTTTAGTGTATAAATGTTAAATACATGTTTAGTTTATGAATATTAAATACATGTTTAGTGTATTAATATTAAATATATATTTAGTTTATTACAGTTAAATACATGTTTTTGTATTAATATTAAATACATGTTTAGTGTATGAATATTAAATACATGTTTAGTGTATGAATATTAAATACATGTTTACTGTAAAAATATTAAATACATGTTTAGTGTATTAATATTAAATACATGTTTAGTGTATTAATATTAAATATATATTTAGTTTATGAATATTAAACACATGTTTAGTGGATATATAATAAATACTTATTTAGTGTATTAATATTGAATACATGTTTAGTGTATTAATATTAAATACATGTTTAGTGTATGAATAATAACTACATGTTTAGTGTATTAATATTAAACACATGTTTAGTGTATGAATATTAAATACACTTTTAGTGTATGAATATTAAATACACGTTTAGTGTAAAAATATTAAATACATGTTTAGTGTATTAATATTATATATATATTTAGTTTATTAAAATTAAATACATGTTTTTGTATTAATATTAAATACATGTTTAGTGTATAAATATTTAATACAAGTTTACTGTATTAATATTAAATACATGTTTAGTGTATAAATAATAACTACATGTTTAGTGTATGAATATTAAATACATGTTCAGTGTATAAATATTAAATACATGTTTAGTGTATTAATATTAAATATATGTTTAGTTTATTAAAATTAAATACATGTTTTTGTATTAATATTAAATACATATTAAGTGTAAGAATAATAACTACATGTTTATTGAATGAATATTAAATACATGTTTAGTGTATAAATATTTAATACATGTTTACTGTATTAATATTAAATACATGTTTAGTGTATGAATAATAACTACATGTTTAGTGTATGAATATTAAATACATGTTTGTGTATGAATATTAAATACATGTTTAGTGTATTAATATTAAATATATGTTTAGTGTATAAATATTAAATACATGTTTAGTGTATTAATATTAAATATGTGTTTTCTTTATTAAAATTAAATAAATGTTTTTGTATTAATATTAAATACATGTTTAGTGTATAACTATTAAATACAGGTTTAGTGTATTAATATTAAATACATGTTTAGTGTATGAATAATAACTACAGGTTTAGTGTATAAATATTGAATACATGTTTAGTGTATGAATGTTAAATACATGTTTGGTTTATTAAACTTAAATACATGTTTTTGTATTAATATTAAATACACATTTAGTGCAAGAATATTAAATACATGTTTAGTTTATGAATATTGAATACATGTTTAGTGGATAAATAATAAATAAATATTTAGTGTATTAATATTAAATACATGTTTAGTGTATAAATATTAAATACATGTTTAGTGTATGAATATTAAATACATGTTTAGTGTATTAATATTAAATATGTGTTTACTTTATTAAAATTAAATACATGTTTTTGTATTAATATTAAATACATGTTTAGTGTATAACAATTAAATACATGTTTAGTGTATGAATAATAACTACAGGTTTAGTGTATAAATATTAAATACATGTTTAGTGTATGAATGTTAAATACATGTTTAGTTTATGAATATTAAATACATGTTTAGTGTTTTAATATTAAATATATATTTAGTTTATTAAAATTAAATACATGTTCTGTATTAATATTAAATACATGTTTAGTGTATAAATATTGAAAACATGTTTAGTGTATTAATATTAAATACATGTTTAGTGTATGAATATTAAATACATGTTTAGTGTATAAATATTAAATACATGTTTAGTGTATTATATTAAATACATGTTTAGTGTATTAATATTAAATACACATTTAGTGTATAAATAGTAAATACACGTTTAGTGTAACAATATTAAATACATGTTTAGTGTATTAATATTAAATATATGTTTAGTTTATTAAAATTAAATACATGTTTTTGTATTAATATTAAATACATATTAAGTGTAAGAATAATAACTACATGTTTATTGAATGAATATTAAATACATGTTTAGTGTATGAATATTTAATACATGTTTAGTGTATTAATATTAAATATGTGTTTACTTTATTAAAATTAAATACATGTTTTTGTATTAATATTAAATACATGTTTTGTGTATTAATATTAAATACATGTTTAGTGTATTAATATTAAATATATGTTTAGTGTATAAATGTTAAATACATGTTTAGTGTATGAATATTAAATATATGTTTAGTTTATTAAAATTAAATACATGTTTTTGTATTAATATTAAATACATGTTTAGTGTATAAATATTAAATACATGTTTAGTGTATTAATATTTAATACATGTTTAGTGTATTAATATTAAATATGTGTTTAGTTTATTAAAATTAAATACATATTTTTGTATTAATATTAAATACATGTTTTGTGTATTAATATTAAATACATGTTTAGTGTATTAATATTAAATACATGTTTAGTGTATAAATGTTAAATACATGTTTAGTGTATGAATATTAAATATATGTTTAGTTTATTAAAATTAAATACATGTTTTTGTATTAATATTAAATACATGTTTAGTGTATGAATATTAAATACATGTTTAGTGTATTAATATTAAATACATGTTTAGTGTATAAATATAAGTGTATGAGAAACCAAACTTATGTAAAAAAAAATAAAAGAAACAAAAAAAAAGGAAAAAGAGAGATAGAGAGACGGAGAGGACCGGACTTATTAAGAGGGAACGTGCGCCCTCCTGTGGACTTCTGCCGCAACTGCACGCATAAAGAAATTCATTATTTCCAAGTGTGCCTTATTTAGAGGATAATAAATACATGTTTACTAAATGAATATTAAATATATGATTAGTATATGATTACATATACGTTTAGTATATGATTATTAAATACATGTTCAGTGTATTAATATTAAATACATGTTTAGTGTATGAATATTAAATACATATTTAGTGTATAAATATTAAATACATGTTTAGTGTATAAATATTAAATACATGTTTAGTGTATGAATATTAAATACATGTTTAGTGTATAAATATTAAATACATGTTTAGTGTATTAATATTAAATATGTGTTTACTTTATTAAAATTAAATAAATGTTTTTGTATTAATATTAAATACATGTTTAGTGTATAAATATTAAATACATGTTTAGTGTATGAATATTAAATACATGTTTAGTTTATGAATATTAAATACATGTTTAGTGTATTAATATTAAATATATATTTAGTTTATTAAAATTAGATACATGTTTTGTATTAATATTAAATACATGTTTAGTGTATAAATATTAAATACATGTTTAGTGTATGAATATTAAATACATGTTTAGTGTATAATTATTAAATACATGTTTAGTGTATTAATATTAAATACGTGTTTAGTGTATTAATATTAAATACATGTTTAGTGTATTAATATTAAATACATGTTTAGTGTATAAATAATAACTAAATGTTTAGTGTATGAATATTAAATACATGTTCAGTGTATAAATATTAAATACATGTTTAGTGTAATAATATTAAATATATGTTTAGTTTATTAAAATTAAATACATGTTTTTGTATTAATATTAAATACATGTTTAGTGCATGAATATTAAATACATGTTTAGTGTATTAATATTAAATACATGTTTAGTGTATGAATATTAAATACATGTTTAGTGTATGAATATTAAATACATGTTTAGTGTATGAATATTCAATACATGTTTACTGTATGAATATTAAATACATGTTTAGTGTATTAATATTAAATACACGTTTAGTGTATTAATATTAAATACATGTTTAGTGTATAAATAATAACTACATGTTTAGTGTATGAATATTAAGTACATGTTTAGTGTATAAATGTTAAATACATGTTTAGTTTATGAATATTAAATACATGTTTAGTGTATTAATATTAAATATATATTTAGTTTATTACAATTAAATACATGTTTTTGTATTAATATTAAATACATGTTTAGTGTATGAATATTAAATACATGTTTAGTGTATGAATATTAAATACATGTTTAGTGTAAAATATTAAATACATTTTTAGTGTATTAATATTAAATACATGTTTAGTGTATTAATATTAAATATATAATTAGTTTATGAATATTAAATACATGTTTAGTGGATGTATAATAAATACATATTTAGTGTATTAATATTAAATACATGTTTAGTGTATAAATATTAAATACATGTTTAGCTTATGAATAATAACTACATGTTTAGTGTATTAATATTAAACACATGTTTAGTGTATGAATATTAAATACACTTTAAGTGTATGAATATTAAATACACGTTTAGTGTAAAAATATTAAATACATGTTTAGTGTATTAATATTAAATATATATTTAGTTTATTAAAATTAAATACATGTTTTTGTATTAATATTAAATACATGTTTAGTGTATAAATATTTAATACATGTTTACTGTATTAATATTAAATACATGTTTAGTGTATAAATAATAACTACATGTTTAGTGTGTGAATATTAAATACATGTTTAGTGGATAAATATTAAATACATGTTTAGTGTATTAATATTAAATACATGTTTTTGTATTAATATTAAATACATATTAAGTGTAAGAATAATAACTACATATTTATTGAATGAATATTAAATACATGTTTAGTGTATAAATATTTAATACATGTTTACTGTATTAATATTAAATACATGTTTAGTGTATGAATAATAACTACATGTTTAGTGTATGAATATTAAATACATGTTTAGTGTAAAAATATTAAATACATGTTTAGTGTATTAATATTAAATATATGTTTAGTTTATTAAAATTAAATACATGTTTTTGTATAAATATTAAATACATGTTTAGTGTATGAATATTAAATACATGTTTACTGTATTAATATTAAATACATGTTTAGTGTATTAATATTAAATATATGTTTAGTTTATTAAAATTAAGTACATGTTTTTGTATAAATATTAAATACATGTTTAGTGTATGAATATTAAATACATGTTTACTGTATTAATATTAAATACATGTTTAGTGTATAAATATTAGCTACATGTTTAGTGTATGAATATTAAATACATGTCTAGTGTATAAATATTAAATACATGTTAAGTGTATAAATATTAAATACATATTCAGTGTATAAATATTAAATACATGATTAGTGTATTAATATTAAATACATGATTAGTGTATAAATATTAAATACATGTTTAGTGTATTAATATTAAATACATGTTTAGTGTATTAATATTAAATACATGTTTAGTGTATAAATAATAACTACATGTTTAGTGTATGAATATTAAATACATGTTCAGTGTATAAATATTAAATACATGTTTAGTGTAATAATATTAAATATATGTTTAGTTTATTAAAATTAAATACATGTTTTTGTATTAATATTAAATACATGTTTAGTGTATAAATATTAAATACATGTTTAGTGTATTAATATTAAATACATGTTTAGTGTATTAATATTAAATACATGTTTAGTGTATAAATAATAACTACATGTTTAGTGTATGAATATTAAATACATGTTTAGTGTATAAATGTTAAATACATGTTTAGTTTATGAATATTAAATACATGTTTAGTGTATTAATATTAAATATATATATAGTTTATTATAATTAAATACAAGTTTTGTATTAATATTAAATAAATGTTTAGTGTATGAATATTAAATACATGTTTAGTGTATGAATATTAAATACCTGTTTAGTGTATTAATATTAAATATATATTTAGTTTATGAATATTAAACACATGTTTAGTGGATGTATAATAAATACATATTTAGTGAATTAATATTGAATACATGTTTAGTGTATGAATATTAAATACATGTTTAGTGTATGAATAATAACTACATGTTTAGTGTATTAATATTAAACACATGTTTAGTGTATGAATATTAAATACACTTTTAGTGTATGAATATTAAATACACGTTTAGTGTAAAAATATTAAATACATGTTTAGTGTATTAATATTATATATATATTTAGTTTATTAAAATTAAATACATGTTTTTGTATTAATATTAAATACATGTTTAGTGTATAAATATTTAATACATGTTTACTGTATTAATATTAAATACATGTTTAGTGTATAAATATTAAATACATGTTTAGTGTATAAATAATAACTAAATGTTTAGTGTATGAATATTAAATACATGTTCAGTGTATAAATATTAAATACATGTTTAGTGTATAAATATTAAATACATGTTTAGTGTATTAATATTAAATACATGTTTAGTGTATTAATATTAAATACATGTTTAGTGTATAAATAATAACTACATGTTTAGTGTATGAATATTAAATACATGTTTAGTGTATAAATGTTAAATACATGTTTAGTTTATGAATATTAAATACATGTTTAGTGTATTAATATTAAATATATATTTAGTTTATTATAATTAAATACATGTTTTTGTATTAATATTAAATACATATTTAGTGTATGAATATTAAATACCTGTTTAGTGTATTAATATTAAATATATATTTAGTTTATGAATATTAAACACATGTTTAGTGGATGTATAATAAATACATATTTAGTGTATTAATATTGAATACATGTTTAGTGTATAAATATTAAATACATGTTTAGTGTATGAATAATAACTACATGTTTAGTGTATTAATATTAAACACATGTTTAGTGTATGAATATTAAATACACTTTTAGTGTATGAATATTAAATACACGTTTAGTGTAAAAATATTAAATACATGTTTAGTGTATTAATATTATATATATATTTAGTTTATTAAAATTAAATACATGTTTTTGTATTAATATTAAATACATGTTTAGTGTATAAATATTTAATACATGTTTACTGTATTAATATTAAATACATGTTTAGTGTATAAATATTAAATACATGTTTAGTGTATAAATAATAACTACATGTTTAGTGTATGAATATTAAATACATGTTTAGTGTATAAATGTTAAATACATGTTTAGTTTATGAATATTAAATACATGTTTAGTGTATTAATATTAAATATATATTTAGTTTATTATAATTAAATACAATTTTTTTGTATTAATATTAAATAAATGTTTAGTGTATGAATATTAAATACATGTTTAGTGTATGAATATTAAATACATGTTTAGTGTAAAAATATTAAATACATGTTTAGTGTATTAATATTAAATACATGTTTAGTGTATTAATATTAAATATATATTTAGTTTATGAATATTAAATACACTTTTAGTGTATGAATATTAAATACACGTTTAGTGTAAAAATATTAAATACATGTTTAGTGTATTAATATTATATATATTTAGTTTATTAAAATTAAATACATGTTTTTGTATTAATATTAAATACAGGTTTAGTGTATAAATATTTAATACATGTTTACTGTATTAATATTAAATACATGTTTAGTGTATAAATAATAACTACATGTTTAGTGTATGAATATTAAATACATGTTTAGTGTAAAATATTAAATACATGTTTAGTGTATTAATATTAAATATATGTTTAGTTTATTAAAATTAAATACATGTTTTTGTATTAATATTAAATACATATTAAGTGTAAGAATAATAACTACATGTTTATTGAAATAATATTAAATACATGTTTAGTGTATAAATATTTAATACATGTTTACTGTATTAATATTAAATACATGTTTAGTGTATGAATAATAACTACATGTTTAGTGTATGAATATTAAATACATGTTTGTGTATGAATATTAAATACATGTTTAGTGTATTAATATTAAATATATGTTTAGTGTATAAATATTAAATACATGTTTAGTGTATTAATATTAAATATGTGTTTACTTT
Source organism: Nerophis ophidion (assembly GCF_033978795.1). Taxonomy (NCBI): domain Eukaryota; kingdom Metazoa; phylum Chordata; class Actinopteri; order Syngnathiformes; family Syngnathidae; genus Nerophis; species Nerophis ophidion. The sequence goes on along the minus strand of NW_026906961.1, from coordinate 661,162 downwards.
ATTAAAATTAAATAAATGTTTTTGTATTAATATTAAATACATGTTTAGTGTATAACTATTAAATACAGGTTTAGTGTATTAATATTAAATACATGTTTAGTGTATGAATGATAACTACAGGTTTAATGTATAAATATTAAATACATGTTTAGTGTATGAACGTTAAATACATGTTTAGTTTATTAAACTTAAATACATGTTTTTGTATTAATATTAAATACACATTTAGTGTATGAATATTAAATACATGTTTAGTTTATGAATATTAAATACATGTTTAGTGGATAAATAATAAATAAATATTTAGTGTATTAATATTAAATACATGTTTGGTGTATAAATATTAAATACATGTTTAGTGTATAAATATTAAATACTTGTTTAGTGTATTAATATTAAATATGTGTTTACTTTATTAAAATTAAATACATGTTTTTGTATTAATATTAAATACATGTTTAGTGTATAACTATTAAATACAGGTTTAGTGTATTAATATTAAATACATGTTTAGTGTATGAATAATAACTACAGGTTTAGTGTATAAATATTAAATACATGTTTAGTGTATGAATGTTAAATACATGTTTAGTTTATGAATATTAAATACATGTTTAGTGTATTAATATTAAATATATATTTAGTTTATTAAGATTAAATACATGTTCTGTATTAATATTAAATACATGTTTAGTGTATAAATATTAAATACATGTTTAGTGTATTATATTAAATACATGTTTAGTGTATTAATATTAAATACACTTTTAGTGTATAAATAGTAAATACACGTTTAGTGTAACAATATTAAATACATGTTTAGTGTATTAATATTAAATATATGTTTAGTTTACTAAAATTAAATACATGTTTTTGTATTAATATTAAATACGTATTAAGTGTAAGAATAATAACTACATGTTTATTGAATGAATATTAAATACATGTTTAGTGTATGAATATTTAATACATGTTTAGTGTATTAATATTAAATATGTGTTTAGTTTATTAAAATTAAATACATGTTTTTGTATTAATATTAAATACATGTTTTGTGTATTAATATTAAATACATGTTTAGTGTATTAATATTAAATACATGTTTAGTGTATGAATGTTAAATACATGTTTAGTGTATGAATATCAAATATATGTTTAGTTTATTAAAATTTATAAATATAAGTGTATGAGAAACCAAACTTATGTAAAAAAAAATAAAAGAAACAAAAAAAAAGGAAAAAGAGATATAGAGAGACGGAGAGGACCGGACTTATTAAGAGGGATCGCCCGCCCTCCTGTGGACTTCTGCCGCAACTGCACGCATAAAGAAATTCATTATTTCCAAGTGTGCCTTATTTAGAGGATAATAAATACATGTTTACTAAATGAATATTAAATATATGATTAGTATATGATTACATATACGTTTAGTATATGATTATTAAATACATGTTCAGTGTATTAATATTAAATACATGTTTAGTGTATGAATATTAAATACGTATTTAGTGTATAAATATTAAATACATGTTTAGTGTATAAATATTAAATACATGTTTAGTGTATGAATATTAAATACATGTTTAGTGTATGAATATTAAATACATGTTTAATGTATGAATATTAAATACATGTTTAGTGTATAAATATTAAATACATGTTTCGTGTACGAATATTAAATACATTTTTAGTGTATAAATATTAAATACATGTTTAATGTATGAATATTAAATACATGTTTAGTGTATGAATATTGAATACATTTTTAATGTATGAATATTAAATACATATTTAGTGTATAAATATTAAATACATGTTAAGTGTATAAATATTAAATACATATTAAGTGTATGAATATTAAATACATGATTAGTGTATTAATATTAAATACATGATTAATGTATTAATACTAAATACATGTTTAGTGTATAAATATTAGCTACATGTTTAGTGTATGAATATTAAATACATGTTTAGTGTATAAATATTAAATACATGTTAAGTGTATAAATACTAAATACATATTTAGTGTATAAATATTAAATACATGATTAGTGTATTAATATTAAATACATGTTTAATGTATGAATATTAAATACATGTTTAGTGTATGAATATTAAATACATTTTTAATGTATGAATATTAAATACATATTTAGTGTATAAATATTAAATACATGTTAAGTGTATAAATATTAAATACATATTAAGTGTATGAATATTAAATACACTATTAGTGTATTAATATTAAATACATGATTACTGTATTAATATTAAATACATGTTTAGTGTATTAATATTAAATACATGTTTAGTGTATAAATAATAACTACATGTTTAGTGTATGCATATTAAATACATGTTTAGTGTATAAATGTTAAATACATGTTTAGTTTATTAAAATTAAATACATGTTTTTGTATTAATATTAAATACATGTTTAGTGTATAAATATTAAATACATGTTTAGTGTATTAATATTAAATACATGTTTAGTGTATGAATATTAAATACATGCTTAGTGTATGAATATTCAATACATGTTTACTGTATGAATATTAAATACATGTTTAGTGTATTAATATTAAATACATGTTTAGTGTTTTAATATTAAATACATGTTTAGTGTATAAATAATAACTACATGTTTAGTGTATGAATATTAAATACATGTTTAGTGTATAAATGTTAAATACATGTTTAGTTCATGAATATTAAATACATGTTTAGTGTATTAATATTAAATATATATTTAGTTTATTACAATTAAATACATGTTTTTGTATTAATATTAAATACATGTTTAGTGTATGAATATTAAATACATGTTTAGTGTATGAATATTAGATACATGTTTAGTGTAAAATATTAAATACGTTTTTAGTGCATTAATATTAAATACATGTTTAGTGTATTAATATTAAATATATATCTAGTTTATGAATATTAAATACGTGTTTAGTGGATATATAATAAATACATATTTAGTGTATTAATATTAAATACATGTTTAGTGTATAAATATTAAATACACTTTTAGTGTATGAATATTAAATACACGTTTAGTGTAAAAATATTAAATACATGTTTAGTGTATTAATATTAAATATATATTTAGTTTATTAAAATTAAATACATGTTTTTGTATTAATATTAAATACATGTTTAGTGTATAAATATTTAATACATGTTTACTGTATTAATATTAAATACATGTTTAGTGTATAAATAATAACTACATGTTTAGTGTATGAATATTAAATACATGTTTAGTGTATAAATATTAAATACATGTTTAGTGTATTAATATTAAATATATGTTTAGTTTATTAAAATTAAATACATGTTTTTGTATTAATATTAAATACATATTAAGTGTAAGAATAATAACTACATATTTATTGAATGAATATTAAATACATGTTTAGTGTATACATATTTAATACATGTTTACTGTATTAATATTAAATACATGTTTAGTGTATGAATAATAACTACATGTTTAGTGTATGAATATTAAATACATGTTTAGTGTATAAATATTAAATACATGTTTAGTGTATTAATATTAAATATATGTTTAGTTTATTAAAAATTAAATACATGTTTAGTGTATGAATATTAAATACATGTTTGGTTTATTAAACGTAAATACATGTTTTGTATTAATATTAAATACATGTTTAGTGTATGAATATTAAATACACGTTTAGTGTATGAATATTAAATACATGTTTAGTTTATGAATATTAAATACATGTTTAGTGGATATATGATAAATACATATTTAGCGTATTAATATTAAATACATGTTTAGTGTATGAATATTAAATACATGTTTAGTGTATTAATATTAAATACATGTTTATTGTATAAATAATAACTACATGTTTAGTGTATGAATATTAAATACATGTTTTGTGTATAAATGTTAAATACATGTTTAGTTTATGAATATTAAATACATGTTTAGTGTATAAATATTAAATACATGTTTAGTGTATTAATATTAAATATATATTTAGTTTATGAATATTAAATACATGTTTAGTGTATAAATAATAACTACATGTTTAGTGTATGAATATCAAATACATGTTTAGTGTATGAATATTAAATACATGTTTAGTTTATTAATATTAAATATATGTTTAGTTTATTAAAATTAAATACATGTTTTTGTATTAATATTAAATACATATTAAGTGTAAGAATAATAACTACATGTTTATTGAATGAATATTAAATACATGTTTAGTGTATAAATATTAGCTACATGTTTAGTGTATGAATATTAAATACATGTTTAGTGTATGAATATTAAATACATGTTTAGTGTATAAATGTTAAATACATGTTTAGTTTATGAATATTAAATACATGTTTAGTGTATAAATATTAAATACATGTTTAGTAAATTAATATTAAATACATGTTAAGTTTATAAATCTCAAATACATGTTTTGTTTATTAATATTAGATTCATGTTTAGTGTATGAATGTTAAATATATGTTTAGTGTATGAATATTAAATACATGTTTAGTTTATTAAAATTAAATACATGTTTTTGTATTAATATTAAATACATATTAAGTGTAAGAATAATAACTACATGTTTATTGAATGAATATTAAATACATGTTTAGTGTATGAATATTTAATACATGTTTAGTGTATTAATATTAAATATGTGTTTAGTTTATTAAAATTAAATACATGTTTTTGTATTAATATTAAATACATGTTTAGTGTATGAATATTAAATATATGTTTAGTTTATTTAAATTAAATACATGTTTTTGTATTGATATTAAATACATGTTTAGTGTATAAATATTAAATACATGTTTAGTGTATTAATATTAAATACATGTTTAGTGTATAAATATAAGGGAATGAGAAACCAAACTTATGTAAAAAAAATAAAAGAAACAAAAAAAAAGGAAAAAGAGAGATAGAGAGACGGAGAGGACCGGACTTATTAAGAGGGAACGTGCGCCCTCCTGTGGACTTCTGCTGCAACTGCACAAATAAAGAAATTCATTATTTCCAAGTGTGCCTTATTTAGAGGATAATAAATACATGTTTACTAAATGAATATTAAATATATGATTAGTATATGATTACATATACGTTTAGTATATGATTATTAAATACATGTTCAGTGTATTAATATTAAATACATGTTTGGTGTATGAATATTAAATACATATTTAGTGTACAAATATTAAATACATGTTTAGTGTATAAATATTAAATACATGTTTAGTGTATGAATATTAAATACATGTTTAGTGTATAAATATTAAATACATGTTTAGTGTATGAATATTAAATACATGTTTATTGTATGAATATTAAATACATGTTTAGTGTATAAATATTAAATACATGTTTCGTGTACGAATATTATATACATTTTTAGTGTATAAATATTAAATACATGTTTAATGTATGAATATTAAATACATGTTTAGTGTATGAATATTAAATACATTTTTAATGTATGAATATTAAATACATGTTTAGTGTATGAATATTAAATATATGTTTCGTGAATAAATATTAAATACATGTTAAGAGTATGAATATTAAATACATATTTAGTGTATGAATATTAAATACATGATTTGTGTATTAATATTGAATACATGATTAGTGTATAACTATTAAATAGATGTTCAGTGTATAAATATTAAATACATGTTTAGTGTAATAATATTAAATATATGTTTAGTTTATTAAAATTAAATACATGTTTTTGTATTAATATTAAATACATGTTTAGTGTATAAATATTAAATACATGTTTGGTGTATGAATATTAAATACATGTTTAGTGTAATAATATAAAATATATGTTTTGTTTATTAAAATTAAATACATGTTTTTGTATGAATATTCAATACATGTTTACTGTATAAATATTAAATACATGTTTAGTGTATTACTATTAAATATATGTTAAGTTTATTAAACGTAAATACATGTTTTGTATTAATATTAAATACATGTTTAGTGTATGAATATTAAATACACGTTTGGTGTATGAATATTAAATACATGTTTAGTTTATGAATATTAAATACATGTTTAGTGGATATATAATAAATACATATTTAGTGTATTAATATTTAATACACGTTTAGTGTGAAAATATTAAATACATGTTTAGTGTATTAATATTAAATACATGTTTAGTGTATTAATATTAAATACATGTTTAGTGTATAAATATTAAATACATGTTTAGTGTATGAATATTAAATGCATGTTTAGTGTATAATATTAAATACATGTTTAGTTTATTAAAATTAAATACATGTTTTTGTATGAATATTCAATACATGTTTACTGTATAAATATTAAATACATTTTTAGTGTATTACTATTAAATATATGTTTAGTTTATTAAACGTAAATACATGTTTTGTATTAATATTAAATACATGTTTAGTGTATGAATAATAACTAGATGTTTAGTGTATTAATATTAAACACATGTTTAGTGTATGAATATTAAATACACTTTTAGTGTATGAATATTAAATACACGTTTAGTGTAAAAATATTAAATACATGTTTAGTGTATTAACATTAAATATATATTTAGTTTATTAAAATTAAATACATGTTTTTGTATTAATATTAAATACATGTTTAGTGTATAAATATTTAATACATGTTTACTGTATTAATATTAAATACATGTTTAGTGTATAAATAATAACTACATGTTTAGTGTATGAATATTAAATACATGTTTAGTGTATGAATATTAAATACATGTTTAGTTTATTAATATTAAATATATGTTTAGTTTATTAAAATTAAATACATGTTTTTGTATTAATATTAAATACATATTAAGTGTAAGAATAATAACTACATGTTTATTGAATGAATATTAAATACATGTTTAGTGTATAAATATTAGCTACATGTTTAGTGTATGAATATTAAATACATGTTTAGTGTATGAATATTAAATACATGTTTAGTGTATAAATGTTAAATACATGTTTAGTTTATGAATATTAAATACATGTTTAGTGTATAAATATTAAATACATGTTTAGTGTATTAATATTAAATACATGTTAAGTGTATAAATCTCAAATACATGTTTAGTGTATTAATATTAGATTCATGTTTAGTGTATGAATGTTAAATATATGTTTAGTGTATGAATATTAAATACATGTTTAGTTTATTAAAATTAAATACATGTTTTTGTATTAATATTAAATACATATTAAGTGTAAGAATAATAACTACATGTTTATTGAATGAATATTAAATACATGTTTAGTGTATGAATATTTAATACATGTTTAGTGTATTAATATTAAATATGTGTTTAGTTTATTAAAATTAAATACATGTTTTTGTATTAATATTAAATACATGTTTAGTGTATGAATATTAAATATATGTTTAGTTTATTTAAATTAAATACATGTTTTTGTATTGATATTAAATACATGTTTAGTGTATAAATATTAAATACATCTTTAGTGTATTAATATTAAATACATGTTTAGTGTATAAATATAAGTGAATGAGAAACCAAACTTATGTAAAAAAAATAAAAGAAACAAAAAAAAAGGAAAAAGAGAGATAGAGAGACGGAGAGGACCGGACTTATTAAGAGGGAACGTGCGCCCTCCTGTGGACTTCTGCCGCAACTGCACGCATAAAGAAAATCATTATTTCCAAGTGTGCCTTATTTAGAGGATAATAAATACATGTTTACTAAATGAATATTAAATATATGATTAGTATATGATTACATATACGTTTAGTATATGATTATTAAATACATGTTCAGTGTATTAATATTAAATACATGTTTAGTGTATGAATATTAAATACATATTTAGTGTATAAATATTAAATACATGTTAAGTGTATAAATATTAAATACATGTTTAGTGTATGAATATTAAATACATGTTTAGTGTATAAATATTAAATACATGTTTAGTGTATGAATATTAAATACATGTTTATTGTATGAATATTAAATACATGTTTAGTGTATAAATATTAAATACATGTTCTGTGTACGAATATTATATACATTTTTAGTGTATAAATATTAAATACATGTTTAATGTATGAGTATTAAATACATGTTTAGTGTATGAATATTAAATACATTTTTAATGTATGAATATTAAATACATGTTTAGTGTATGAATATTAAATATATGTTTCGTGAATAAATATTAAATACATGTTAAGTGTATGAATATTAAATACATATTTAGTGCATGAATATTAAATACATGATTTGTGTATTAATATTAAATACATGATTAGTGTATAACTATTAAATACATGTTCAGTGTATAAATATTAAATACATGTTTAGTGTAATAATATTAAATATATGTTTAGTTTATTAAAATTAAATACATGTTTTTGTATTAATATTAAATACATGTTTAGTGTATAAATATTAAATACATGTTTGTTGTATGAATATTAAATACATGTTTAGTGTAATAATATTAAATATATGTTTAGTTTATTAAACGTAAATACATGTTTTGTATTAATATTAAATACATGTTTACTGTATAAATATTAAATACATGTTTAGTGTATTACTATTAAATATATGTTAAGTTTATTAAACGTAAATACATGTTTTGTATTAATATTAAATACATGTTTAGTGTATGAATATTAAATACACGTTTGGTGTATGAATATTAAATACATGTTTAGTTTATGAATATTAAATACATGTTTAGTGGATATATAATAAATACATATTTAGTGTATTAATATTAAATACACGTTTAGTGTAAAAATATTAAATACATGTTTAGTGTATTAATATTAAATACATGTTTAGTGTATTAATATTAAATACATGTTTAGTGTATAAATATTAAATACATGTTTAGTGTATGAATATTAAATGCATGTTTAGTGTATAATATTAAATACATGTTTAGTTTATTAAAATTAAATACATGTTTTTGTATGAATATTCAATACATGTTTACTGTATAAATATTAAATACATGTTTAGTGTATTACTATTAAATATATGTTTAGTTTATTAAACGTAAATACATGTTTTGTATTAATATTAAATACATGTTTAGTGTATGAATATTAAATACACGTTTAGTGTATGAATATTAAATACATGTTTAGTTTATGAATATTAAATACATGTTTAGTGGATGTATAATAAATACATATTTAGTGTATTAATTTTAAATACATGTTTAGTGTATAAATATTAAATACATGTTTAGTGTATTAATATTAAATACATGTTTAGTGTTTAAATAATAACTACATGTTTAGTGTATGAATATTAAATACATGTTTATTTAGTGTATAAATGTTAAATACATGTTTAGTTTATGAATATTAAATACATGTTTAGTGTATAAATATTAAATACATGTTTCGTGTACGAATATTAAATAGATGTTTAGTGTATGAATATTAAATACATCTTTAATGTATGAATATTAAATACATGTTTAGTGTAAGAATATTAAATACATTTTAATGTATTTAATATTAAATACATATTTAGTGTATAAATATTAAATACATGTTAAGTGTATGAATAGTAAATACATATTTAGTGTATGAATATTAAATACATGATTAATGTATTAATATTAAATACATGATTAGTGTATAAATATTAAATACATGTTTAGTGTATTAATATTAAATACATGTTTAGTGTATTAATATTAAATACATGTTTAGTGTATAAATAATAACTAAATGTTTAGTGTATGAATATTAAATACATGTTCAGTGTAATAATATTAAATATATGTTTAGTTTATTAAAATTAAATACATGTTTTTGTATTAATATTAAATACATGTTTAGTGTATAAATATTAAATACCTGTTTAGTGTATTAATTTAAATACATGTTTAGTGTATGAATATTAAATTAATGTTTAGTGTATGAATATTCAATACATGTTTACTGTATAAATATTAAATACATGTTTAGTGTATGAATATTAAATACATGTTTAGTGTATTAATATTAAAAACATGTTTAGTGTATTAATATTAAATACATGTTTAGTGTATGAATAATAACTACATGTTTAGTGTATGAATATTAAATACATGTTTAGTGTATGAATGTTAAATACATGTTTAGTTTATGAATATTAAATACATGCTTAGTGTATTAATATTAAATATATATTTAGTTTATTACAATTAAATACATGTTTTGTATTAATATTAAATACTTGTTTAGTGTATGAATATTAAATACATGTTTAGTGTATGAATATTAAATACATGTTTAGTGTAAAAATATTAAATACATGTTTAGTTTATGAATATTGAATACATGCTTAGTGTATTAATATTAAATATATATTTAGTTTATTACAATTAAATACATGTTTTGTATTAATATTAAATACATGTTTAGTGTATTAATATTAAATATATATATAGTTTATGAATATTAAATACATGTTCAGTGGATATATAATAAATACATATTTAGTGTATTCATATTAAATACATGTTTAGTGTATAAATATTAAATACATGTTTAGTGTATGAATAATAACTACATGTTTAGTGTATTAATATTAAACACATGTTTAGTGTATGAATATTTAATACACTTTTAGTGTATGAATATTAAATACACGTTTAGTGTAAAAATATTAAATACATGTTTAGTGTATTAATATTAAATATATATTTAGTTTATTAAAATTAAATACATGTTTTTGTATTACTATTAAATACATGTTTAGTGTATAAATATTTAATACATGTTTACTGTATTAATATTAAATACATGTTTAGTGTATAAATAATAACTACATGTTTAGTGTATGAATATTGAATACATGTTTAGTGTATAAATATTAAATAAATCTTTTATTGTATTGATATCAAATATATGTTTAGTTTATTAAAATTAAATACATGTTTTTGTATAAATATTAAATACATGTTTAGTGTATGAATATTAAATACATGTTTACTGTATTAATATTAAATACATGTTTAGTGTATGAATAATAACTACATGTTTAGTGTATGAATATTAAATACATGTTTAGTGTATTAATATTAAATATATATTTAGTTTATTAAAATTAAATACATGTTTTTGTATTAATATTAAATACATGTTTAGTGTATTAATATTAAATACATGTTTACTGTATTAATATTAAATACATGTTTAGTGTATAAATAATAACTACATGTTTAGTGTATGAATATTAAATACATGTTTAGTGTATAAATATTAAATACATATTTAGTGTATTAATATTAAATATATGTTTAGTTTATTAAAATTAAATACATGTTTTTGTATAAATATTAAATACATGTTTAGTGTATGAATATTAAATACATGTTTAGTGTATAAATATTAAATACATGTTTAATGTATGAATATTAAATACATGTTTAATGTATGAATATTAAATACATGTTTAGTGTATGAATATTAAATACATGTTTCGTGTACGAATATTAAATACATGCTTAGTGTATAAATATTAAATACATGTTTAAAGTATGAATATTAAATACATTGTTAATGTATGAATATTAAATACATGTTTAGTGTATAAATATTTAATACATGTTTCGTGTATAAATATTAAATACATGTTAAGTGTGTGAATATTAAATACATGTTTAGTGTATTAATATTAAATACATGTTTAGTGTATGAATATTAAATACATGCTTAGTGTATGAATATTCAATACATGTTTACTGTATAAATATTAAATACATGTTTAGTGTATTAATATTAAATACATGTTTAGTGTTTTAATATTAAATACATGTTTAGTGTATAAATAATAACTACATGTTTAGTGTATGAATATTAAATACATGTTTAGTGTATAAATGTTAAATACATGTTTAGTTCATGAATATTAAATACATGTTTAGTGTATTAATATTAAATATATATTTAGTTTATTACAATTAAATACATGTTTTTGTATTAATATTAAATACATGTTTAGTGTATGAATATTAAATACATGTTTAGTGTATGAATATTAGATACATGTTTAGTGTAAAATATTAAATACGTTTTTAGTGCATTAATATTAAATACATGTTTAGTGTATTAATATTAAATATATATCTAGTTTATGAATATTAAATACATGTTTAGTGGATATATAATAAATACATATTTAGTGTATTAATATTAAATACATGTTTAGTGTATAAATATTAAATACACTTTTAGTGTATGAATATTAAATACACGTTTAGTGTAAAAATATTAAATACATGTTTAGTGTATTAATATTAAATATATATTTAGTTTATTAAAATTAAATACATGTTTTTGTATTAATATTAAATACATGTTTAGTGTATAAATATTTAATACATGTTTACTGTATTAATATTAAATACATGTTTAGTGTATAAATAATAACTACATGTTTAGTGTATGAATATTAAATACATGTTTAGTGTATAAATATTAAATACATGTTTAGTGTATTAATATTAAATATATGTTTAGTTTATTAAAATTAAATACATGTTTTTGTATTAATATTAAATACATATTAAGTGTAAGAATAATAACTACATATTTATTGAATGAATATTAAATACATGTTTAGTGTATACATATTTAATACATGTTTACTGTATTAATATTAAATACATGTTTAGTGTATGAATAATAACTACATGTTTAGTGTATGAATATTAAATACATGTTTAGTGTATAAATATTAAATACATGTTTAGTGTATTAATATTAAATATATGTTTAGTTTATTAAAAATTAAATACATGTTTAGTGTATGAATATTAAATACATGTTTGGTTTATTAAACGTAAATACATGTTTTGTATTAATATTAAATACATGTTTAGTGTATGAATATTAAATACACGTTTAGTGTATGAATATTAAATACATGTTTAGTTTATGAATATTAAATACATGTTTAGTGGATATATGATAAATACATATTTAGCGTATTAATATTAAATACATGTTTAGTGTATGAATATTAAATACATGTTTAGTGTATTAATATTAAATACATGTTTATTGTATAAATAATAACTACATGTTTAGTGTATGAATATTAAATACATGTTTTGTGTATAAATGTTAAATACATGTTTAGTTTATGAATATTAAATACATGTTTAGTGTATAAATATTAAATACATGTTTAGTGTATTAATATTAAATATATATTTAGTTTATGAATATTAAATACATGTTTAGTGTATAAATAATAACTACATGTTTAGTGTATGAATATCAAATACATGTTTAGTGTATGAATATTAAATACATGTTTAGTTTATTAATATTAAATATACAGTATGTTTAGTTTATTAAAATTAAATACATGTTTTTGTATTAATATTAAATACATATTAAGTGTAAGAATAATAACTACATGTTTATTGAATGAATATTAAATACATGTTTAGTGTATAAATATTAGCTACATGTTTAGTGTATGAATATTAAATACATGTTTAGTGTATGAATATTAAATACATGTTTAGTGTATAAATGTTAAATACATGTTTAGTTTATGAATATTAAATACATGTTTAGTGTATAAATATTAAATACATGTTTAGTAAATTAATATTAAATACATGTTAAGTTTATAAATCTCAAATACATGTTTTGTTTATTAATATTAGATTCATGTTTAGTGTATGAATGTTAAATATATGTTTAGTGTATGAATATTAAATACATGTTTAGTTTATTAAAATTAAATACATGTTTTTGTATTAATATTAAATACATATTAAGTGTAAGAATAATAACTACATGTTTATTGAATGAATATTAAATACATGTTTAGTGTATGAATATTTAATACATGTTTAGTGTATTAATATTAAATATGTGTTTAGTTTATTAAAATTAAATACATGTTTTTGTATTAATATTAAATACATGTTTAGTGTATGAATATTAAATATATGTTTAGTTTATTTAAATTAAATACATGTTTTTGTATTGATATTAAATACATGTTTAGTGTATAAATATTAAATACATGTTTAGTGTATTAATATTAAATACATGTTTAGTGTATAAATATAAGGGAATGAGAAACCAAACTTATGTAAAAAAAATAAAAGAAACAAAAAAAAAGGAAAAAGAGAGATAGAGAGACGGAGAGGACCGGACTTATTAAGAGGGAACGTGCGCCCTCCTGTGGACTTCTGCTGCAACTGCACAAATAAAGAAATTCATTATTTCCAAGTGTGCCTTATTTAGAGGATAATAAATACATGTTTACTAAATGAATATTAAATATATGATTAGTATATGATTACATATACGTTTAGTATATGATTATTAAATACATGTTCAGTGTATTAATATTAAATACATGTTTGGTGTATGAATATTAAATACATATTTAGTGTACAAATATTAAATACATGTTTAGTGTATAAATATTAAATACATGTTTAGTGTATGAATATTAAATACATGTTTAGTGTATAAATATTAAATACATGTTTAGTGTATGAATATTAAATACATGTTTATTGTATGAATATTAAATACATGTTTAGTGTATAAATATTAAATACATGTTTCGTGTACGAATATTATATACATTTTTAGTGTATAAATATTAAATACATGTTTAATGTATGAATATTAAATACATGTTTAGTGTATGAATATTAAATACATTTTTAATGTATGAATATTAAATACATGTTTAGTGTATGAATATTAAATATATGTTTCGTGAATAAATATTAAATACATGTTAAGAGTATGAATATTAAATACATATTTAGTGTATGAATATTAAATACATGATTTGTGTATTAATATTGAATACATGATTAGTGTATAACTATTAAATAGATGTTCAGTGTATAAATATTAAATACATGTTTAGTGTAATAATATTAAATATATGTTTAGTTTATTAAAATTAAATACATGTTTTTGTATTAATATTAAATACATGTTTAGTGTATAAATATTAAATACATGTTTGGTGTATGAATATTAAATACATGTTTAGTGTAATAATATTAAATATATGTTTTGTTTATTAAAATTAAATACATGTTTTTGTATGAATATTCAATACATGTTTACTGTATAAATATTAAATACATGTTTAGTGTATTACTATTAAATATATGTTAAGTTTATTAAACGTAAATACATGTTTTGTATTAATATTAAATACATGTTTAGTGTATGAATATTAAATACACGTTTGGTGTATGAATATTAAATACATGTTTAGTTTATGAATATTAAATACATGTTTAGTGGATATATAATAAATACATATTTAGTGTATTAATATTAAATACACGTTTAGTGTAAAAATATTAAATACATGTTTAGTGTATTAATATTAAATACATGTTTAGTGTATTAATATTAAATACATGTTTAGTGTATAAATATTAAATACATGTTTAGTGTATGAATATTAAATGCATGTTTAGTGTATAATATTAAATACATGTTTAGTTTATTAAAATTAAATACATGTTTTTGTATGAATATTCAATACATGTTTACTGTATAAATATTAAATACATGTTTAGTGTATTACTATTAAATATATGTTTAGTTTATTAAACGTAAATACATGTTTTGTATTAATATTAAATACATGTTTAGTGTATGAATATTAAATACACGTTTAGTGTATGAATATTAAATACATGTTTAGTTTATGAATATTAAATACATGTTTAGTGGATGTATAATAAATACATATTTAGTGTATTAATTTTAAATACATGTTTAGTGTATAAATATTAAATACATGTTTAGTGTATTAATATTAAATACATGTTTAGTGTTTAAATAATAACTACATGTTTAGTGTATGAATATTAAATACATGTTTATTTAGTGTATAAATGTTAAATACATGTTTAGTTTATGAATATTAAATACATGTTTAGTGTATAAATATTAAATACATGTTTCGTGTACGAATATTAAATAGATGTTTAGTGTATGAATATTAAATACATCTTTAATGTATGAATATTAAATACATGTTTAGTGTAAGAATATTAAATACATTTTAATGTATTTAATATTAAATACATATTTAGTGTATAAATATTAAATACATGTTAAGTGTATGAATAGTAAATACATATTTAGTGTATGAATATTAAATACATGATTAATGTATTAATATTAAATACATGATTAGTGTATAAATATTAAATACATGTTTAGTGTATTAATATTAAATACATGTTTAGTGTATTAATATTAAATACATGTTTAGTGTATAAATAATAACTAAATGTTTAGTGTATGAATATTAAATACATGTTCAGTGTAATAATATTAAATATATGTTTAGTTTATTAAAATTAAATACATGTTTTTGTATTAATATTAAATACATGTTTAGTGTATAAATATTAAATACCTGTTTAGTGTATTAATTTAAATACATGTTTAGTGTATGAATATTAAATTAATGTTTAGTGTATGAATATTCAATACATGTTTACTGTATAAATATTAAATACATGTTTAGTGTATGAATATTAAATACATGTTTAGTGTATTAATATTAAAAACATGTTTAGTGTATTAATATTAAATACATGTTTAGTGTATGAATAATAACTACATGTTTAGTGTATGAATATTAAATACATGTTTAGTGTATGAATGTTAAATACATGTTTAGTTTATGAATATTAAATACATGCTTAGTGTATTAATATTAAATATATATTTAGTTTATTACAATTAAATACATGTTTTGTATTAATATTAAATACTTGTTTAGTGTATGAATATTAAATACATGTTTAGTGTATGAATATTAAATACATGTTTAGTGTAAAAATATTAAATACATGTTTAGTTTATGAATATTGAATACATGCTTAGTGTATTAATATTAAATATATATTTAGTTTATTACAATTAAATACATGTTTTGTATTAATATTAAATACATGTTTAGTGTATTAATATTAAATATATATATAGTTTATGAATATTAAATACATGTTCAGTGGATATATAATAAATACATATTTAGTGTATTCATATTAAATACATGTTTAGTGTATAAATATTAAATACATGTTTAGTGTATGAATAATAACTACATGTTTAGTGTATTAATATTAAACACATGTTTAGTGTATGAATATTTAATACACTTTTAGTGTATGAATATTAAATACACGTTTAGTGTAAAAATATTAAATACATGTTTAGTGTATTAATATTAAATATATATTTAGTTTATTAAAATTAAATACATGTTTTTGTATTACTATTAAATACATGTTTAGTGTATAAATATTTAATACATGTTTACTGTATTAATATTAAATACATGTTTAGTGTATAAATAATGACTACATGTTTAGTGTATGAATATTGAATACATGTTTAGTGTATAAATATTAAATAAATCTTTTATTTTATTGATATCAAATATATGTTTAGTTTATTAAAATTAAATACATGTTTTTGTATAAATATTAAATACATGTTTAGTGTATGAATATTAAATACATGTTTACTGTATTAATATTAAATACATGTTTAGTGTATGAATAATAACTACATGTTTAGTGTATGAATATTAAATACATGTTTAGTGTATTAATATTAAATATATATTTAGTTTATTAAAATTAAATACATGTTTTTGTATTAATATTAAATACATGTTTAGTGTATTAATATTAAATACATGTTTACTGTATTAATATTAAATACATGTTTAGTGTATAAATAATAACTACATGTTTAGTGTATGAATATTAAATACATGTTTAGTGTATAAATATTAAATACATATTTATTGTATTAATATTAAATATATGTTTAGTTTATTAAAATTAAATACATGTTTTTGTATAAATATTAAATACATGTTTAGTGTATGAATATTAAATACATGTTTAGTGTATAAATATTAAATACATGTTTAATGTATGAATATTAAATACATGTTTAATGTATGAATATTAAATACATGTTTAGTGTATGAATATTAAATACATGTTTCGTGTACGAATATTAAATACATGCTTAGTGTATAAATATTAAATACATGTTTAAAGTATGAATATTAAATACATTGTTAATGTATGAATATTAAATACATGTTTAGTGTATAAATATTTAATACATGTTTCGTGTATAAATATTAAATACATGTTAAGTGTGTGAATATTAAATACATATTTAGTGTATGAATATTAAACACATGATTAGTGTATTAATATTAAATAATGATTAGTGTATAACTATTAAATACATGTTCAGTGTATAAATATTAAATACATGTTTAGTGTAATAATATTAAATATATGTTTAGTTCATTAAAATTAAATACATGTTTTTGTATTAATATTAAATACATGTTTAGTGTATAAATATTAAATACATGTTTAGTGTATGAATATTAAATGCATGTTTAGTGTATAATATTAAATACATGTTTAGTGTATGAATATTCAATACATGCTTACTGTATGAATATTAAATGCATGTTTAGTGTATGAATATTAAATAAATGTTTAGTTTATTAAACGTAAATACATGTTTTGTATTGATATTAAATACATGTTTAGTGTATGAATATTAAATACATGTTAAGTGTATGAATATTAAATACATGTTTAGTTTATGAATATTAAATACATGTTTAGTGGATATATAATAAATACATATTTAGTGTATTAATATTAAATACATGTTTAGCTTATAAATATTAAATACATGTTTAGTGTATTAATATTAAATACATGTTTAGTGTATGAATATTAAATACATGTTTAGTGTATAAATATTAAATACATGTTTAGTGTATTAATATTAAATACATGTTTAGTGTATAAATAATAACTACATGTTTAGTGTATGAATATTAAATACATGTTTAGTGTATTAATGTTAAAAACATGTTTAGTTTATGAATATTAAATACATGTTTAGTGTATAAATATTAAATACATGTTTAGTGTATTAATATTAAATACATGTTTAGTGTATGAATATTAAATACATGTTTAGTGTATAAATATTAAATACATGTTTAGTGTATTAATATTAAATACATGTTTAGTGTATTAATATTAAATACACTTTTAGTGTATAAATATTAAATACACGTTTAGTGTAAAAATATTAAATACATGTTTAGTGTATTAATATTAAATATATGATTAGTTTATTAATATTAAATACATGTTTTTGTATTAATATTAAATACATATTAAGTGTAAGAATAATAACTACATGTTTATTGAATGAATATTAAATAAATGTTTAGTGTATGAATATTTAATACATGTTTAGTGTATTAATATTAAATATATGTTTAGTTTATTAAAATTAAATACATGTTTTTGTATGAATATTAAATACATGTTTAGTGTATAAATATTAAATACATGTTTACTGTATGAAAATTAAATATATGATTAGTGTGTAATTTCATATACGTTTAGTATATGATTATTAAATACATAATCAGTGTATTAATATTAAATACATAATCAGTGTGTTAATATTAAATACATGTTTAGTGTATGAATATTAAATACATGTTTAGTGTAAAAATATTAAATACATGTTTAATGTATGAATATTAAATACATGTTTAGTGTATAAATATTAAATACATGTTTCGTGCATAAATATTAAATACATGTTAAGTGTATTAATATTAAATACATGTTTACTGTATTAATATTAAATACATGTTTAGTGTATAAATAATAACTACATGTTTAGTGTATGAATATTAAATACATGTTTAGTGTATAAATATTAAATACATATTTAGTGTATTAATATTAAATATATGTTTAGTTTATTAAAATTAAATACATGTTTTTGTATAAATATTAAATACATGTTTAGTGTATGAATATTAAATACATGTTTAGTGTATAAATATTAAATACATGTTTAATGTATGAATATTAAATACATGTTTAATGTATGAATATTAAATACATGTTTAGTGTATGAATATTAAATACATGTTTCGTGTACGAATATTAAATACATGCTTAGTGTATAAATATTAAATACATGTTTAAAGTATGAATATTAAATACATTGTTAATGTATGAATATTAAATACATGTTTAGTGTATAAATATTTAATACATGTTTCGTGTATAAATATTAAATACATGTTAAGTGTGTGAATATTAAATACATGTTTAGTGTATTAATATTAAATACATGTTTAGTGTATGAATATTAAATACATGCTTAGTGTATGAATATTCAATACATGTTTACTGTATAAATATTAAATACATGTTTAGTGTATTAATATTAAATACATGTTTAGTGTTTTAATATTAAATACATGTTTAGTGTATAAATAATAACTACATGTTTAGTGTATGAATATTAAATACATGTTTAGTGTATAAATGTTAAATACATGTTTAGTTCATGAATATTAAATACATGTTTAGTGTATTAATATTAAATATATATTTAGTTTATTACAATTAAATACATGTTTTTGTATTAATATTAAATACATGTTTAGTGTATGAATATTAAATACATGTTTAGTGTATGAATATTAGATACATGTTTAGTGTAAAATATTAAATACGTTTTTAGTGCATTAATATTAAATACATGTTTAGTGTATTAATATTAAATATATATCTAGTTTATGAATATTAAATACGTGTTTAGTGGATATATAATAAATACATATTTAGTGTATTAATATTAAATACATGTTTAGTGTATAAATATTAAATACACTTTTAGTGTATGAATATTAAATACACGTTTAGTGTAAAAATATTAAATACATGTTTAGTGTATTAATATTAAATATATATTTAGTTTATTAAAATTAAATACATGTTTTTGTATTAATATTAAATACATGTTTAGTGTATAAATATTTAATACATGTTTACTGTATTAATATTAAATACATGTTTAGTGTATAAATAATAACTACATGTTTAGTGTATGAATATTAAATACATGTTTAGTGTATAAATATTAAATACATGTTTAGTGTATTAATATTAAATATATGTTTAGTTTATTAAAATTAAATACATGTTTTTGTATTAATATTAAATACATATTAAGTGTAAGAATAATAACTACATATTTATTGAATGAATATTAAATACATGTTTAGTGTATACATATTTAATACATGTTTACTGTATTAATATTAAATACATGTTTAGTGTATGAATAATAACTACATGTTTAGTGTATGAATATTAAATACATGTTTAGTGTATAAATATTAAATACATGTTTAGTGTATTAATATTAAATATATGTTTAGTTTATTAAAAATTAAATACATGTTTAGTGTACGAATATTAAATACATGTTTGGTTTATTAAACGTAAATACATGTTTTGTATTAATATTAAATACATGTTTAGTGTATGAATATTAAATACACGTTTAGTGTATGAATATTAAATACATGTTTAGTTTATGAATATTAAATACATGTTTAGTGGATATATGATAAATACATATTTAGCGTATTAATATTAAATACATGTTTAGTGTATGAATATTAAATACATGTTTAGTGTATTAATATTAAATACATGTTTATTGTATAAATAATAACTACATGTTTAGTGTATGAATATTAAATACATGTTTTGTGTATAAATGTTAAATACATGTTTAGTTTATGAATATTAAATACATGTTTAGTGTATAAATATTAAATACATGTTTAGTGTATTAATATTAAATATATATTTAGTTTATGAATATTAAATACATGTTTAGTGTATAAATAATAACTACATGTTTAGTGTATGAATATCAAATACATGTTTAGTGTATGAATATTAAATACATGTTTAGTTTATTAATATTAAATATATGTTTAGTTTATTAAAATTAAATACATGTTTTTGTATTAATATTAAATACATATTAAGTGTAAGAATAATAACTACATGTTTATTGAATGAATATTAAATACATGTTTAGTGTATAAATATTTGCTACATGTTTAGTGTATGAATATTAAATACATGTTTAGTGTATGAATATTAAATACATGTTTAGTGTATAAATGTTAAATACATGTTTAGTTTATGAATATTAAATACATGTTTAGTGTATAAATATTAAATACATGTTTAGTAAATTAATATTAAATACATGTTAAGTTTATAAATCTCAAATACATGTTTTGTTTATTAATATTAGATTCATGTTTAGTGTATGAATGTTAAATATATGTTTAGTGTATGAATATTAAATACATGTTTAGTTTATTAAAATTAAATACATGTTTTTGTATTAATATTAAATACATATTAAGTGTAAGAATAATAACTACATGTTTATTGAATGAATATTAAATACATGTTTAGTGTATGAATATTTAATACATGTTTAGTGTATTAATATTAAATATGTGTTTAGTTTATTAAAATTAAATACATGTTTTTGTATTAATATTAAATACATGTTTAGTGTATGAATATTAAATATATGTTTAGTTTATTTAAATTAAATACATGTTTTTGTATTGATATTAAATACATGTTTAGTGTATAAATATTAAATACATGTTTAGTGTATTAATATTAAATACATGTTTAGTGTATAAATATAAGGGAATGAGAAACCAAACTTATGTAAAAAAAATAAAAGAAACAAAAAAAAAGGAAAAAGAGAGATAGAGAGACGGAGAGGACCGGACTTATTAAGAGGGAACGTGCGCCCTCCTGTGGACTTCTGCTGCAACTGCACAAATAAAGAAATTCATTATTTCCAAGTGTGCCTTATTTAGAGGATAATAAATACATGTTTACTAAATGACTATTAAATATATGATTAGTATATGATTACATATACGTTTAGTATATGATTATTAAATACATGTTCAGTGTATTAATATTAAATACATGTTTGGTGTATGAATATTAAATACATATTTAGTGTACAAATATTAAATACATGTTTAGTGTATAAATATTAAATACATGTTTAGTGTATGAATATTAAATACATGTTTAGTGTATAAATATTAAATACATGTTTAGTGTATGAATATTAAATACATGTTTATTGTATGAATATTAAATACATGTTTAGTGTATAAATATTAAATACATGTTTCGTGTACGAATATTATATACATTTTTAGTGTATAAATATTAAATACATGTTTAATGTATGAATATTAAATACATGTTTAGTGTATGAATATTAAATACATTTTTAATGTATGAATATTAAATACATGTTTAGTGTATGAATATTAAATATATGTTTCGTGAATAAATATTAAATACATGTTAAGAGTATGAATATTAAATACATATTTAGTGTATGAATATTAAATACATGATTTGTGTATTAATATTGAATACATGATTAGTGTATAACTATTAAATAGATGTTCAGTGTATAAATATTAAATACATGTTTAGTGTAATAATATTAAATATATGTTTAGTTTATTAAAATTAAATACATGTTTTTGTATTAATATTAAATACATGTTTAGTGTATAAATATTAAATACATGTTTGGTGTATGAATATTAAATACATGTTTAGTGTAATAATATTAAATATATGTTTTGTTTATTAAAATTAAATACATGTTTTTGTATGAATATTCAATACATGTTTACTGTATAAATATTAAATACATGTTTAGTGTATTACTATTAAATATATGTTAAGTTTATTAAACGTAAATACATGTTTTGTATTAATATTAAATACATGTTTAGTGTATGAATATTAAATACACGTTTGGTGTATGAATATTAAATACATGTTTAGTTTATGAATATTAAATACATGTTTAGTGGATATATAATAAATACATATTTAGTGTATTAATATTTAATACACGTTTAGTGTGAAAATATTAAATACATGTTTAGTGTATTAATATTAAATACATGTTTAGTGTATTAATATTAAATACATGTTTAGTGTATAAATATTAAATACATGTTTAGTGTATGAATATTAAATGCATGTTTAGTGTATAATATTAAATACATGTTTAGTTTATTAAAATTAAATACATGTTTTTGTATGAATATTCAATACATGTTTACTGTATAAATATTAAATACATTTTTAGTGTATTACTATTAAATATATGTTTAGTTTATTAAACGTAAATACATGTTTTGTATTAATATTAAATACATGTTTAGTGTATGAATAATAACTAGATGTTTAGTGTATTAATATTAAACACATGTTTAGTGTATGAATATTAAATACACTTTTAGTGTATGAATATTAAATACACGTTTAGTGTAAAAATATTAAATACATGTTTAGTGTATTAACATTAAATATATATTTAGTTTATTAAAATTAAATACATGTTTTTGTATTAATATTAAATACATGTTTAGTGTATAAATATTTAATACATGTTTACTGTATTAATATTAAATACATGTTTAGTGTATAAATAATAACTACATGTTTAGTGTATGAATATTAAATACATGTTTAGTGTATGAATATTAAATACATGTTTAGTTTATTAATATTAAATATATGTTTAGTTTATTAAAATTAAATACATGTTTTTGTATTAATATTAAATACATATTAAGTGTAAGAATAATAACTACATGTTTATTGAATGAATATTAAATACATGTTTAGTGTATAAATATTAGCTACATGTTTAGTGTATGAATATTAAATACATGTTTAGTGTATGAATATTAAATACATGTTTAGTGTATAAATGTTAAATACATGTTTAGTTTATGAATATTAAATACATGTTTAGTGTATAAATATTAAATACATGTTTAGTGTATTAATATTAAATACATGTTAAGTGTATAAATCTCAAATACATGTTTAGTGTATTAATATTAGATTCATGTTTAGTGTATGAATGTTAAATATATGTTTAGTGTATGAATATTAAATACATGTTTAGTTTATTAAAATTAAATACATGTTTTTGTATTAATATTAAATACATATTAAGTGTAAGAATAATAACTACATGTTTATTGAATGAATATTAAATACATGTTTAGTGTATGAATATTTAATACATGTTTAGTGTATTAATATTAAATATGTGTTTAGTTTATTAAAATTAAATACATGTTTTTGTATTAATATTAAATACATGTTTAGTGTATGAATATTAAATATATGTTTAGTTTATTTAAATTAAATACATGTTTTTGTATTGATATTAAATACATGTTTAGTGTATAAATATTAAATACATCTTTAGTGTATTAATATTAAATACATGTTTAGTGTATAAATATAAGTGAATGAGAAACCAAACTTATGTAAAAAAAATAAAAGAAACAAAAAAAAAGGAAAAAGAGAGATAGAGAGACGGAGAGGACCGGACTTATTAAGAGGGAACGTGCGCCCTCCTGTGGACTTCTGCCGCAACTGCACGCATAAAGAAAATCATTATTTCCAAGTGTGCCTTATTTAGAGGATAATAAATACATGTTTACTAAATGAATATTAAATATATGATTAGTATATGATTACATATACGTTTAGTATATGATTATTAAATACATGTTCAGTGTATTAATATTAAATACATGTTTAGTGTATGAATATTAAATACATATTTAGTGTATAAATATTAAATACATGTTAAGTGTATAAATATTAAATACATGTTTAGTGTATGAATATTAAATACATGTTTAGTGTATAAATATTAAATACATGTTTAGTGTATGAATATTAAATACATGTTTATTGTATGAATATTAAATACATGTTTAGTGTATAAATATTAAATACATGTTCTGTGTACGAATATTATATACATTTTTAGTGTATAAATATTAAATACATGTTTAATGTATGAGTATTAAATACATGTTTAGTGTATGAATATTAAATACATTTTTAATGTATGAATATTAAATACATGTTTAGTGTATGAATATTAAATATATGTTTCGTGAATAAATATTAAATACATGTTAAGTGTATGAATATTAAATACATATTTAGTGCATGAATATTAAATACATGATTTGTGTATTAATATTAAATACATGATTAGTGTATAACTATTAAATACATGTTCAGTGTATAAATATTAAATACATGTTTAGTGTAATAATATTAAATATATGTTTAGTTTATTAAAATTAAATACATGTTTTTGTATTAATATTAAATACATGTTTAGTGTATAAATATTAAATACATGTTTGTTGTATGAATATTAAATACATGTTTAGTGTAATAATATTAAATATATGTTTAGTTTATTAAACGTAAATACATGTTTTGTATTAATATTAAATACATGTTTACTGTATAAATATTAAATACATGTTTAGTGTATTACTATTAAATATATGTTAAGTTTATTAAACGTAAATACATGTTTTGTATTAATATTAAATACATGTTTAGTGTATGAATATTAAATACACGTTTGGTGTATGAATATTAAATACATGTTTAGTTTATGAATATTAAATACATGTTTAGTGGATATATAATAAATACATATTTAGTGTATTAATATTAAATACACGTTTAGTGTAAAAATATTAAATACATGTTTAGTGTATTAATATTAAATACATGTTTAGTGTATTAATATTAAATACATGTTACTGTATAAATATTAAATACATGTTTAGTGTATGAATATTAAATGCATGTTTAGTGTATAATATTAAATACATGTTTAGTTTATTAAAATTAAATACATGTTTTTGTATGAATATTCAATACATGTTTACTGTATAAATATTAAATACATGTTTAGTGTATTACTATTAAATATATGTTTAGTTTATTAAACGTAAATACATGTTTTGTATTAATATTAAATACATGTTTAGTGTATGAATATTAAATACACGTTTAGTGTATGAATATTAAATACATGTTTAGTTTATGAATATTAAATACATGTTTAGTGGATGTATAATAAATACATATTTAGTGTATTAATTTTAAATACATGTTTAGTGTATAAATATTAAATACATGTTTAGTGTATTAATATTAAATACATGTTTAGTGTTTAAATAATAACTACATGTTTAGTGTATGAATATTAAATACATGTTTATTTAGTGTATAAATGTTAAATACATGTTTAGTTTATGAATATTAAATACATGTTTAGTGTATAAATATTAAATACATGTTTCGTGTACGAATATTAAATAGATGTTTAGTGTATGAATATTAAATACATCTTTAATGTATGAATATTAAATACATGTTTAGTGTAAGAATATTAAATACATTTTAATGTATTTAATATTAAATACATATTTAGTGTATAAATATTAAATACATGTTAAGTGTATGAATAGTAAATACATATTTAGTGTATGAATATTAAATACATGATTAATGTATTAATATTAAATACATGATTAGTGTATAAATATTAAATACATGTTTAGTGTATTAATATTAAATACATGTTTAGTGTATTAATATTAAATACATGTTTAGTGTATAAATAATAACTAAATGTTTAGTGTATGAATATTAAATACATGTTCAGTGTAATAATATTAAATATATGTTTAGTTTATTAAAATTAAATACATGTTTTTGTATTAATATTAAATACATGTTTAGTGTATAAATATTAAATACCTGTTTAGTGTATTAATTTAAATACATGTTTAGTGTATGAATATTAAATTAATGTTTAGTGTATGAATATTCAATACATGTTTACTGTATAAATATTAAATACATGTTTAGTGTATGAATATTAAATACATGTTTAGTGTATTAATATTAAAAACATGTTTAGTGTATTAATATTAAATACATGTTTAGTGTATGAATAATAACTACATGTTTAGTGTATGAATATTAAATACATGTTTAGTGTATGAATGTTAAATACATGTTTAGTTTATGAATATTAAATACATGCTTAGTGTATTAATATTAAATATATATTTAGTTTATTACAATTAAATACATGTTTTGTATTAATATTAAATACTTGTTTAGTGTATGAATATTAAATACATGTTTAGTGTATGAATATTAAATACATGTTTAGTGTAAAAATATTAAATACATGTTTAGTTTATGAATATTGAATACATGCTTAGTGTATTAATATTAAATATATATTTAGTTTATTACAATTAAATACATGTTTTGTATTAATATTAAATACATGTTTAGTGTATTAATATTAAATATATATATAGTTTATGAATATTAAATACATGTTCAGTGGATATATAATAAATACATATTTAGTGTATTCATATTAAATACATGTTTAGTGTATAAATATTAAATACATGTTTAGTGTATGAATAATAACTACATGTTTAGTGTATTAATATTAAACACATGTTTAGTGTATGAATATTTAATACACTTTTAGTGTATGAATATTAAATACACGTTTAGTGTAAAAATATTAAATACATGTTTAGTGTATTAATATTAAATATATATTTAGTTTATTAAAATTAAATACATGTTTTTGTATTACTATTAAATACATGTTTAGTGTATAAATATTTAATACATGTTTACTGTATTAATATTAAATACATGTTTAGTGTATAAATAATAACTACATGTTTAGTGTATGAATATTGAATACATGTTTAGTGTATAAATATTAAATAAATCTTTTATTTTATTGATATCAAATATATGTTTAGTTTATTAAAATTAAATACATGTTTTTGTATAAATATTAAATACATGTTTAGTGTATGAATATTAAATACATGTTTACTGTATTAATATTAAATACATGTTTAGTGTATGAATAATAACTACATGTTTAGTGTATGAATATTAAATACATGTTTAGTGTATTAATATTAAATATATATTTAGTTTATTAAAATTAAATACATGTTTTTGTATTAATATTAAATACATGTTTAGTGTATTAATATTAAATACATGTTTACTGTATTAATATTAAATACATGTTTAGTGTATAAATAATAACTACATGTTTAGTGTATGAATATTAAATACATGTTTAGTGTATAAATATTAAATACATATTTAGTGTATTAATATTAAATATATGTTTAGTTTATTAAAATTAAATACATGTTTTTGTATAAATATTAAATACATGTTTAGTGTATGAATATTAAATACATGTTTAGTGTATAAATATTAAATACATGTTTAATGTATGAATATTAAATACATGTTTAATGTATGAATATTAAATACATGTTTAGTGTATGAATATTAAATACATGTTTCGTGTATGAATATTAAATACATGCTTAGTGTATAAATATTAAATACATGTTTAAAGTATGAATATTAAATACATTGTTAATGTATGAATATTAAATACATGTTTAGTGTATAAATATTTAATACATGTTTCGTGTATAAATATTAAATACATGTTAAGTGTGTGAATATTAAATACATATTTAGTGTATGAATATTAAACACATGATTAGTGTATTAATATTAAATAATGATTAGTGTATAACTATTAAATACATGTTCAGTGTATAAATATTAAATACATGTTTAGTGTAATAATATTAAATATATGTTTAGTTCATTAAAATTAAATACATGTTTTTGTATTAATATTAAATACATGTTTAGTGTATAAATATTAAATACATGTTTAGTGTATGAATATTAAATGCATGTTTAGTGTATAATATTAAATACATGTTTAGTGTATGAATATTCAATACATGCTTACTGTATGAATATTAAATGCATGTTTAGTGTATGAATATTAAATAAATGTTTAGTTTATTAAACGTAAATACATGTTTTGTATTGATATTAAATACATGTTTAGTGTATGAATATTAAATACATGTTAAGTGTATGAATATTAAATACATGTTTAGTTTATGAATATTAAATACATGTTTAGTGGATATATAATAAATACATATTTAGTGTATTAATATTAAATACATGTTTAGCTTATAAATATTAAATACATGTTTAGTGTATTAATATTAAATACATGTTTAGTGTATGAATATTAAATACATGTTTAGTGTATAAATATTAAATACATGTTTAGTGTATTAATATTAAATACATGTTTAGTGTATAAATAATAACTACATGTTTAGTGTATGAATATTAAATACATGTTTAGTGTATTAATGTTAAATACATGTTTAGTTTATGAATATTAAATACATGTTTAGTGTATAAATATTAAATACATGTTTAGTGTATTAATATTAAATACATGTTTAGTGTATGAATATTAAATACATGTTTAGTGTATAAATATTAAATACATGTTTAGTGTATTAATATTAAATACATGTTTAGTGTATTAATATTAAATACACTTTTAGTGTATAAATATTAAATACACGTTTAGTGTAAAAATATTAAATACATGTTTAGTGTATTAATATTAAATATATGATTAGTTTATTAATATTAAATACATGTTTTTGTATTAATATTAAATACATATTAAGTGTAAGAATAATAACTACATGTTTATTGAATGAATATTAAATAAATGTTTAGTGTATGAATATTTAATACATGTTTAGTGTATTAATATTAAATATATGTTTAGTTTATTAAAATTAAATACATGTTTTTGTATGAATATTAAATACATGTTTAGTGTATAAATATTAAATACATGTTTACTGTATGAAAATTAAATATATGATTAGTGTGTAATTTCATATACGTTTAGTATATGATTATTAAATACATAATCAGTGTATTAATATTAAATACATAATCAGTGTGTTAATATTAAATACATGTTTAGTGTATGAATATTAAATACATGTTTAGTGTAAAAATATTAAATACATGTTTAATGTATGAATATTAAATACATGTTTAGTGTATAAATATTAAATACATGTTTCGTGTATAAATATTAAATACATGTTAAGTGTATTAATATTAAATACATATTTAGTGTATAAATATTAAATACATGATTAGAGTATTAATATTAAATACATGATTAGTGTATAAATATTAAATACATGTTTGGTGTATTAATATTAAGTACATGTTTAGTGTATTAATATTAAATACATGTTTAGTGTATAAATAATAACTAAATGTTTCGTGTATGAATATTAAATACATGTTTAGTGTATAAATATTAAATACATGTTTTGTGTAATAATATTAAATATATGTTTAGTTTATTAAAATTAAATACATGTTTTTGTATTAATATTAAATACATGTTAAGTGTATAAATCTCAAATACATGTTTAGTGTATTAATATTAAATTCATGTTTAGTGTATAAATGTTAAATATATGTTTAGTGTAATAATATTAAATATATGTTTAGTTTATTAAAATTAAATACATGTTTTTGTATTAATATTAAATACATGTTAAGTGTATAAATCTCAAATACATGTTTAGTGTATTAATATTAGATTCATGTTTAGTGTATGAATATTAAATACATGTTTAGTTTATTAAAATTGAATACATGTTTTTGTATTAATATTAAATACATGTTTAGTGAATAAATATTAAATACATGTTTAGTGTATTAATATTAATTACATGTTTAGTGTATGACTATTAAATACATGTTTAGCGTATGAATATTAAATACATGTTTAGTGTATGAATATTCAATACATGTTTACTGTATACATATTAAATACATGTTTAGTGTATTAATATTAAATATATGTTTAGTTTATTAAACTTAAATACATGTTTTTGTATTAATATTAAATACATGTTTAGTGTATGAATATTAAATACATGTTTAGTGTATGAATATTAAATACATGTTTAGTTTATGAATATTAAATACATGTTTAGTGGATATATAATAAATACATATTTAGTGTATTAATATTAAATACATGTTTAGTGTATGAATAATAACTACATGTTTAGTGTATGAATATTAAATACATGTTTAGTGTATTAATATTAAATGTTTAGTTTATTAAAATTAAACACATGTTTTTGTATTAATATTAAATACATGTTTAGTGTATTAATATTAAAAACATGTTTTTGTGTATACATGTTAAATACATGTTTAGTGTATGAATGTTAAATACATGTTTAGTGTATTAATATTAAATATATGTTTAGTGTATTAAAATTAAATACATGTTTTTGTATTAATATTAAATACATGTTTAGTGTATAAATATTAAATACATGTTTAGTATATTAATATTAAATACATGTTTAGTGTATAAATATAAGTGTATGAGTAACAAAACTTATGTAAAAAAAAAATAAAAGAAACAAAAAAAAAGGATAAAGAGAGAGAGAGAGACGGAGAGGACCGGGAATATTAAGAGGGAATGTGCGCCCTCCTGTGGACTTCTGCCGCAACTGCACACATAAAGAAATTCATTATTTTTTAGAGGATAATAAATACATGTTTACTGTATGAATATTAAATATGTGATTAGTATATAATTACATATATGTTTGGGATATGATTATTAAATACATGTTCAGTGTATTAATATTAAATACATGTTTAGTGTATGAATATTAAATACATGTTTAGTGTATAAATATTAAATACATGTTTAGTGTATTAATATTAAATATGTGTTGACTTTATTAAAATTAAATAAATGTTTTTGTATTAATATTAAATAAATGTTTAGTGTATAAATATTAAATACAGGTTTAGTGTATTAATATTAAATACATGTTTAGTGTATGAATGTTAAATACATGTTTAGTTTATGAATATTAAATACATGTTTAGTGTATTAATATTAAATATATATTTAGTTTATTAAAATTAAATACATGTTCTGTATTAATATTAAATACATGTTTAGTGTATAAATATTAAATAGATGTTTAGTGTATTAATATTAAATACATGTTTAGTGTATGAATATTAAATACATGTTTAGTGTATAAATATTAAATACATGTTAAGGGTATTATATTAAATACATGTTTAGTGTATTAATATTAAATATATATTTAGTTTATTAAAATTAAATACAAGTTCTGTATTAATATTAAATACATGTTTAGTGTATGAATATTTAATACATGTTTAGTGTATTAATATTAAATATGTGTTTAGTTTATTAAAATTAAATACATGTTTTTGTATTAATATTAAATACATGTTTAGTGTATTAATATTAAATATATGTTTAGTTTATTAAAATTAAATACATGTTTTTGTATTAATATTAAATACATGTTTTGTGTATTAATATTAAATACATGTTTAGTGTATTAATATTAAATACATGTTTAGTGTATAAATGTTAAATACATGTTAAGTGTATAAATATTTAATAAATGTTTAGTTTATTAAAATTAAATACAAGTTTTTGTATTAATATTAAATACATGTTTAGTGTATAAATATTAAATACATGTTCAGTGTATTAATATTAAATACATGTTTAGTGTATAAATATAAGTGTTTGAGAAACCAAACTTATGTAAAAAAAAATAAAAGAAACAAAAAAAAAGGAAAAAGAGAGATAGAGAGACGGAGAGGACCGGACTTATTAAGAGGGAACGTGCGCCCTCCTGTGGACTTCTGCCGCAACTGCAGGCATAAAGAAATTCATTATTTCCAAGTGTGCCTTATTTAGAGGATAATAAATACATGTTTACTAAATGACTATTAAATATATGATTAGTATATGATTACATATACGTTTAGTATATGATTATTAAATACATGTTCAGTATATGAATATTAAATACATGTTTAGTGTATGAATATTAAATACATATTTAGTGTATAAATATTAAATACATGTTTAGTGTATAAATATTAAATACATGTTTAGTGTATGAATATTAAATACATGTTTAGTGTATAAATATTAAATACATGTTTAGTGTATGAATATTAAATACATGTTTAATGTATGAATATTAAATGCATGTTTAGTGTATAAATAATAAATACATGTTTCGTGTACGAATATTAAATTTATGTTTAATGTATGAATATTAATTACATGTTTAGTGTATGAATATTAAATACATTTTTAATGTATGAATATTAAATACATATTTAGTGTATTAATAATAAATACATGTTAAGTGTATAAATATTAAATACATATTTAGTGTATAAATATTAAATACATGATTAGTGTATTAATATTAAATACATGATTAGTGTATAAATATTAAATACATGTTTAGTGTATTAATATTAAATACATGTTTAGTGTATTAATATTAAATACATGTTTAGAGTATTAATATTAAATACATGTTTAGTGTATAAATAATAACTAAATGTTTAGTGTATTAATATTAAATACATGTTTACTGTATTAATATTAAATACATGTTTAGTGTATAAATATTAAATACATGTTTAGTGTATTAATATTTAATATATGTTTGGTTTATTAAAATTAAATACATGTTTTTGTATAAATATTAAATACATGTTTAGTGTATGAATATTAAATACATGTTTAGTGTATGAATATTAAATACATGTTTAGTGTATGAATATTAAATACATGTTTAATGTATGAATATTAAATACATGTTTAGTGTATAAATATTAAATACATGTTTCGTGTACGAATATTAAATACATGTTTAGTGTATAAATATTAAATACATGTTTAATGTATGAATATTAAATACATGTTTAGTGAATGAATATTAAATGCATTTTTAATGTATGAATATTAAATACATGTTTAGTGTATTAATATTAAATACATGTTTTGTGAATAAATATTAAATACATGTTAAGTGTATGAATATTAAATACATATTTAGTGTATGAATATTAAATACATGATTAGTGTATTAATATTAAATACATGATTAGTGTATAACTATTAATTACATGTTCAGTGTATAAATATTAAATAAATGTTTAGTGTAATAATATTAAATATATGTTTAGTTTATTAAAATTAAATACATGTTTTTGTATTAATATTAAATACATGTTTAGTGTATAAATATTAAATACATGTTTAGTGTATGAATATTAAATGCATGTTTAGTGTATAGAATTAAATACATGTTTAGTGTATGAATATTCAATATATGTTTAGTTTATTAAACTTAAATACATGTTTAGTTTATGAATATTAAATACATGTTTGGTGTATTATAATTAAATATATATTTAGTTTATTAAAATTAAATACATGTTTTGTATTAATATTAAATACATGTTTAGTGTATTAATATTAAATATATGTTTAGTTTATTAAACTTAAATACATGTTTAGTTTATGAATATTAAATACATGTTTGGTGTATTATAATTAAATATATATTTAGTTTATTAAAATTAAATACATGTTTTGTATTAATATTAAATACATGTTTAGTGTATTAATATTAAATATATGTTTAGTTTATTAAACTTAAATACATGTTTTGTATTAATATTAAATACATGTTTAGTGTATGAATATTGAATACACGTTTAGTGTATGAATATTAAATACATGTTTAGTTTATGAATATTCAATACATGTTTACTGTATAAATATTAAATACATGTTTAGTGTATTAATATTAAATATATGTTTAGTTTATTAAACTTAAATACATGTTTAGTTTATGAATATTAAATACATGTTTGGTGTATTATAATTAAATATATATTTAGTGTATTAATATTAAATACATGTTTAGTGTATGAATATTAAATACATGTTTAGTGTATAAATATTAAATACATGTTTAGTGTATAAATATTAGATACATGTTTAGTGTATAAATATAAGTGTATGAGTAACAAAACTTATGTAAAAAAAAAAAGAAAAGAAAAAAAAAAAGGAAAAAGAGAGAGAGATAGACGGAGAGGACCGGGCATATTAAGAGGGAACGTGCGCCCTCCTGTGGACTTCTGCCGCAACTGCAGACATAAAGAAATTCATTATTTCCAAGTGTGCCTTATTTAGAGGATAATAAATACATGTTTACTGTATGAATATTAAATATATGATTAGTATATAATTACATATATGTTTGGTATATGATTATTAAATACATGTTTAGTGTATGAATATTAAATACATGTTTAGTGTATTAATATTAAATATATATTTAGTTTATTAAAATTAAATACATGTTTTTGTATTAATATTAAATACATGTTTAGTGTATAAATATTTAATACATGTTTACTGTATTAATATTAAATACATGTTTAGTGTATTAAAATTAAATACATGTTTTTGTATTAATATTAAATACATATTAAGTGTAAGAATAATAACTACATGTTTATTGAATGAATATTAAATACATGTTTAGTGTATAAATATTTAATACATGTTTACTGTATTAATATTAAATACATGTTTAGTGTATGAATAATAACTACATGTTTAGTGTATGAATATTAAATACATGTTTAGTGTATAAATATTAAATACATGTTTAGTGTATTAATATTAAATATATGTTTAGTTTATTAAAAATTAAATACATGTTTAGTGTATGAATATTAAATACATGTTTAGTGTATAAATGTTAAATACATGTTTAGTTTATGAATATTAAATACATGTTTAGTGTATTAATATTAAATATATATTTAGTTTATTAAAATTAAATACATGTTTTTGTATTAATATTAAATACATGTTTAGTGTATTAATATTAAATACATGTTTACTGTATTAATATTAAATACATGTTTAGTGTATAAATAATAACTACATGTTTAGTGTATGAATATTAAATACATGTTTAGTGTATAAATATTAAATACATGTTTAGTGTATTAATATTAAATATATGTTTATCCATCCATCCATTTTCTACCGCTTATTCCCTTTCGGGGTCGCGGGGGGCGCTGGCGCCTATCTCAGCTACAATCGGGCGGAAGGCAGGGTACACCCTGGACAAGTCGCCACCTCATCACAGGGCCAACACAGATAGACAGACAACATTCACACACTAGGGCCAATTTAGTGTTGCCAATCAACTTATCCCATGTTTAGTTTATTAAAATTAAATACATGTTTTTGTATAAATATTAAATACATGTTTAGTGTATGAATATTAAATACATGTTTAGTGTATAAATATTAAATACATGTTTAGTGTATGAATATTAAATACATGTTTAATGTATGAATATTAAATACATGTTTAGTGTATAAATATTAAATACATGTTTCGTGTACGAATATTAAATACATGTTTAGTGTATAAATATTAAATACATGTTTAATGTATGAATATTAATTACATGTTTAGTGTATGAATATTAAATACATGTTTAATGTATGAATATTAGATACATGTTTAGTTTATAAATATAAGTGTATGAGTAACAAAACTTATGTAAAAAAAATAAATAAAAGAAACAAAAAAAAAGGAAAAAGAAAGAGAGAGAGAGACGGAGAGGACCGGGCATATTAAGAGGGAACGTGCGCCCTCCTGTGGACTTCTGCCGCAACTGCACACATAAAGAAATTCATTCTTTCCAAGTGTGCCTTATTTAGAGGATAATAAATAAATGTTTACTGTATGAATATTAAATATATGATTAGTATATAATTACATATATGTTTGGTATATGATTATTAAATACATGTTCAGTGTATTAATATTAAATACATGTTTAGTGTATGAATATTAAATACATGTTTAGTGTATTAATATTAAATACATGTTTAGTGTATGAATATTAAATACATGTTTGTGTATGAATATTAAAGCCATTGTTTAGTGTATTAATATTAAATATATGTTTAGTGTATAAATATTAAATACATGTTTAGTGTATTAAACTTAAATACATGTTTTTGTATTAATATTAAATACATGTTTAGTGTATAAATATTAAATACATGTTTAGTGGATGAATAATAAATAAATATTTAGTGTATTAATATTAAATACATGTTTAGTGTATAAATATTAAATACATGTTTAGTGTATAAATATTAAATACATGTTTAGTATATTAATATTAAATATGTGTTTACTTTATTAAAATTAAATAAATGTTTTTGTATTAATATTAAATACATGTTTAGTGTATGACTATTAAATACATGTTTAGTGTATGAATATTAAATAAATGTTTAGTGTATGAATATTCAATACATGTTTACTGTATAAATATTAAATACATGTTTAGTGTATTAATATTAAATATATGTTTAGTTTATTAAACTTAAATACATGTTTTTGTATTAATATTAAATACATGTTTAGTGTATGAATATTAAATACACGTTTAGTGTATGAATATTAAATACATGTTTAGTTTATGAATATTAAATACATGTTTAGTGGATATATAATAAATACTTATTGATTGTATTAATATTAAATACATGTTTAGTGTATAAATATTAAATACATGTTTAGTGTATTAATATTAAATACATGTTTAGTGTATGAATATTACATACATGTTTAGTGTATAAATGTTAAATACATGTTTGGTTTATGAATATCAAATACATGTTTAGTGTATTAATATTAAATATATATTTAGTTTATTACAATTAAATACATGTTTTTGTATTAATATTAAATACATGTTCAGTGTATTAATATTAAATACATGTTTAGTGTATGAATATTAAATACATGTTTAGTGTAAAAATATTAAATACTTTTTTAGTGTATTAATATTAAATACATGTTTAGTGTATGAATAATAACTACTTGTTTAGTGTATGAATATTAAATACATGTTTAGTGTATGAATATTAAATACAAGTTTAGTGTGAAAATATTAAATACATGTTTAGTCTACTATTAAATTCCATTTTAGTGTATAATTATTAAATACATGTTTAGTGTATTAATATTAAATACATGTTTAGTGTATTAATATTAAAAACATGTTTAGTGTATAAATATTAAATATATGTTTAGTGTATTAAAATTAAATACATGTTTAGTGTATAAATATTAAATACATGTTTAGTGTATTAATATTAAATACATGTTTAGTGTATGAATGTTTAATACATGTTTAGTGTATTAATATTAAATATATGTTTAGTTTATTAAAATTAAATACATGTTTTTGTATTAATATTAAATACATGTTTAGTGTATTAATATTAAATACATGTTTAGTGTATAAATATTAAATACATGTTTAGTGTATTAATATTAAATACATGTTTAGTGTATAAATATAAGTGTATGAGAAACCAAACGTATGTAAAAAAAAAAAAAAAGAAACAAAAAAAAAGGAAAAAGAGAGAGAGAGAGACAGAGAGGACCGGACTTATTAAGAGGGAACGTGCGCCCTCCTGTGGACTTCTGCCGCAACTGCACACATAAAGAAATTCATTATTTCCAAGTGTGCCGTATTTAGAGGATAATAAATACATGTTTAATGTATGAATATTAAATATATGATTAGTATATAATTACATCTATGTTTGCTATATGATTATTAAATACATGTTCAGTGTATTAATATTAAATACATGTTTAGTGTATGAATATTAAATACATGTTTAGTGTATGAATATTAAATACATGTTTAGTGTATGAATATTAAATACATGTTTGGTGTATAAATATTAAATACATGTTTAATGTATTAATATTAAATATATGTTTAGTTTATTAAACTTAAATACATGTTTTTGTATTCATATTAAATACATGTTTAGTGTATGAATATTAAATACACGTTTAGTGTATGAATATTAAATACATGTTTAGTTTATGAATATTAAATACATGTTTAGTGGATAAATAATAAATAAATATTTAGTGTATTAATATTAAATACATGTTTAGCGTATGAATATTAAATACATGTTTAGTGTATAAATATTAAATACATGTTTAGTGTATTAATATTAAATATGTGTTTACTTTATTAAAATTAAATACATGTTTTTGTATTAATATTAAATACATGTTTAGTGTATAAATATTAAATACAGGTTTAGTGTATTAATATTAAATACATGTTTAGGGTATGAATAATAACTACAGGTTTAGTGTATTAATATTAAATACATGTTTAGTGTATAAATAATAACTACATGTTTAGTGTATGAATATTAAATACATGTTTAGTGTATAAATGTTAAATACATGTTTAGTTTATGAATATTAAATACATGTTTAGTGTATGAATATTAAATACATGTTTAGTGTATGAATATTAAATACATGTTTAGTGTATAAATATTAAATACATGTTTAGTGTATTAATATTAAATACATGTTTAGTGTATGAATATTAAATACATGTTTAGTGTAGAAATATTAAATACATGTTTACTGTATGAAAATTAAATATATGATTAGTGTATAATTACATATACATTTAGTATATGATTATTAAATACAAAATCAGTGTATTAATATTAAATACATGTTTAGTGTATGAATATTAAATACATGTTTAGTGTATGAATATTAAATACATGTTTAGTGTATAAATATTAAATACATGTTTAGTGTAAGAATATTAAATACATGTTTAGTGTATGAATATTAAATACATGTGTAGTGTATAAATATTAAATACAAGTTTCGTGTATGAATATTAAATAAATGTTTAATGTATGAATATTAAATACATGTTTAGTGTATAAATATTAAATACATGTTTCGTGTGTGAATATTAAATACATGTTAAGTGTATGAATATTAAATACATATTTAGTGTATAAATATTAAATACATGATTAGAGTATTAATATTAAATAGATGATTAGTGTATAAATATTAAATACATGTTTAGTGTATTAATATTAAATACATGATTAGAGTATTAATATTAAATAGATGATTAGTGTATAAATATTAAATACATGTTTAGTGTATTAATATTAAATACATGATTAGTGTATAAATATTAAAAACATGTTTAGTGTATGAATAATAACTACATGTTTAGTGTATTAATATTAAATACATGATTAGAGTATTACTATTAAATACATGATTAGTGTATAAATATTAAATACATGTTTAGTGTATTAATATTAAATACATGTTTAGTGTATAAATATTAAATACACTTTTAGTGTATAAATATTAAATACACGTTTAGTGTAAAAATATTAAATACATGTTTAGTGTATAAATATTAAATACATGTTTAGTGTATAAATAATAACTACATGTTTAGTGTATGAATATTAAATACATGTTTAGTGTATTCATATTAAATGTTTAGTTTATTAAAATTAAATACATGTTTTTGTATTTATATTAAATACATGTTTAGTGTATAAATGTTAAATGCATGTTTAGTGTATGAATAATAACTACATGTTTAGTGTATAAATATTAAATACATGTTTAGTGTATTAATATTAAATACATGTTCAGTGTATTAATATTAAATACATGTTTAGTGTATGAATATTAAATACATGTTTAATGTATGAATATTAAATACATGTGTAGTGTATACATATTAAATACAAGTTTCGTGTATGAATATTAAATACATATTTAGTGTATAAATATTAAATACATGTTTAATGTATGAATATTAAATACATGTTTAGTGTATGAATATTAAATACATGTTTAACGTATGAATATTAAATACATGTTTAGTGTATAAATATTAAATACATGTTTCGTGTGTAAATATTAAATACATGATTAGAGTATTAATATTAAGTACATGATTAGTGTATAAATATTAAATACATGTTTAGTGTATTAA
This sequence comes from Nerophis ophidion, assembly GCF_033978795.1. Classification (NCBI taxonomy): domain Eukaryota; kingdom Metazoa; phylum Chordata; class Actinopteri; order Syngnathiformes; family Syngnathidae; genus Nerophis; species Nerophis ophidion. The sequence goes on along the minus strand of NW_026906961.1, from coordinate 619,507 downwards.
TATTAAATACATGTTTAGTGTATTAATATTAAATACATGTTTAGTGTATAAATATTAAATACACTTTTAGTGTATAAATATTAAATACACGTTTAGTGTAAAAATATTAAATACATGTTTAGTGTATAAATATTAAATACATGTTTAGTGTATAAATAATAACTACATGTTTAGTGTATGAATATTAAATACATGTTTAGTGTATTCATATTAAATGTTTAGTTTATTAAAATTAAATACATGTTTTTGTATTTATATTAAATACATGTTTAGTGTATAAATGTTAAATGCATGTTTAGTGTATGAATAATAACTACATGTTTAGTGTATAAATATTAAATACATGTTTAGTGTATTAATATTAAATACATGTTCAGTGTATTAATATTAAATACATGTTTAGTGTATGAATATTAAATACATGTTTAATGTATGAATATTAAATACATGTGTAGTGTATACATATTAAATACAAGTTTCGTGTATGAATATTAAAGACATATTTAGTGTATAAATATTAAATACATGTTTAATGTATGAATATTAAATACATGTTTAGTGTATGAATATTAAATACATGTTTAATGTATGAATATTAAATACATGTTTAGTGTATAAATATTAAATACATGTTTCGTGTGTAAATATTAAATACATGATTAGAGTATTAATATTAAATACATGATTAGTGTATAAATATCAAATACAAGTTTAGTGTATTAATATTAAATACATGTTTAGTGTATTAATATTAAATACATGTTTAGTGTATGAATAATAACTAAATGTTTAGTGTATGAATATTAAATACATGTTTAGTGTATAAATATTAAATACATATTATGTGTAAGAATAATAACTACATGTTTATTGTATGAATATTAAATGCATGTTTAGTGTATAAATATTTAATACATGTTTACTGTATTAATATTAAATACATATTTAGTGTATAAATAATAACTACATGTTTAGTGTATGAATATTAAATACATGTTCAGTGTATGAATATTAAATACATGTTTAGTGTATTAATATTAAATAAATGTTTAGTTTATTAAAATTAAATACATGTTTTTGTATTAATATTAAATACATGTTTAGTGTATACATATTAAATACATGTTTAGTGTATTAATATTAAATACTTGTTTAGTGTATGAATGTTAAATACATGTTTAGTGTATAAATATTAAATATATGTTTAGTTTATTAAAATTAAATACATGTTTTTGTGTTAATATTAAATACATGTTTAGTGTATAAATATTAAATACATGTTTAGTGTATTAATATTAAATACATGTTTAGTGTATAAATGTTAAATACATGTTTAGTGTATTAATATTAAATATATGTTTAGTTTATTAAAATTAAATACATGTTTTTGTATTAATATTAAATACATGTTTAGTGTATAAATAATAACTACATGTTTAGTGTATGAATATTAAATACATGTTTAGTGTATAAATGTTAAATACATGTTTAGTTTATGAATATTAAATACATGTTTAGTGTATTAATATTAAATATATATTTAGTTTATTACAATTAAATACATGTTTTTGTATTAATATTAAATACATGTTTAGTGTATGAATATTAAATACATGTTTAGTGTAAAAATATTAAATACATGTTGAGTGTATTAATATTAAATACATGTTTAGTGTATGAATAATAACTACATGTTTAGTGTATGAATATTAAATACATGTTTAGTGTATGAATATTAAATACAAGTTTAGTGTGAAAATATTAAATACATGTTTAGTCTATTATTAAATTCCATTTTAGTGTATAATTATTAAATACATGTTTAGTGTATTAATATTAAGTACATGTTTAGTGTATTAATATTAAAAACATGTTTTATGTATAAATATTAAATATATGTTTAGTGTATTAAAATTAAATACATGTTTAGTGTATAAATATTAAATACATGTTTAGTGTATTAATATTAAATACATGTTTAGTGTATAAATGTTAAATACATGTTTAGTGTATTAATATTAAATATATGTTTAGTTTATTAAAATTAAATACATGTTTTTGTATTAATATTGAATACATGTTTAGTTTATTAAAATTAAATACATGTTTTTGTATTAATATTAAATACATGTTTAGTGTATTAATATTAAATGCATGTTTAGTGTATGAATATTAAATACATGTTTAGTGTATGAATATTAAATACATGTTTAGTGTATTAATATTAAATATATGTTTAGTTTATTAAAATTAAATACATGTTTTTGTATTAATATTAAATCCATGTTTAGTGTATAAATATTAAATACATGTTTAGTGTATAAATATTAAATACATGTTTAGTGTATTAATATTAAATAGATGTTTAGTGTATAAATATAAGTGTATGAGAAACCAAACGTATGTAAAAAAAAAAGAAAAGAAACAAAAAAAAAGGAAAAAGAGAGAGAGAGAGACAGAGAGGACCGGACTTATTAAGAGGGAACGTGCGCCCTCCTGTGGACTTCTGCCGCAACTGCACACATAAAGAAATTCATTATTTCCAAGTGTGCCTTATTTAGAGGATAATAAATACATGTTTACTGTATGAATATTAAATATATGATTAGTATATAATTACATATATGTTGTGTATATGATTATTTAATACATGTTCAGTGTATTAATATTAAATACATGTTTAGTGTATGAATATTAAATACATGTTTGGTGTATAAATATTAAATACATGTTTAGTGTATTAATATTAAATATATGTTTAGTTTATTAAACTTAAATACATGTTTTTGTATTAATATTAAATACATGTTTAGTGTATGAATATTAAATACACGTTTAGTGTATGAATATTAAATAAATGTTTAGTTTATGAATATTAAATACATGTTTAGTGGATAAATAATAAATAAATATTTAGTGTATTAATATTAAATACATGTTTAGTGTATGAATATTAAATACATGTTTAGTGTATAAATATTAAATACATGTTTAGTGTATTAATATTAAATATGTGTTTACTTTATTAAAATTAAATACATGTTTTTGTATTATATTAAATACATGTTTAGTGTATAAATATTAAATACAGGTTTAGTGTATTAATATTAAATACATGTTTAGTGTATGAATAATAACTACAGGTTTAGTGTATTAATATTAAATACATGTTTAGTGTATAAATAATAACTACATGTTTATCCATCCATCCATCCATCATCTTCCGCTTATCCGAGGTCGGGTCGCGGGGGCAACAGCCTAATCAGGGAAACCCAGACTTCCCTCTCCCCAGCCACTTCGTCTAGCTCTTCCCGGGGGATCCCGAGGCGTTCCCAGGCCAGCCGGGAGACATAGTCTTCCCAACGTGTCCTGGGTCTTCCCCGTGGCCTCCTACCGGTTGGACGTGCCCTAAACACCTCCCTAGGGAGGCGTTCGGGTGGCATCCTGACCAGATGCCCGAACCACCTCATCTGGCTCCTCTCGATGTGAAGGAGCAGCGGCTTTACTTTGAGTTCCTCCCGGATGGCAGAGCTTCTCATGTTTAGTGTATGAATATTAAATACATGTTTAGTGTATAAATGTTAAATACATGTTTAGTTTATGAATATTAAATACATGTTTAGTGTATTAATATTAAATATATATTTAGTTTATTAAAAATAAATACATGTTTTGTATTAATATTAAATACGTGTTTAGTGTATAAATATTAAATACATGTTTAGTGTATTAATATTAAATACATGTTTAGTGTATGAATATTAAATACATGTTTAGTGTATGAATATTAAATACATGTTTAGTGTATAAATATTAAATACATGTTTAGTGTATGAATATTAAATACATGTTTAATGTATGAATATTAAATACATGTGTAGTGTATAAATATTAAATACAAGTTTCGTGTATGAATATTAAATACATGTTTAGTGTATAAATATTAAATAAATGTTTAATGTATGAATATTAAATACATGTTCAGTGTATGAATATTAAATACATGTTTAATGTATGAATATTAAATACATGTTTAGTGTATAAATATTAAATACATGTTTCGTGTGTAAATATTGAATACATGTTAAGTGTATGAATATTAAATACATATTTAGTGTATGAATATTAAATACATGATTAGAGTATTAATATTAAATAGATGATTAGTGTATAAATATTAAATACATGTTTAGTGTATTAATATTAAATACATGTTTAGTGTATTAATATTAAATACATGTTTAGTGTATTAATATTAAATATATGTTTAGTGTATAAATAATAACTAAATGTTTAGTGTATGAATATTAAATACATGTTTAGTGTAATAATATTAAATATATGTTTAGTTTATTAAAATTAAATACATGTTTTTGTATTAATATTAAATACTTGTTAAGTGTATGAATCTCAAATACATGTTTAGTGTATTAATATTAAATTCATGTCTAGTGTATAAATGTTAAATATATGTTTAGTGTATAAATATTAAATATATGTTTAGTTTATTAAAATTAAATACATGTTTTTGTATTAATATTAAATACATGTTTAGTGTATAAATATTAAATACATGTTTAGTGTATTAATATTAAATACATGTTTAGTGTATGAATATTAAATACATGTTTAGTGTATGAATATTAAATACATGTTTAGTGTATGAATATTCAATACATGTTTACTGTATACATATTAAATACATGTTTAGTGTATTAATATTAAATATATGTTTAGTTTATTAAACTTAAATACATGTTTTTGTATTAATATTAAATACATGTTTAGTGTATGAATATTAAATACACGTTTAGTGTATGAATATTAAATTGATGTTTAGTTTATGAATATTAAATACATGTCTAGTGGATGTATAATAAATACATATTTAGTGTATAAATATTAAATACATTTTTAGTGTATAAATATTAAATACATGTTTAGTGTATTAATATTAAATACATTTTTAGTGTATAAATATTAAATACAGGTTTAGTGTATTAATATTAAATACATGTTTAGTGTATGAATAATAACTACATGTTTAGAGTATGAATATTAAATACATGTTTAGTGTATAAATATTGTTTAGTTTATGAATATTAAATACATGTTTAGTGTATTAATATTAAATTTATATTTAGTTTATTAAAATTAAATACATGTTTTTGTATTAATATTAAATACATGTTTAGTGTATAAATTTTAAATACATGTTTAGTTTATAAATATTAAATACATGTTTAGTGTATTAATATTAAATACATGTTTAGTGTATGAATAATAACTACATGTTTAGTGTATGAATAATAACTACATGTTTAGTGTATGAATATTAAATACATGTTTAGTGTATGAATATTAAATACAAGTTTAGTGTGAAAATATTAAATACATGTTTAGTCTATTATTAAATTCCATTTTAGTGTATAATTATTAAATACATGTTTAGTGTATTAATATTAAATACATGTTTAGTGTATAAACAATAACTACATGTTTAGTGTATGAATATTAAATACATGTTTAGTGTATAAATATCAAATACATGTTTAGTGTGTGAATATTAAATACATGTTTAGTGTAAAAATATTAAATACATGTTTAGTGTATAAATATTAAATACATGTTTAGTGTATAAACAATAACTACATGTTTAGTGTATGAATATTAAATACATGTTTAGTGCATTCATATTAAATGTTTAGTTTATTAAAATTAAATACATGTTTTTGTATTAATATTAAATACATGTTTAGTGTATTAATATTAAATATATGTTTAGTTTATTAAACTTAAATACATGTTTTTGTATTAATATTAAATACATGTTTAGTGTATGAATATTAAATACACGTTTAGTGTATGAATATTAAATACATGTTTAGTTTATGAATATTAAATACATGTCTAGTGGATATATAATAAATACATATTTAGTGTATAAATATTAAATACATGTTTAGTGTATAAATATTAAATACATGTTTAGTGTATTAATATTAAATACATTTTTAGTGTATAAATATTAAATACAGGTTTAGTGTATTAATATTAAATACATGTTTAGTGTATGAATAATAACTACATGTTTAGAGTATGAATATTAAATACATGTTTAGTGTATAAATATTGTTTAGTTTATGAATATTAAATACATGTTTAGTGTATTAATATTAAATTTATATTTAGTTTATTAAAATTAAATACATGTTTTTGTATTAATATTAAATACATGTTTATTGTATAAATATTAAATACATGTTTAGTTTATAAATATTAAATACATGTTTAGTGTATTAATATTAAATACATGTTTAGTGTATGAATAATAACTACATGTTTAGTGTATTAATATTAAATACATGTTTAGTGTATGAATAATAACTACATGTTTAGTGTATGAATATTAAATACATGTTTAGTGTATGAATATTAAATACAAGTTTAGTGTGAAAATATTAAATACATGTTTAGTCTATTATTATATTCCATTTTAGTGTATAATTATTAAATACATGTTTAGTGTATTAATATTAAATACATGTTTAGTGTATTAATATTAAATATATATTTAGTTTATTAAAATTAAATACATATTTTTGTATTAATATTAAATACATGTTTAGTGTATAAATATTAAATACATGTTTAGTGTATTAATATTAAATACATGTTTAGTGTATGAATAATAACTACATATTTAGTGTATTAATATTAAATACATGTTTAATGTATAAATATTAAATACACTTATAGTGTATAAATATTAAATACACGTTTAGTGTAAAAATATTAAATACATGTTTAGTGTATAAATATTAAATACATGTTTAGTGTATAAACAATAACTACATGTTTAGTGTATGAAAATTAAATACATGTTTAGTGTATTCATATTAAATGTTTAGTTTATTAAAATTAAATACATGTGTTTGTATTAATATTAAATACATGTTTAGTGTATGAATATTAAATACATGTGTAGTGTATAAATATTAAATACAAGTTTCGTGTATGAATATTAAATACATGTTTAGTGTATAAATATTAAATACATGTTTAATGTATGAATATTAAATACATGTTTAGTGTATGAATATTAAATAAATGTTTAATGTATGAATATTAAATACATGTTTAGTGTATAAATATTAAATACATGTTTCGTGTGTGAATATTAAATACATGTTAAGTGTATGAATATTAAATACATATTTAGTGTATAAATATTAAATACATGATTAGAGTATTAATATTAAATAGATGATTAGTGTATAAATATTAAATACATGTTTAGTGTATTAATATTAAATACATGATTAGAGTATTAATATTAAATAGATGATTAGTGTATAAATATTAAATACATGTTTAGTGTATTAATATTAAATACATGATTAGTGTATAAATATTAAAAACATGTTTAGTGTATGAATAATAACTACATGTTTAGTGTATTAATATTAAATACATGATTAGAGTATTAATATTAAATACATGATTAGTGTATAAATATTAAATACATGTTTAGTGTATTAATATTAAATACATGTTTAGTGTATAAATATTAAATACACTTTTAGTGTATAAATATTAAATACACGTTTAGTGTAAAAATATTAAATACATGTTTAGTGTATAAATATTAAATACATGTTTAGTGTATAAATAATAACTACATGTTTAGTGTATGAATATTAAATACATGTTTAGTGTATTCATATTAAATGTTTAGTTTATTAAAATTAAATACATGTTTTTGTATTTATATTAAATACATGTTTAGTGTATGAATGTTAAATGCATGTTTAGTGTATGAATAATAACTACATGTTTAGTGTATAAATATTAAATACATGTTTAGTGTATTAATATTAAATACATGTTCAGTGTATTAATATTAAATACATGTTTAGTGTATGAATATTAAATACATGTTTAATGTATGAATATTAAATACATGTGTAGTGTATACATATTAAATACAAGTTTCGTGTATGAATATTAAATACATATTTAGTGTATAAATATTAAATACATGTTTAATGTATGAATATTAAATACATGTTTAGTGTATGAATATTAAATACATGTTTAATGTATGAATATTAAATACATGTTTAGTGTATAAATATTAAATACATGTTTCGTGTGTAAATATTAAATACATGATTAGAGTATTAATATTAAATACATGATTAGTGTATAAATATTAAATACATGTTTAGTGTATTAATATTAAATACATGTTTAGTGTATTAATATTAAATACATGTTTAGTGTATAAATATTAAATACACTTTTAGTGTATAAATATTAAATACACGTTTAGTGTAAAAATATTAAATACATGTTTAGTGTATAAATATTAAATACATGTTTAGTGTATAAATAATAACTACATAATTAGTGTATGAATATTAAATACATGTTTAGTGTATTCATATTAAATGTTTAGTTTATTAAAATTAAATACATGTTTTTGTATTTATATTAAATACATCTTTAGTGTATTAATGTTAAATGCATGTTTAGTGTATGAATAATAACTACATGTTTAGTGTATAAATATTAAATACATGTTTAATGTATTAATATTAAATACATGTTCAGTGTATTAATAATAAATACATGTTTAGTGTATGAATATTAAATACATGTTTAATGTATGAATATTAAATACATGTGTAGTGTATACATATTAAATACAAGTTTCGTGTATGAATATTAAAGACATATTTAGTGTATAAATATTAAATACATGTTTAATGTATGAATATTAAATACACGTTTAGTGTATGAATATTAAATACATGTTTAATGTATGAATATTAAATACATGTTTAGTGTATAAATATTAAATACATGTTTCGTGTGTAAATATTAAATACATGATTAGAGTATTAATATTAAATACATGATTAGTGTATAAATATTAAATACATGTTTAGTGTATTAATATTAAATACATGTTTAGTGTATTAATATTAAATACATGTTTAGTGTATGAATAATAACTAAATGTTTAGTGTATGAATATTAAATACATGTTTAGTGTATAAATATTAAATACATATTATGTGTAAGAATAATAACTACATGTTTATTGTATGAATATTAAATGCATGTTTAGTGTATAAATATTTAATACATATTTACTGTATTAATATTAAATACATATTTAGTGTATAAATAATAACTACATGTTTAGTGTATGAATATTAAATACATGTTCAGTGTATGAATATTAAATACATGTTTAGTGTATTAATATTAAATAAATGTTTAGTTTATTAAAATTAAATACATGTTTTTGTATTAATATTAAATACATGTTTAGTGTATACATATTAAATACATGTTTAGTGTATTAATATTAAATACTTGTTTAGTGTATGAATGTTAAATACATGTTTAGTGTATAAATATTGAATATATGTTTAGTTTATTAAAATTAAATACATGTTTTTGTATTAATATTAAATACATGTTTAGTGTATAAATATTAAATACATGTTTAGTGTATTAATATTAAATACATGTTTAGTGTATAAATGTTAAATACATGTTTAGTGTATTAATATTAAATATATGTTTAGTTTATTAAAATTAAATACATGTTTTTGTATTAATATTAAATACATGTTTAGTGTATTAATATTAAATACATGTTTAGTGAATGAATATTAAATACATGTTTAGTGTATGAATATTAAATACATGTTTAGTGTATGAATATTAAATATATGTTTAGTTTATTAAACTTAAATACATGTTTTTGTATTAATATTAAATACATGTTTAGTGTATGAATATTAAATACACGTGTAGTGTATGAATATTAAATACATGTTTAGTTTATGAATATTAAATACATGTTTAGTGGATATATAATAAATACATATTGAGTGTATTAATATTAAATACACGTTTAGTGTATAAATATTAAATACATGTTTAGTGTATTAATATTAAATACATGTTTAGTGTATAAATAATAACTAGATGTTTAGTGTATGAATATTAAATACATGTTTAGTGTATAAATGTTAAATACATGTTTAGTTTATGAATATTAAATACATGTTTAGTGTATTAATATTAAACATATATTTAGTTTATTACAATTAAATACATGTTTTTGTATTAATATTAAATACATGTTTAGTGTATGAATATTAAATACATGTTTAGTGTAAAAATATTAAATACATGTTTAGTGTATTAATATTAAATACATGTTTAGTGTATGAATAATAACTACATGTTTAGTGTATGAATATTAAATACATGTTTAGTGTATGAATATTAAATACAAGTTTAGTGTGAAAATATTAAATACATGTTTAGTCTATTATTAAATTCCATTTTAGTGTATAATTATTAAATACATGTTTAGTGTATTAATATTAAGTACATGTTTAGTGTATTAATATTAAAAACATGTTTTATGTATAAATATTAAATATATGTTTAGTGTATAAATATTAAATACATGTTTAGTGTATGAATATTAAATGCATGTTTAGTGTATAATATTAAATACATGTTTAGTTTATTAAAATTAAATACATGTTTTTGTATGAATATTCAATACATGTTTACTGTATAAATATTAAATACATGTTTAGTGTATTACTATTAAATATATGTTTAGTTTATTAAACGTAAATACATGTTTTGTATTAATATTAAATACATGTTTAGTGTATGAATATTAAATACACGTTTAGTGTATGAATATTAAATACATGTTTAGTTTATGAATATTAAATACATGTTTAGTGGATGTATAATAAATACATATTTAGTGTATTAATTTTAAATACATGTTTAGTGTATAAATATTAAATACATGTTTAGTGTATTAATATTAAATACATGTTTAGTGTTTAAATAATAACTACATGTTTAGTGTATGAATATTAAATACATGTTTATTTAGTGTATAAATGTTAAATACATGTTTAGTTTATGAATATTAAATACATGTTTAGTGTATAAATATTAAATACATGTTTCGTGTACGAATATTAAATAGATGTTTAGTGTATGAATATTAAATACATCTTTAATGTATGAATATTAAATACATGTTTAGTGTAAGAATATTAAATACATTTTAATGTATTTAATATTAAATACATATTTAGTGTATAAATATTAAATACATGTTAAGTGTATGAATAGTAAATACATATTTAGTGTATGAATATTAAATACATGATTAATGTATTAATATTAAATACATGATTAGTGTATAAATATTAAATACATGTTTAGTGTATTAATATTAAATACATGTTTAGTGTATTAATATTAAATACATGTTTAGTGTATAAATAATAACTAAATGTTTAGTGTATGAATATTAAATACATGTTCAGTGTAATAATATTAAATATATGTTTAGTTTATTAAAATTAAATACATGTTTTTGTATTAATATTAAATACATGTTTAGTGTATAAATATTAAATACCTGTTTAGTGTATTAATTTAAATACATGTTTAGTGTATGAATATTAAATTAATGTTTAGTGTATGAATATTCAATACATGTTTACTGTATAAATATTAAATACATGTTTAGTGTATGAATATTAAATACATGTTTAGTGTATTAATATTAAAAACATGTTTAGTGTATTAATATTAAATACATGTTTAGTGTATGAATAATAACTACATGTTTAGTGTATGAATATTAAATACATGTTTAGTGTATGAATGTTAAATACATGTTTAGTTTATGAATATTAAATACATGCTTAGTGTATTAATATTAAATATATATTTAGTTTATTACAATTAAATACATGTTTTGTATTAATATTAAATACTTGTTTAGTGTATGAATATTAAATACATGTTTAGTGTATGAATATTAAATACATGTTTAGTGTAAAAATATTAAATACATGTTTAGTTTATGAATATTGAATACATGCTTAGTGTATTAATATTAAATATATATTTAGTTTATTACAATTAAATACATGTTTTGTATTAATATTAAATACATGTTTAGTGTATTAATATTAAATATATATATAGTTTATGAATATTAAATACATGTTCAGTGGATATATAATAAATACATATTTAGTGTATTCATATTAAATACATGTTTAGTGTATAAATATTAAATACATGTTTAGTGTATGAATAATAACTACATGTTTAGTGTATTAATATTAAACACATGTTTAGTGTATGAATATTTAATACACTTTTAGTGTATGAATATTAAATACACGTTTAGTGTAAAAATATTAAATACATGTTTAGTGTATTAATATTAAATATATATTTAGTTTATTAAAATTAAATACATGTTTTTGTATTACTATTAAATACATGTTTAGTGTATAAATATTTAATACATGTTTACTGTATTAATATTAAATACATGTTTAGTGTATAAATAATAACTACATGTTTAGTGTATGAATATTGAATACATGTTTAGTGTATAAATATTAAATAAATCTTTTATTTTATTGATATCAAATATATGTTTAGTTTATTAAAATTAAATACATGTTTTTGTATAAATATTAAATACATGTTTAGTGTATGAATATTAAATACATGTTTACTGTATTAATATTAAATACATGTTTAGTGTATGAATAATAACTACATGTTTAGTGTATGAATATTAAATACATGTTTAGTGTATTAATATTAAATATATATTTAGTTTATTAAAATTAAATACATGTTTTTGTATTAATATTAAATACATGTTTAGTGTATTAATATTAAATACATGTTTACTGTATTAATATTAAATACATGTTTAGTGTATAAATAATAACTACATGTTTAGTGTATGAATATTAAATACATGTTTAGTGTATAAATATTAAATACATATTTATTGTATTAATATTAAATATATGTTTAGTTTATTAAAATTAAATACATGTTTTTGTATAAATATTAAATACATGTTTAGTGTATGAATATTAAATACATGTTTAGTGTATAAATATTAAATACATGTTTAATGTATGAATATTAAATACATGTTTAATGTATGAATATTAAATACATGTTTAGTGTATGAATATTAAATACATGTTTCGTGTACGAATATTAAATACATGCTTAGTGTATAAATATTAAATACATGTTTAAAGTATGAATATTAAATACATTGTTAATGTATGAATATTAAATACATGTTTAGTGTATAAATATTTAATACATGTTTCGTGTATAAATATTAAATACATGTTAAGTGTGTGAATATTAAATACATATTTAGTGTATGAATATTAAACACATGATTAGTGTATTAATATTAAATAATGATTAGTGTATAACTATTAAATACATGTTCAGTGTATAAATATTAAATACATGTTTAGTGTAATAATATTAAATATATGTTTAGTTCATTAAAATTAAATACATGTTTTTGTATTAATATTAAATACATGTTTAGTGTATAAATATTAAATACATGTTTAGTGTATTAATATTAAATATATGTTTAGTTTATTAAAATTAAATACATGTTTTTGTATTAATATTGAATACATGTTTAGTTTATTAAAATTAAATACATGTTTTTGTATTAATATTAAATACATGTTTAGTGTATTAATATTAAATGCATGTTTAGTGTATGAATATTAAATACATGTTTAGTGTATGAATATTAAATACATGTTTAGTGTATTAATATTAAATATATGTTTAGTTTATTAAAATTAAATACATGTTTTTGTATTAATATTAAATCCATGTTTAGTGTATAAATATTAAATACATGTTTAGTGTATAAATATTAAATACATGTTTAGTGTATTAATATTAAATAGATGTTTAGTGTATAAATATAAGTGTATGAGAAACCAAACGTATGTAAAAAAAAAAGAAAAGAAACAAAAAAAAAGGAAAAAGAGAGAGAGAGAGACAGAGAGGACCGGACTTATTAAGAGGGAACGTGCGCTCTCCTGTGGACTTCTGCCGCAACTGCACACATAAAGAAATTCATTATTTCCAAGTGTGCCTTATTTAGAGGATAATAAATACATGTTTACTGTATGAATATTAAATATATGATTAGTATATAATTACATATATGTTGTGTATATGATTATTTAATACATGTTCAGTGTATTAATATTAAATACATGTTTAGTGTATGAATATTAAATACATGTTTGGTGTATAAATATTAAATACATGTTTAGTGTATTAATATTAAATATATGTTTAGTTTATTAAACTTAAATACATGTTTTTGTATTAATATTAAATACATGTTTAGTGTATGAATATTAAATACACGTTTAGTGTATGAATATTAAATAAATGTTTAGTTTATGAATATTAAATACATGTTTAGTGGATAAATAATAAATAAATATTTAGTGTATTAATATTAAATACATGTTTAGTGTATGAATATTAAATACATGTTTAGTGTATAAATATTAAATACATGTTTAGTGTATTAATATTAAATATGTGTTTACTTTATTAAAATTAAATACATGTTTTTGTATTATATTAAATACATGTTTAGTGTATAAATATTAAATACAGGTTTAGTGTATTAATATTAAATACATGTTTAGTGTATGAATAATAACTACAGGTTTAGTGTATTAATATTAAATACATGTTTAGTGTATAAATAATAACTACATGTTTATCCATCCATCCATCCATCATCTTCCGCTTATCCGAGGTCGGGTCGCGGGGGCAACAGCCTAATCAGGGAAACCCAGACTTCCCTCTCCCCAGCCACTTCGTCTAGCTCTTCCCGGGGGATCCCGAGGCGTTCCCAGGCCAGCCGGGAGACATAGTCTTCCCAACGTGTCCTGGGTCTTCCCCGTGGCCTCCTACCGGTTGGACGTGCCCTAAACACCTCCCTAGGGAGGCGTTCGGGTGGCATCCTGACCAGATGCCCGAACCACCTCATCTGGCTCCTCTCGATGTGAAGGAGCAGCGGCTTTACTTTGAGTTCCTCCCGGATGGCAGAGCTTCTCATGTTTAGTGTATGAATATTAAATACATGTTTAGTGTATAAATGTTAAATACATGTTTAGTTTATGAATATTAAATACATGTTTAGTGTATTAATATTAAATATATATTTAGTTTATTAAAAATAAATACATGTTTTGTATTAATATTAAATACGTGTTTAGTGTATAAATATTAAATACATGTTTAGTGTATTAATATTAAATACATGTTTAGTGTATGAATATTAAATACATGTTTAGTGTATGAATATTAAATACATGTTTAGTGTATAAATATTAAATACATGTTTAGTGTATGAATATTAAATACATGTTTAATGTATGAATATTAAATACATGTGTAGTGTATAAATATTAAATACAAGTTTCGTGTATGAATATTAAATACATGTTTAGTGTATAAATATTAAATAAATGTTTAATGTATGAATATTAAATACATGTTCAGTGTATGAATATTAAATACATGTTTAATGTATGAATATTAAATACATGTTTAGTGTATAAATATTAAATACATGTTTCGTGTGTAAATATTGAATACATGTTAAGTGTATGAATATTAAATACATATTTAGTGTATGAATATTAAATACATGATTAGAGTATTAATATTAAATAGATGATTAGTGTATAAATATTAAATACATGTTTAGTGTATTAATATTAAATACATGTTTAGTGTATTAATATTAAATACATGTTTAGTGTATTAATATTAAATATATGTTTAGTGTATAAATAATAACTAAATGTTTAGTGTATGAATATTAAATACATGTTTAGTGTAATAATATTAAATATATGTTTAGTTTATTAAAATTAAATACATGTTTTTGTATTAATATTAAATACTTGTTAAGTGTATGAATCTCAAATACATGTTTAGTGTATTAATATTAAATTCATGTCTAGTGTATAAATGTTAAATATATGTTTAGTGTATAAATATTAAATATATGTTTAGTTTATTAAAATTAAATACATGTTTTTGTATTAATATTAAATACATGTTTAGTGTATAAATATTAAATACATGTTTAGTGTATTAATATTAAATACATGTTTAGTGTATGAATATTAAATACATGTTTAGTGTATGAATATTAAATACATGTTTAGTGTATGAATATTCAATACATGTTTACTGTATACATATTAAATACATGTTTAGTGTATTAATATTAAATATATGTTTAGTTTATTAAACTTAAATACATGTTTTTGTATTAATATTAAATACATGTTTAGTGTATGAATATTAAATACACGTTTAGTGTATGAATATTAAATTGATGTTTAGTTTATGAATATTAAATACATGTCTAGTGGATGTATAATAAATACATATTTAGTGTATAAATATTAAATACATTTTTAGTGTATAAATATTAAATACATGTTTAGTGTATTAATATTAAATACATTTTTAGTGTATAAATATTAAATACAGGTTTAGTGTATTAATATTAAATACATGTTTAGTGTATGAATAATAACTACATGTTTAGAGTATGAATATTAAATACATGTTTAGTGTATAAATATTGTTTAGTTTATGAATATTAAATACATGTTTAGTGTATTAATATTAAATTTATATTTAGTTTATTAAAATTAAATACATGTTTTTGTATTAATATTAAATACATGTTTAGTGTATAAATTTTAAATACATGTTTAGTTTATAAATATTAAATACATGTTTAGTGTATTAATATTAAATACATGTTTAGTGTATGAATAATAACTACATGTTTAGTGTATGAATAATAACTACATGTTTAGTGTATGAATATTAAATACATGTTTAGTGTATGAATATTAAATACAAGTTTAGTGTGAAAATATTAAATACATGTTTAGTCTATTATTAAATTCCATTTTAGTGTATAATTATTAAATACATGTTTAGTGTATTAATATTAAATACATGTTTAGTGTATAAACAATAACTACATGTTTAGTGTATGAATATTAAATACATGTTTAGTGTATAAATATCAAATACATGTTTAGTGTGTGAATATTAAATACATGTTTAGTGTAAAAATATTAAATACATGTTTAGTGTATAAATATTAAATACATGTTTAGTGTATAAACAATAACTACATGTTTAGTGTATGAATATTAAATACATGTTTAGTGCATTCATATTAAATGTTTAGTTTATTAAAATTAAATACATGTTTTTGTATTAATATTAAATACATGTTTAGTGTATTAATATTAAATATATGTTTAGTTTATTAAACTTAAATACATGTTTTTGTATTAATATTAAATACATGTTTAGTGTATGAATATTAAATACACGTTTAGTGTATGAATATTAAATACATGTTTAGTTTATGAATATTAAATACATGTCTAGTGGATATATAATAAATACATATTTAGTGTATAAATATTAAATACATGTTTAGTGTATAAATATTAAATACATGTTTAGTGTATTAATATTAAATACATTTTTAGTGTATAAATATTAAATACAGGTTTAGTGTATTAATATTAAATACATGTTTAGTGTATGAATAATAACTACATGTTTAGAGTATGAATATTAAATACATGTTTAGTGTATAAATATTGTTTAGTTTATGAATATTAAATACATGTTTAGTGTATTAATATTAAATTTATATTTAGTTTATTAAAATTAAATACATGTTTTTGTATTAATATTAAATACATGTTTATTGTATAAATATTAAATACATGTTTAGTTTATAAATATTAAATACATGTTTAGTGTATTAATATTAAATACATGTTTAGTGTATGAATAATAACTACATGTTTAGTGTATTAATATTAAATACATGTTTAGTGTATGAATAATAACTACATGTTTAGTGTATGAATATTAAATACATGTTTAGTGTATGAATATTAAATACAAGTTTAGTGTGAAAATATTAAATACATGTTTAGTCTATTATTATATTCCATTTTAGTGTATAATTATTAAATACATGTTTAGTGTATTAATATTAAATACATGTTTAGTGTATTAATATTAAATATATATTTAGTTTATTAAAATTAAATACATATTTTTGTATTAATATTAAATACATGTTTAGTGTATAAATATTAAATACATGTTTAGTGTATTAATATTAAATACATGTTTAGTGTATGAATAATAACTACATATTTAGTGTATTAATATTAAATACATGTTTAATGTATAAATATTAAATACACTTATAGTGTATAAATATTAAATACACGTTTAGTGTAAAAATATTAAATACATGTTTAGTGTATAAATATTAAATACATGTTTAGTGTATAAACAATAACTACATGTTTAGTGTATGAAAATTAAATACATGTGTAGTGTATAAATATTAAATACAAGTTTCGTGTATGAATATTAAATACATGTTTAGTGTATAAATATTAAATACATGTTTAATGTATGAATATTAAATACATGTTTAGTGTATGAATATTAAATAAATGTTTAATGTATGAATATTAAATACATGTTTAGTGTATAAATATTAAATACATGTTTCGTGTGTGAATATTAAATACATGTTAAGTGTATGAATATTAAATACATATTTAGTGTATAAATATTAAATACATGATTAGAGTATTAATATTAAATAGATGATTAGTGTATAAATATTAAATACATGTTTAGTGTATTAATATTAAATACATGATTAGAGTATTAATATTAAATAGATGATTAGTGTATAAATATTAAATACATGTTTAGTGTATTAATATTAAATACATGATTAGTGTATAAATATTAAAACATGTTTAGTGTATGAATAATAACTACATGTTTAGTGTATTAATATTAAATACATGATTAGAGTATTAATATTAAATACATGATTAGTGTATAAATATTAAATACATGTTTAGTGTATTAATATTAAATACATGTTTAGTGTATAAATATTAAATACACTTTTAGTGTATAAATATTAAATACACGTTTAGTGTAAAAATATTAAATACATGTTTAGTGTATAAATATTAAATACATGTTTAGTGTATAAATAATAACTACATGTTTAGTGTATGAATATTAAATACATGTTTAGTGTATTCATATTAAATGTTTAGTTTATTAAAATTAAATACATGTTTTTGTATTTATATTAAATACATGTTTAGTGTATGAATGTTAAATGCATGTTTAGTGTATGAATAATAACTACATGTTTAGTGTATAAATATTAAATACATGTTTAGTGTATTAATATTAAATACATGTTCAGTGTATTAATATTAAATACATGTTTAGTGTATGAATATTAAATACATGTTTAATGTATGAATATTAAATACATGTGTAGTGTATACATATTAAATACAAGTTTCGTGTATGAATATTAAATACATATTTAGTGTATAAATATTAAATACATGTTTAATGTATGAATATTAAATACATGTTTAGTGTATGAATATTAAATACATGTTTAATGTATGAATATTAAATACATGTTTAGTGTATAAATATTAAATACATGTTTCGTGTGTAAATATTAAATACATGATTAGAGTATTAATATTAAATACATGATTAGTGTATAAATATTAAATACATGTTTAGTGTATTAATATTAAATACATGTTTAGTGTATTAATATTAAATACATGTTTAGTGTATAAATATTAAATACACTTTTAGTGTATAAATATTAAATACACGTTTAGTGTAAAAATATTAAATACATGTTTAGTGTATAAATATTAAATACATGTTTAGTGTATAAATAATAACTACATGTTTAGTGTATGAATATTAAATACATGTTTAGTGTATTCATATTAAATGTTTAGTTTATTAAAATTAAATACATGTTTTTGTATTTATATTAAATACATCTTTAGTGTATTAATGTTAAATGCATGTTTAGTGTATGAATAATAACTACATGTTTAGTGTATAAATATTAAATACATGTTTAATGTATTAATATTAAATACATGTTCAGTGTATTAATAATAAATACATGTTTAGTGTATGAATATTAAATACATGTTTAATGTATGAATATTAAATACATGTGTAGTGTATACATATTAAATACAAGTTTCGTGTATGAATATTAAAGACATATTTAGTGTATAAATATTAAATACATGTTTAATGTATGAATATTAAATACATGTTTAGTGTATGAATATTAAATACATGTTTAATGTATGAATATTAAATACATGTTTAGTGTATAAATATTAAATACATGTTTCGTGTGTAAATATTAAATACATGATTAGAGTATTAATATTAAATACATGATTAGTGTATAAATATTAAATACATGTTTAGTGTATTAATATTAAATACATGTTTAGTGTATTAATATTAAATACATGTTTAGTGTATGAATAATAACTAAATGTTTAGTGTATGAATATTAAATACATGTTTAGTGTATAAATTTTAAATACATATTATGTGTAAGAATAATAACTACATGTTTATTGTATGAATATTAAATGCATGTTTAGTGTATAAATATTTAATACATATTTACTGTATTAATATTAAATACATATTTAGTGTATAAATAATAACTACATGTTTAGTGTATGAATATTAAATACATGTTCAGTGTATGAATATTAAATACATGTTTAGTGTATTAATATTAAATAAATGTTTAGTTTATTAAAATTAAATACATGTTTTTGTATTAATATTAAATACATGTTTAGTGTATACATATTAAATACATGTTTAGTGTATTAATATTAAATACTTGTTTAGTGTATGAATGTTAAATACATGTTTAGTGTATAAATATTGAATATATGTTTAGTTTATTAAAATTAAATACATGTTTTTGTATTAATATTAAATACATGTTTAGTGTATAAATATTAAATACATGTTTAGTGTATTAATATTAAATACATGTTTAGTGTATAAATGTTAAATACATGTTTAGTGTATTAATATTAAATATATGTTTAGTTTATTAAAATTAAATACATGTTTTTGTATTAATATTAAATACATGTTTAGTGTATTAATATTAAATACATGTTTAGTGAATGAATATTAAATACATGTTTAGTGTATGAATATTAAATACATGTTTAGTGTATGAATATTAAATATATGTTTAGTTTATTAAACTTAAATACATGTTTTTGTATTAATATTAAATACATGTTTAGTGTATGAATATTAAATACACGTGTAGTGTATGAATATTAAATACATGTTTAGTTTATGAATATTAAATACATGTTTAGTGGATATATAATAAATACATATTGAGTGTATTAATATTAAATACACGTTTAGTGTATAAATATTAAATACATGTTTAGTGTATTAATATTAAATACATGTTTAGTGTATAAATAATAACTAGATGTTTAGTGTATGAATATTAAATACATGTTTAGTGTATAAATGTTAAATACATGTTTAGTTTATGAATATTAAATACATGTTTAGTGTATTAATATTAAACATATATTTAGTTTATTACAATTAAATACATGTTTTTGTATTAATATTAAATACATGTTTAGTGTATGAATATTAAATACATGTTTAGTGTAAAAATATTAAATACATGTTTAGTGTATTAATATTAAATACATGTTTAGTGTATGAATAATAACTACATGTTTAGTGTATGAATATTAAATACATGTTTAGTGTATGAATATTAAATACAAGTTTAGTGTGAAAATATTAAATACATGTTTAGTCTATTATTAAATTCCATTTTAGTGTATAATTATTAAATACATGTTTAGTGTATTAATATTAAGTACATGTTTAGTGTATTAATATTAAAAACATGTTTTATGTATAAATATTAAATATATGTTTAGTGTATAAATATTAAATACATGTTTAGTGTATGAATATTAAATGCATGTTTAGTGTATAATATTAAATACATGTTTAGTTTATTAAAATTAAATACATGTTTTTGTATGAATATTCAATACATGTTTACTGTATAAATATTAAATACATGTTTAGTGTATTACTATTAAATATATGTTTAGTTTATTAAACGTAAATACATGTTTTGTATTAATATTAAATACATGTTTAGTGTATGAATATTAAATACACGTTTAGTGTATGAATATTAAATACATGTTTAGTTTATGAATATTAAATACATGTTTAGTGGATGTATAATAAATACATATTTAGTGTATTAATTTTAAATACATGTTTAGTGTATAAATATTAAATACATGTTTAGTGTATTAATATTAAATACATGTTTAGTGTTTAAATAATAACTACATGTTTAGTGTATGAATATTAAATACATGTTTATTTAGTGTATAAATGTTAAATACATGTTTAGTTTATGAATATTAAATACATGTTTAGTGTATAAATATTAAATACATGTTTCGTGTACGAATATTAAATAGATGTTTAGTGTATGAATATTAAATACATCTTTAATGTATGAATATTAAATACATGTTTAGTGTAAGAATATTAAATACATTTTAATGTATTTAATATTAAATACATATTTAGTGTATAAATATTAAATACATGTTAAGTGTATGAATAGTAAATACATATTTAGTGTATGAATATTAAATACATGATTAATGTATTAATATTAAATACATGATTAGTGTATAAATATTAAATACATGTTTAGTGTATTAATATTAAATACATGTTTAGTGTATTAATATTAAATACATGTTTAGTGTATAAATAATAACTAAATGTTTAGTGTATGAATATTAAATACATGTTCAGTGTAATAATATTAAATATATGTTTAGTTTATTAAAATTAAATACATGTTTTTGTATTAATATTAAATACATGTTTAGTGTATAAATATTAAATACCTGTTTAGTGTATTAATTTAAATACATGTTTAGTGTATGAATATTAAATTAATGTTTAGTGTATGAATATTCAATACATGTTTACTGTATAAATATTAAATACATGTTTAGTGTATGAATATTAAATACATGTTTAGTGTATTAATATTAAAAACATGTTTAGTGTATTAATATTAAATACATGTTTAGTGTATGAATAATAACTACATGTTTAGTGTATGAATATTAAATACATGTTTAGTGTATGAATGTTAAATACATGTTTAGTTTATGAATATTAAATACATGCTTAGTGTATTAATATTAAATATATATTTAGTTTATTACAATTAAATACATGTTTTGTATTAATATTAAATACTTGTTTAGTGTATGAATATTAAATACATGTTTAGTGTATGAATATTAAATACATGTTTAGTGTAAAAATATTAAATACATGTTTAGTTTATGAATATTGAATACATGCTTAGTGTATTAATATTAAATATATATTTAGTTTATTACAATTAAATACATGTTTTGTATTAATATTAAATACATGTTTAGTGTATTAATATTAAATATATATATAGTTTATGAATATTAAATACATGTTCAGTGGATATATAATAAATACATATTTAGTGTATTCATATTAAATACATGTTTAGTGTATAAATATTAAATACATGTTTAGTGTATGAATAATAACTACATGTTTAGTGTATTAATATTAAACACATGTTTAGTGTATGAATATTTAATACACTTTTAGTGTATGAATATTAAATACACGTTTAGTGTAAAAATATTAAATACATGTTTAGTGTATTAATATTAAATATATATTTAGTTTATTAAAATTAAATACATGTTTTTGTATTACTATTAAATACATGTTTAGTGTATAAATATTTAATACATGTTTACTGTATTAATATTAAATACATGTTTAGTGTATAAATAATAACTACATGTTTAGTGTATGAATATTGAATACATGTTTAGTGTATAAATATTAAATAAATCTTTTATTTTATTGATATCAAATATATGTTTAGTTTATTAAAATTAAATACATGTTTTTGTATAAATATTAAATACATGTTTAGTGTATGAATATTAAATACATGTTTACTGTATTAATATTAAATACATGTTTAGTGTATGAATAATAACTACATGTTTAGTGTATGAATATTAAATACATGTTTAGTGTATTAATATTAAATATATATTTAGTTTATTAAAATTAAATACATGTTTTTGTATTAATATTAAATACATGTTTAGTGTATTAATATTAAATACATGTTTACTGTATTAATATTAAATACATGTTTAGTGTATAAATAATAACTACATGTTTAGTGTATGAATATTAAATACATGTTTAGTGTATAAATATTAAATACATATTTATTGTATTAATATTAAATATATGTTTAGTTTATTAAAATTAAATACATGTTTTTGTATAAATATTAAATACATGTTTAGTGTATGAATATTAAATACATGTTTAGTGTATAAATATTAAATACATGTTTAATGTATGAATATTAAATACATGTTTAATGTATGAATATTAAATACATGTTTAGTGTATGAATATTAAATACATGTTTCGTGTACGAATATTAAATACATGCTTAGTGTATAAATATTAAATACATGTTTAAAGTATGAATATTAAATACATTGTTAATGTATGAATATTAAATACATGTTTAGTGTATAAATATTTAATACATGTTTCGTGTATAAATATTAAATACATGTTAAGTGTGTGAATATTAAATACATATTTAGTGTATGAATATTAAACACATGATTAGTGTATTAATATTAAATAATGATTAGTGTATAACTATTAAATACATGTTCAGTGTATAAATATTAAATACATGTTTAGTGTAATAATATTAAATATATGTTTAGTTCATTAAAATTAAATACATGTTTTTGTATTAATATTAAATACATGTTTAGTGTATAAATATTAAATACATGTTTAGTGTATGAATATTAAATGCATGTTTAGTGTATAATATTAAATACATGTTTAGTGTATGAATATTCAATACATGCTTACTGTATGAATATTAAATGCATGTTTAGTGTATGAATATTAAATAAATGTTTAGTTTATTAAACGTAAATACATGTTTTGTATTGATATTAAATACATGTTTAGTGTATGAATATTAAATACATGTTAAGTGTATGAATATTAAATACATGTTTAGTTTATGAATATTAAATACATGTTTAGTGGATATATAATAAATACATATTTAGTGTATTAATATTAAATACATGTTTAGCTTATAAATATTAAATACATGTTTAGTGTATTAATATTAAATACATGTTTAGTGTATGAATATTAAATACATGTTTAGTGTATAAATATTAAATACATGTTTAGTGTATTAATATTAAATACATGTTTAGTGTATAAATAATAACTACATGTTTAGTGTATGAATATTAAATACATGTTTAGTGTATTAATGTTAAAAACATGTTTAGTTTATGAATATTAAATACATGTTTAGTGTATAAATATTAAATACATGTTTAGTGTATTAATATTAAATACATGTTTAGTGTATGAATATTAAATACATGTTTAGTGTATAAATATTAAATACATGTTTAGTGTATTAATATTAAATACATGTTTAGTGTATTAATATTAAATACACTTTTAGTGTATAAATATTAAATACACGTTTAGTGTAAAAATATTAAATACATGTTTAGTGTATTAATATTAAATATATGATTAGTTTATTAATATTAAATACATGTTTTTGTATTAATATTAAATACATATTAAGTGTAAGAATAATAACTACATGTTTATTGAATGAATATTAAATAAATGTTTAGTGTATGAATATTTAATACATGTTTAGTGTATTAATATTAAATATATGTTTAGTTTATTAAAATTAAATACATGTTTTTGTATGAATATTAAATACATGTTTAGTGTATAAATATTAAATACATGTTTACTGTATGAAAATTAAATATATGATTAGTGTGTAATTTCATATACGTTTAGTATATGATTATTAAATACATAATCAGTGTATTAATATTAAATACATAATCAGTGTGTTAATATTAAATACATGTTTAGTGTATGAATATTAAATACATGTTTAGTGTAAAAATATTAAATACATGTTTAATGTATGAATATTAAATACATGTTTAGTGTATAAATATTAAATACATGTTTCGTGTATAAATATTAAATACATGTTAAGTGTATTAATATTAAATACATGTTTACTGTATTAATATTAAATACATGTTTAGTGTATAAATAATAACTACATGTTTAGTGTATGAATATTAAATACATGTTTAGTGTATAAATATTAAATACATATTTAGTGTATTAATATTAAATATATGTTTAGTTTATTAAAATTAAATACATGTTTTTGTATAAATATTAAATACATGTTTAGTGTATGAATATTAAATACATGTTTAGTGTATAAATATTAAATACATGTTTAATGTATGAATATTAAATACATGTTTAATGTATGAATATTAAATACATGTTTAGTGTATGAATATTAAATACATGTTTCGTGTACGAATATTAAATACATGCTTAGTGTATAAATATTAAATACATGTTTAAAGTATGAATATTAAATACATTGTTAATGTATGAATATTAAATACATGTTTAGTGTATAAATATTTAATACATGTTTCGTGTATAAATATTAAATACATGTTAAGTGTGTGAATATTAAATACATGTTTAGTGTATTAATATTAAATACATGTTTAGTGTATGAATATTAAATACATGCTTAGTGTATGAATATTCAATACATGTTTACTGTATAAATATTAAATACATGTTTAGTGTATTAATATTAAATACATGTTTAGTGTTTTAATATTAAATACATGTTTAGTGTATAAATAATAACTACATGTTTAGTGTATGAATATTAAATACATGTTTAGTGTATAAATGTTAAATACATGTTTAGTTCATGAATATTAAATACATGTTTAGTGTATTAATATTAAATATATATTTAGTTTATTACAATTAAATACATGTTTTTGTATTAATATTAAATACATGTTTAGTGTATGAATATTAAATACATGTTTAGTGTATGAATATTAGATACATGTTTAGTGTAAAATATTAAATACGTTTTTAGTGCATTAATATTAAATACATGTTTAGTGTATTAATATTAAATATATATCTAGTTTATGAATATTAAATACGTGTTTAGTGGATATATAATAAATACATATTTAGTGTATTAATATTAAATACATGTTTAGTGTATAAATATTAAATACACTTTTAGTGTATGAATATTAAATACACGTTTAGTGTAAAAATATTAAATACATGTTTAGTGTATTAATATTAAATATATATTTAGTTTATTAAAATTAAATACATGTTTTTGTATTAATATTAAATACATGTTTAGTGTATAAATATTTAATACATGTTTACTGTATTAATATTAAATACATGTTTAGTGTATAAATAATAACTACATGTTTAGTGTATGAATATTAAATACATGTTTAGTGTATAAATATTAAATACATGTTTAGTGTATTAATATTAAATATATGTTTAGTTTATTAAAATTAAATACATGTTTTTGTATTAATATTAAATACATATTAAGTGTAAGAATAATAACTACATATTTATTGAATGAATATTAAATACATGTTTAGTGTATACATATTTAATACATGTTTACTGTATTAATATTAAATACATGTTTAGTGTATGAATAATAACTACATGTTTAGTGTATGAATATTAAATACATGTTTAGTGTATAAATATTAAATACATGTTTAGTGTATTAATATTAAATATATGTTTAGTTTATTAAAAATTAAATACATGTTTAGTGTACGAATATTAAATACATGTTTGGTTTATTAAACGTAAATACATGTTTTGTATTAATATTAAATACATGTTTAGTGTATGAATATTAAATACACGTTTAGTGTATGAATATTAAATACATGTTTAGTTTATGAATATTAAATACATGTTTAGTGGATATATGATAAATACATATTTAGCGTATTAATATTAAATACATGTTTAGTGTATGAATATTAAATACATGTTTAGTGTATTAATATTAAATACATGTTTATTGTATAAATAATAACTACATGTTTAGTGTATGAATATTAAATACATGTTTTGTGTATAAATGTTAAATACATGTTTAGTTTATGAATATTAAATACATGTTTAGTGTATAAATATTAAATACATGTTTAGTGTATTAATATTAAATATATATTTAGTTTATGAATATTAAATACATGTTTAGTGTATAAATAATAACTACATGTTTAGTGTATGAATATCAAATACATGTTTAGTGTATGAATATTAAATACATGTTTAGTTTATTAATATTAAATATATGTTTAGTTTATTAAAATTAAATACATGTTTTTGTATTAATATTAAATACATATTAAGTGTAAGAATAATAACTACATGTTTATTGAATGAATATTAAATACATGTTTAGTGTATAAATATTTGCTACATGTTTAGTGTATGAATATTAAATACATGTTTAGTGTATGAATATTAAATACATGTTTAGTGTATAAATGTTAAATACATGTTTAGTTTATGAATATTAAATACATGTTTAGTGTATAAATATTAAATACATGTTTAGTAAATTAATATTAAATACATGTTAAGTTTATAAATCTCAAATACATGTTTTGTTTATTAATATTAGATTCATGTTTAGTGTATGAATGTTAAATATATGTTTAGTGTATGAATATTAAATACATGTTTAGTTTATTAAAATTAAATACATGTTTTTGTATTAATATTAAATACATATTAAGTGTAAGAATAATAACTACATGTTTATTGAATGAATATTAAATACATGTTTAGTGTATGAATATTTAATACATGTTTAGTGTATTAATATTAAATATGTGTTTAGTTTATTAAAATTAAATACATGTTTTTGTATTAATATTAAATACATGTTTAGTGTATGAATATTAAATATATGTTTAGTTTATTTAAATTAAATACATGTTTTTGTATTGATATTAAATACATGTTTAGTGTATAAATATTAAATACATGTTTAGTGTATTAATATTAAATACATGTTTAGTGTATAAATATAAGGGAATGAGAAACCAAACTTATGTAAAAAAAATAAAAGAAACAAAAAAAAAGGAAAAAGAGAGATAGAGAGACGGAGAGGACCGGACTTATTAAGAGGGAACGTGCGTCCTCCTGTGGACTTCTGCTGCAACTGCACAAATAAAGAAATTCATTATTTCCAAGTGTGCCTTATTTAGAGGATAATAAATACATGTTTACTAAATGAATATTAAATATATGATTAGTATATGATTACATATACGTTTAGTATATGATTATTAAATACATGTTCAGTGTATTAATATTAAATACATGTTTGGTGTATGAATATTAAATACATATTTAGTGTACAAATATTAAATACATGTTTAGTGTATAAATATTAAATACATGTTTAGTGTATGAATATTAAATACATGTTTAGTGTATAAATATTAAATACATGTTTAGTGTATGAATATTAAATACATGTTTATTGTATGAATATTAAATACATGTTTAGTGTATAAATATTAAATACATGTTTCGTGTACGAATATTATATACATTTTTAGTGTATAAATATTAAATACATGTTTAATGTATGAATATTAAATACATGTTTAGTGTATGAATATTAAATACATTTTTAATGTATGAATATTAAATACATGTTTAGTGTATGAATATTAAATATATGTTTCGTGAATAAATATTAAATACATGTTAAGAGTATGAATATTAAATACATATTTAGTGTATGAATATTAAATACATGATTTGTGTATTAATATTGAATACATGATTAGTGTATAACTATTAAATAGATGTTCAGTGTATAAATATTAAATACATGTTTAGTGTAATAATATTAAATATATGTTTAGTTTATTAAAATTAAATACATGTTTTTGTATTAATATTAAATACATGTTTAGTGTATAAATATTAAATACATGTTTGGTGTATGAATATTAAATACATGTTTAGTGTAATAATATTAAATATATGTTTTGTTTATTAAAATTAAATACATGTTTTTGTATGAATATTCAATACATGTTTACTGTATAAATATTAAATACATGTTTAGTGTATTACTATTAAATATATGTTAAGTTTATTAAACGTAAATACATGTTTTGTATTAATATTAAATACATGTTTAGTGTATGAATATTAAATACACGTTTGGTGTATGAATATTAAATACATGTTTAGTTTATGAATATTAAATACATGTTTAGTGGATATATAATAAATACATATTTAGTGTATTAATATTTAATACACGTTTAGTGTGAAAATATTAAATACATGTTTAGTGTATTAATATTAAATACATGTTTAGTGTATTAATATTAAATACATGTTTAGTGTATAAATATTAAATACATGTTTAGTGTATGAATATTAAATGCATGTTTAGTGTATAATATTAAATACATGTTTAGTTTATTAAAATTAAATACATGTTTTTGTATGAATATTCAATACATGTTTACTGTATAAATATTAAATACATTTTTAGTGTATTACTATTAAATATATGTTTAGTTTATTAAACGTAAATACATGTTTTGTATTAATATTAAATACATGTTTAGTGTATGAATAATAACTAGATGTTTAGTGTATTAATATTAAACACATGTTTAGTGTATGAATATTAAATACACTTTTAGTGTATGAATATTAAATACACGTTTAGTGTAAAAATATTAAATACATGTTTAGTGTATTAACATTAAATATATATTTAGTTTATTAAAATTAAATACATGTTTTTGTATTAATATTAAATACATGTTTAGTGTATAAATATTTAATACATGTTTACTGTATTAATATTAAATACATGTTTAGTGTATAAATAATAACTACATGTTTAGTGTATGAATATTAAATACATGTTTAGTGTATGAATATTAAATACATGTTTAGTTTATTAATATTAAATATATGTTTAGTTTATTAAAATTAAATACATGTTTTTGTATTAATATTAAATACATATTAAGTGTAAGAATAATAACTACATGTTTATTGAATGAATATTAAATACATGTTTAGTGTATAAATATTAGCTACATGTTTAGTGTATGAATATTAAATACATGTTTAGTGTATGAATATTAAATACATGTTTAGTGTATAAATGTTAAATACATGTTTAGTTTATGAATATTAAATACATGTTTAGTGTATAAATATTAAATACATGTTTAGTGTATTAATATTAAATACATGTTAAGTGTATAAATCTCAAATACATGTTTAGTGTATTAATATTAGATTCATGTTTAGTGTATGAATGTTAAATATATGTTTAGTGTATGAATATTAAATACATGTTTAGTTTATTAAAATTAAATACATGTTTTTGTATTAATATTAAATACATATTAAGTGTAAGAATAATAACTACATGTTTATTGAATGAATATTAAATACATGTTTAGTGTATGAATATTTAATACATGTTTAGTGTATTAATATTAAATATGTGTTTAGTTTATTAAAATTAAATACATGTTTTTGTATTAATATTAAATACATGTTTAGTGTATGAATATTAAATATATGTTTAGTTTATTTAAATTAAATACATGTTTTTGTATTGATATTAAATACATGTTTAGTGTATAAATATTAAATACATCTTTAGTGTATTAATATTAAATACATGTTTAGTGTATAAATATAAGTGAATGAGAAACCAAACTTATGTAAAAAAAATAAAAGAAACAAAAAAAAAGGAAAAAGAGAGATAGAGAGACGGAGAGGACCGGACTTATTAAGAGGGAACGTGCGCCCTCCTGTGGACTTCTGCCGCAACTGCACGCATAAAGAAAATCATTATTTCCAAGTGTGCCTTATTTAGAGGATAATAAATACATGTTTACTAAATGAATATTAAATATATGATTAGTATATGATTACATATACGTTTAGTATATGATTATTAAATACATGTTCAGTGTATTAATATTAAATACATGTTTAGTGTATGAATATTAAATACATATTTAGTGTATAAATATTAAATACATGTTAAGTGTATAAATATTAAATACATGTTTAGTGTATGAATATTAAATACATGTTTAGTGTATAAATATTAAATACATGTTTAGTGTATGAATATTAAATACATGTTTATTGTATGAATATTAAATACATGTTTAGTGTATAAATATTAAATACATGTTCTGTGTACGAATATTATATACATTTTTAGTGTATAAATATTAAATACATGTTTAATGTATGAGTATTAAATACATGTTTAGTGTATGAATATTAAATACATTTTTAATGTATGAATATTAAATACATGTTTAGTGTATGAATATTAAATATATGTTTCGTGAATAAATATTAAATACATGTTAAGTGTATGAATATTAAATACATATTTAGTGCATGAATATTAAATACATGATTTGTGTATTAATATTAAATACATGATTAGTGTATAACTATTAAATACATGTTCAGTGTATAAATATTAAATACATGTTTAGTGTAATAATATTAAATATATGTTTAGTTTATTAAAATTAAATACATGTTTTTGTATTAATATTAAATACATGTTTAGTGTATAAATATTAAATACATGTTTGTTGTATGAATATTAAATACATGTTTAGTGTAATAATATTAAATATATGTTTAGTTTATTAAACGTAAATACATGTTTTGTATTAATATTAAATACATGTTTACTGTATAAATATTAAATACATGTTTAGTGTATTACTATTAAATATATGTTAAGTTTATTAAACGTAAATACATGTTTTGTATTAATATTAAATACATGTTTAGTGTATGAATATTAAATACACGTTTGGTGTATGAATATTAAATACATGTTTAGTTTATGAATATTAAATACATGTTTAGTGGATATATAATAAATACATATTTAGTGTATTAATATTAAATACACGTTTAGTGTAAAAATATTAAATACATGTTTAGTGTATTAATATTAAATACATGTTTAGTGTATTAATATTAAATACATGTTACTGTATAAATATTAAATACATGTTTAGTGTATGAATATTAAATGCATGTTTAGTGTATAATATTAAATACATGTTTAGTTTATTAAAATTAAATACATGTTTTTGTATGAATATTCAATACATGTTTACTGTATAAATATTAAATACATGTTTAGTGTATTACTATTAAATATATGTTTAGTTTATTAAACGTAAATACATGTTTTGTATTAATATTAAATACATGTTTAGTGTATGAATATTAAATACACGTTTAGTGTATGAATATTAAATACATGTTTAGTTTATGAATATTAAATACATGTTTAGTGGATGTATAATAAATACATATTTAGTGTATTAATTTTAAATACATGTTTAGTGTATAAATATTAAATACATGTTTAGTGTATTAATATTAAATACATGTTTAGTGTTTAAATAATAACTACATGTTTAGTGTATGAATATTAAATACATGTTTATTTAGTGTATAAATGTTAAATACATGTTTAGTTTATGAATATTAAATACATGTTTAGTGTATAAATATTAAATACATGTTTCGTGTACGAATATTAAATAGATGTTTAGTGTATGAATATTAAATACATCTTTAATGTATGAATATTAAATACATGTTTAGTGTAAGAATATTAAATACATTTTAATGTATTT
The DNA here is from genome assembly GCF_033978795.1 of Nerophis ophidion. Classification (NCBI taxonomy): domain Eukaryota; kingdom Metazoa; phylum Chordata; class Actinopteri; order Syngnathiformes; family Syngnathidae; genus Nerophis; species Nerophis ophidion. The sequence continues at coordinate 585,782 of NW_026906961.1, read as the reverse complement.
AATATTAAATACATATTTAGTGTATAAATATTAAATACATGTTAAGTGTATGAATAGTAAATACATATTTAGTGTATGAATATTAAATACATGATTAATGTATTAATATTAAATACATGATTAGTGTATAAATATTAAATACATGTTTAGTGTATTAATATTAAATACATGTTTAGTGTATTAATATTAAATACATGTTTAGTGTATAAATAATAACTAAATGTTTAGTGTATGAATATTAAATACATGTTCAGTGTAATAATATTAAATATATGTTTAGTTTATTAAAATTAAATACATGTTTTTGTATTAATATTAAATACATGTTTAGTGTATAAATATTAAATACCTGTTTAGTGTATTAATTTAAATACATGTTTAGTGTATGAATATTAAATTAATGTTTAGTGTATGAATATTCAATACATGTTTACTGTATAAATATTAAATACATGTTTAGTGTATGAATATTAAATACATGTTTAGTGTATTAATATTAAAAACATGTTTAGTGTATTAATATTAAATACATGTTTAGTGTATGAATAATAACTACATGTTTAGTGTATGAATATTAAATACATGTTTAGTGTATGAATGTTAAATACATGTTTAGTTTATGAATATTAAATACATGCTTAGTGTATTAATATTAAATATATATTTAGTTTATTACAATTAAATACATGTTTTGTATTAATATTAAATACTTGTTTAGTGTATGAATATTAAATACATGTTTAGTGTATGAATATTAAATACATGTTTAGTGTAAAAATATTAAATACATGTTTAGTTTATGAATATTGAATACATGCTTAGTGTATTAATATTAAATATATATTTAGTTTATTACAATTAAATACATGTTTTGTATTAATATTAAATACATGTTTAGTGTATTAATATTAAATATATATATAGTTTATGAATATTAAATACATGTTCAGTGGATATATAATAAATACATATTTAGTGTATTCATATTAAATACATGTTTAGTGTATAAATATTAAATACATGTTTAGTGTATGAATAATAACTACATGTTTAGTGTATTAATATTAAACACATGTTTAGTGTATGAATATTTAATATATTTTTGGTGTATGAATATTAAATACACGTTTAGTGTAAAAATATTAAATACATGTTTAGTGTATTAATATTAAATATATATTTAGTTTATTAAAATTAAATACATGTTTTTGTATTACTATTAAATACATGTTTAGTGTATAAATATTTAATACATGTTTACTGTATTAATATTAAATACATGTTTAGTGTATAAATAATAACTACATGTTTAGTGTATGAATATTGAATACATGTTTAGTGTATAAATATTAAATAAATCTTTTATTTTATTGATATCAAATATATGTTTAGTTTATTAAAATTAAATACATGTTTTTGTATAAATATTAAATACATGTTTAGTGTATGAATAATAACTACATGTTTAGTGTATGAATATTAAATACATGTTTAGTGTATTAATATTAAATATATATTTAGTTTATTAAAATTAAATACATGTTTTTGTATTAATATTAAATACATGTTTAGTGTATTAATATTAAATACATGTTTACTGTATTAATATTAAATACATGTTTAGTGTATAAATAATAACTACATGTTTAGTGTATGAATATTAAATACATGTTTAGTGTATAAATATTAAATACATATTTAGTGTATTAATATTAAATATATGTTTAGTTTATTAAAATTAAATACATGTTTTTGTATAAATATTAAATACATGTTTAGTGTATGAATATTAAATACATGTTTAGTGTATAAATATTAAATACATGTTTAATGTATGAATATTAAATACATGTTTAATGTATGAATATTAAATACATGTTTAGTGTATGAATATTAAATACATGTTTCGTGTATGAATATTAAATACATGCTTAGTGTATAAATATTAAATACATGTTTAAAGTATGAATATTAAATACATTGTTAATGTATGAATATTAAATACATGTTTAGTGTATAAATATTTAATACATGTTTCGTGTATAAATATTAAATACATGTTAAGTGTGTGAATATTAAATACATATTTAGTGTATGAATATTAAACACATGATTAGTGTATTAATATTAAATAATGATTAGTGTATAACTATTAAATACATGTTCAGTGTATAAATATTAAATACATGTTTAGTGTAATAATATTAAATATATGTTTAGTTCATTAAAATTAAATACATGTTTTTGTATTAATATTAAATACATGTTTAGTGTATAAATATTAAATACATGTTTAGTGTATGAATATTAAATGCATGTTTAGTGTATAATATTAAATACATGTTTAGTGTATGAATATTCAATACATGCTTACTGTATGAATATTAAATGCATGTTTAGTGTATGAATATTAAATAAATGTTTAGTTTATTAAACGTAAATACATGTTTTGTATTGATATTAAATACATGTTTAGTGTATGAATATTAAATACATGTTAAGTGTATGAATATTAAATACATGTTTAGTTTATGAATATTAAATACATGTTTAGTGGATATATAATAAATACATATTTAGTGTATTAATATTAAATACATGTTTAGCTTATAAATATTAAATGCATGTTTAGTGTATTAATATTAAATACATGTTTAGTGTATGAATATTAAATACATGTTTAGTGTATAAATATTAAATACATGTTTAGTGTATTAATATTAAATACATGTTTAGTGTATAAATAATAACTACATGTTTAGTGTATGAATATTAAATACATGTTTAGTGTATTAATGTTAAATACATGTTTAGTTTATGAATATTAAATACATGTTTAGTGTATAAATATTAAATACATGTTTAGTGTATTAATATTAAATACATGTTTAGTGTATGAATATTAAATACATGTTTAGTGTATAAATATTAAATACATGTTTAGTGTATTAATATTAAATACATGTTTAGTGTATTAATATTAAATACACTTTTAGTGTATAAATATTAAATACACGTTTAGTGTAAAAATATTAAATACATGTTTAGTGTATTAATATTAAATATATGATTAGTTTATTAATATTAAATACATGTTTTTGTATTAATATTAAATACATATTAAGTGTAAGAATAATAACTACATGTTTATTGAATGAATATTAAATAAATGTTTAGTGTATGAATATTTAATACATGTTTAGTGTATTAATATTAAATATATGTTTAGTTTATTAAAATTAAATACATGTTTTTGTATGAATATTAAATACATGTTTAGTGTATAAATATTAAATACATGTTTACTGTATGAAAATTAAATATATGATTAGTGTGTAATTTCATATACGTTTAGTATATGATTATTAAATACATAATCAGTGTATTAATATTAAATACATAATCAGTGTGTTAATATTAAATACATGTTTAGTGTATGAATATTAAATACATGTTTAGTGTAAAAATATTAAATACATGTTTAATGTATGAATATTAAATACATGTTTAGTGTATAAATATTAAATACATGTTTCGTGTATAAATATTAAATACATGTTAAGTGTATTAATATTAAATACATATTTAGTGTATAAATATTAAATACATGATTAGAGTATTAATATTAAATACATGATTAGTGTATAAATATTAAATACATGTTTGGTGTATTAATATTAAGTACATGTTTAGTGTATTAATATTAAATACATGTTTAGTGTATAAATAATAACTAAATGTTTCGTGTATGAATATTAAATACATGTTTAGTGTATAAATATTAAATACATGTTTAGTGTAATAATATTAAATATATGTTTAGTTTATTAAAATTAAATACATGTTTTTGTATTAATATTAAATACATGTTAAGTGTATAAATCTCAAATACATGTTTAGTGTATTAATATTAAATTCATGTTTAGTGTATAAATGTTAAATATATGTTTAGTGTAATAATATTAAATATATGTTTAGTTTATTAAAATTAAATACATGTTTTTGTATTAATATTAAATACATGTTAAGTGTATAAATCTCAAATACATGTTTAGTGTATTAATATTAGATTCATGTTTAGTGTATGAATATTAAATACATGTTTAGTTTATTAAAATTGAATACATGTTTTTGTATTAATATTAAATACATGTTTAGTGAATAAATATTAAATACATGTTTAGTGTATTAATATTAATTACATGTTTAGTGTATGACTATTAAATACATGTTTAGCGTATGAATATTAAATACATGTTTAGTGTATGAATATTCAATACATGTTTACTGTATACATATTAAATACATGTTTAGTGTATTAATATTAAATATATGTTTAGTTTATTAAACTTAAATACATGTTTTTGTATTAATATTAAATACATGTTTAGTGTATGAATATTAAATACATGTTTAGTGTATGAATATTAAATACATGTTTAGTTTATGAATATTAAATACATGTTTAGTGGATATATAATAAATACATATTTAGTGTATTAATATTAAATACATGTTTAGTGTATGAATAATAACTACATGTTTAGTGTATGAATATTAAATACATGTTTAGTGTATTAATATTAAATGTTTAGTTTATTAAAATTAAACACATGTTTTTGTATTAATATTAAATACATGTTTAGTGTATTAATATTAAAAACATGTTTTTGTGTATACATGTTAAATACATGTTTAGTGTATAAATATGAAATACATGTTTAGTGTATGAATATTAAATACATGTTTAGTGTATAAATATTAAATACATGTTAAGTGTATGAATATTAAATACATGTTTAATGTATGAATATTAAATACATGTTTAGTGTATAAATATTGAATACATGTTTCGTGTATGAATATTAAATACATGTTTAGTGTATAAATATTAAATACATGTTTAATGTATGAATATTAATTACATGTTTAGTGTATGAATATTAAATACATTTTAATGTATGAATATTAAATACATATTTAGTGTATAAATAATAAATACATGTTAAGTGTATAAATATTAAATACATATTTAGTGTATAAATATTAAATACATGATTAGTGTATTAATATTAAATACATGATTAGTGTATAAATATTAAATACATGTTTAGTGTATTAATATTAAATGCATGTTTAGTGTATTAATATTAAATACATGTTTAGTGTATAAATAATAACTAAATGTTTAGTGTATGAATATTAAATACATGTTTAGTGTATTAATATTAAATATATATTTAGTTTATTATAATTAAATACATGTTTTTGTATCAATATTAAATACATGTTTAGTGTATGAATATTAAATACATGTTTAGTGTATAAATATTAAATACATGTTTAGTGTATTAATATTAAATACATGTTTAGTGTATTAATATTAAATAGATGTTTAGTGTATAAATATTAAATACATGTTTAGTGTATTAATATTAAATACATGTTTAGTGTATTAATATTAAATACATGTTTAGTGTATAAATAATAACTACATGTTTAGTGTATGAATATTAAATACATGTTTAGTGTATAAATGTTAAATACATGTTTAGTTTATGAATATTAAATACATGTTTAGTGTATTAATATTAAATATATATTTAGTTTATTATAATTAAATACATGTTTTTGTATTAATATTAAATACATGTTTAGTGTATGAATATTAAATACATGTTTAGTGTATGAATATTAAATACATGTTTAGTGTAAAAATATTAAATACATGTTTAGTGTATTAATATTAAATACATGTTTAGTGTATTAATATTAAATATATATTTAGTTTATGAATATTAAACACATGTTTAGTGGATATATAATAAATACTTATTTAGTGTATTAATATTGAATACATGTTTAGTGTATTAATATTAAATACATGTTTAGTGTATGAATAATAACTACATGTTTAGTGTATTAATATTAAACACATGTTTAGTGTATGAATATTAAATACACTTTTAGTGTATGAATATTAAATACACGTTTAGTGTAAAAATATTAAATACATGTTTAGTGTATTAATATTATATATATATTTAGTTTATTAAAATTAAATACATGTTTTTGTATTAATATTAAATACATGTTTAGTGTATAAATATTTAATACATGTTTACTGTATTAATATTAAATACATGTTTAGTGTATAAATAATAACTACATGTTTAGTGTATGAATATTAAATACATGTTTAGTGTATAAATGTTAAATACATGTTTAGTTTATGAATATTAAATACATGTTTAGTGTATTAATATTAAATATATATTTAGTTTATTATAATTAAATACATGTTTTTGTATTAATATTAAATACATGTTTTTGTATTAATATTAAATACATGTTTAGTGTATGAATATTAAATACATGTTTAGTGTATAAATATTAAATACATGTTTAGTGTATTAATATTAAATACATGTTTAGTGTATTAATATTAAATACATGTTTAGTGTATAAATATTAAATACATGTTTAGTGTATTAATATTAAATACATGTTTAGTGTATTAATATTAAATACATGTTTAGTGTATAAACAATAACTACATGTTTAGTGTATGAATATTAAATACATGTTTAGTGTATAAATGTTAAATACATGTTTAGTTTATGAATATTAAATACATGTTTAGTGTATTAATATTAAATATATATTTAGTTTATTATAATTAAATACATGTTTTTGTATTAATATTAAATACATGTTTAGTGTATGAATATTAAATACATGTTTAGTGTATGAATATTAAATACATGTTTAGTGTAAAAATATTAAATACATGTTTAGTGTATTAATATTAAATACATGTTTAGTGTATTAATATTAAATATATATTTAGTTTATGAATATTAAACACATGTTTAGTGGATATATAATAAATACTTATTTAGTGTATTAATATTGAATACATGTTTAGTGTATTAATATTAAATACATGTTTAGTGTATGAATAATAACTACATGTTTAGTGTATTAATATTAAACACATGTTTAGTGTATGAATATTAAATACACTTTTAGTGTATGAATATTAAATACACGTTTAGTGTAAAAATATTAAATACATGTTTAGTGTATTAATATTATATATATATTTAGTTTATTAAAATTAAATACATGTTTTTGTATTAATATTAAATACATGTTTAGTGTATAAATATTTAATACATGTTTACTGTATTAATATTAAATACATGTTTAGTGTATAAATAATAACTACATGTTTAGTGTATAAATATTAAATACATGTTCAGTGTATAAATATTAAATACATGTTTAGTGTATTAATATTAAATATATGTTTAGTTTATTAAAATTAAATACATGTTTTTGTATTAATATTAAATACATATTAAGTGTAAGAATAATAACTACATGTTTATTGAATGAATATTAAATACATGTTTAGTGTATAAATATTTAATACATGTTTACTGTATTAATATTAAATACATGTTTAGTGTATGAATAATAACTACATGTTTAGTGTATGAATATTAAATACATGTTTGTGTATGAATATTAAATACATGTTTAGTGTATTAATATTAAATATATGTTTAGTGTATAAATATTAAATACATGTTTAGTGTATTAATATTAAATATGTGTTTTCTTTATTAAAATTAAATAAATGTTTTTGTATTAATATTAAATACATGTTTAGTGTATAACTATTAAATACAGGTTTAGTGTATTAATATTAAATACATGTTTAGTGTATGAATAATAACTACAGGTTTAGTGTATAAATATTGAATACATGTTTAGTGTATGAATGTTAAATACATGTTTGGTTTATTAAACTTAAATACATGTTTTTGTATTAATATTAAATACACATTTAGTGCAAGAATATTAAATACATGTTTAGTTTATGAATATTAAATACATGTTTAGTGGATAAATAATAAATAAATATTTAGTGTATTAATATTAAATACATGTTTAGTGTATAAATATTAAATACATGTTTAGTGTATGAATATTAAATACATGTTTAGTGTATTAATATTAAATATGTGTTTACTTTATTAAAATTAAATACATGTTTTTGTATTAATATTAAATACATGTTTAGTGTATAACAATTAAATACAGGTTTAGTGTATTAATATTAAATACATGTTTAGTGTATGAATAATAACTACAGGTTTAGTGTATAAATATTAAATACATGTTTAGTGTATGAATGTTAAATACATGTTTAGTTTATGAATATTAAATACATGTTTAGTGTTTTAATATTAAATATATATTTAGTTTATTAAAATTAAATACATGTTCTGTATTAATATTAAATACATGTTTAGTGTATAAATATTAAAAACATGTTTAGTGTATTAATATTAAATACATGTTTAGTGTATGAATATTAAATACATGTTTAGTGTATAAATATTAAATACATGTTTAGTGTATTATATTAAATACATGTTTAGTGTATTAATATTAAATACACTTTTAGTGTATAAATACTAAATACACGTTTAGTGTAACAATATTAAATACATGTTTAGTGTATTAATATTAAATATAAGTTTAGTTTATTAAAATTAAATACATGTTTTTGTATTAATATTAAATACATATTAAGTGTAAGAATAATAACTACATGTTTATTTAATGAATATTAAATACATGTTTAGTGTATGAATATTTAATACATGTTTAGTGTATTAATATTAAATATGTGTTTAGTTTATTAAAATTAAATACATGTTTTTGTATTAATATTAAATACATGTTTTGTGTATTAATATTAAATACATGTTTAGTGTATTAATATTAAATATATGTTTAGTGTATAAATGTTAAATACATGTTTAGTGTATGAATATTAAATATATGTTTAGTTTATTAAAATTAAATACATGTTTTTGTATTAATATTAAATACATGTTTAGTGTATAAATATTAAATACATGTTTAGTGTATTAATATTTAATACATGTTTAGTGTATTAATATTAAATATGTGTTTAGTTTATTAAAATTAAATACATATTTTTGTATTAATATTAAATACATGTTTTGTGTATTAATATTAAATACATGTTTAGTGTATAAATATTAAATACATGTTTAGTGTATTAATATTTAATACATGTTTAGTGTATTAATATTAAATATATGTTTAGTTTATTAAAATTAAATACATGTTTTTGTATTAATATTAAATACATGTTTTGTGTATTAATATTAAATACATGTTTAGTGTATTAATATTAAATACATGTTTAGTGTATAAATGTTAAATACATGTTTAGTGTATGAATATTAAATATATGTTTAGTTTATTAAAATTAAATACATGTTTTTGTATTAATATTAAATACATGTTTAGTGTATGAATATTAAATACATGTTTAGTGTATTAATATTAAATACATGTTTAGTGTATAAATATAAGTGTATGAGAAACCAAACTTATGTAAAAAAAAATAAAAGAAACAAAAAAAAAGGAAAAAGAGAGATAGAGAGACGGAGAGGACCGGACTTATTAAGAGGGAACGCCCGCCCTCCTGTGGACTTCTGCCGCAACTGCACGCATAAAGAAATTCATTATTTCCAAGTGTGCCTTATTTAGAGGATAATAAATACATGTTTACTAAATGAATATTAAATATATGATTAGTATATGATTACATATACGTTTAGTATATGATTATTAAATACATGTTCAGTGTATTAATATTAAATACATGTTTAGTGTATGAATATTAAATACATATTTAGTGTATAAATATTAAATACATGTTTAGTGTATAAATATTAAATACATGTTTAGTGTATGAATATTAAATACATGTTTAGTGTATAAATATTAAATACATGTTTAGTGTATTAATATTAAATATGTGTTTACTTTATTAAAATTAAATAAATGTTTTTGTATTAATATTAAATACATGTTTAGTGTATAAATATTAAATACATGTTTAGTGTATGAATATTAAATACATGTTTAGTTTATGAATATTAAATACATGTTTAGTGTATTAATATTAAATATATATTTAGTTTATTAAAATTAAATACATGTTTTGTATTAATATTAAATACATGTTTAGTGTATAAATATTAAATACATGTTTAGTGTATGAATATTAAATACATGTTTAGTGTATAATTATTAAATACATGTTTAGTGTATTAATATTAAATACGTGTTTAGTGTATTAATATTAAATACATGTTTAGTGTATTAATATTAAATACATGTTTAGTGTATAAATAATAACTAAATGTTTAGTGTATGAATATTAAATACATGTTCAGTGTATAAATATTAAATACATGTTTAGTGTAATAATATTAAATATATGTTTAGTTTATTAAAATTAAATACATGTTTTTGTATTAATATTAAATACATGTTTAGTGCATGAATATTAAATACATGTTTAGTGTATTAATATTAAATACATGTTTAGTGTATGAATATTAAATACATGTTTAGTGTATGAATATTAAATACATGTTTAGTGTATGAATATTCAATACATGTTTACTGTATAAATATTAAATACATGTTTAGTGTATTAATATTAAATACACGTTTAGTGTATTAATATTAAATACATGTTTAGTGTATAAATAATAACTACATGTTTAGTGTATGAATATTAAATACATGTTTAGTGTATAAATGTTAAATACATGTTTAGTTTATGAATATTAAATACATGTTTAGTGTATTAATATTAAATATATATTTAGTTTATTACAGTTAAATACATGTTTTTGTATTAATATTAAATACATGTTTAGTGTATGAATATTAAATACATGTTTAGTGTATGAATATTAAATACATGTTTACTGTAAAAATATTAAATACATGTTTAGTGTATTAATATTAAATACATGTTTAGTGTATTAATATTAAATATATATTTAGTTTATGAATATTAAACACATGTTTAGTGGATATATAATAAATACTTATTTAGTGTATTAATATTGAATACATGTTTAGTGTATTAATATTAAATACATGTTTAGTGTATGAATAATAACTACATGTTTAGTGTATTAATATTAAACACATGTTTAGTGTATGAATATTAAATACACTTTTAGTGTATGAATATTAAATACACGTTTAGTGTAAAAATATTAAATACATGTTTAGTGTATTAATATTATATATATATTTAGTTTATTAAAATTAAATACATGTTTTTGTATTAATATTAAATACATGTTTAGTGTATAAATATTTAATACAAGTTTACTGTATTAATATTAAATACATGTTTAGTGTATAAATAATAACTACATGTTTAGTGTATGAATATTAAATACATGTTCAGTGTATAAATATTAAATACATGTTTAGTGTATTAATATTAAATATATGTTTAGTTTATTAAAATTAAATACATGTTTTTGTATTAATATTAAATACATATTAAGTGTAAGAATAATAACTACATGTTTATTGAATGAATATTAAATACATGTTTAGTGTATAAATATTTAATACATGTTTACTGTATTAATATTAAATACATGTTTAGTGTATGAATAATAACTACATGTTTAGTGTATGAATATTAAATACATGTTTGTGTATGAATATTAAATACATGTTTAGTGTATTAATATTAAATATATGTTTAGTGTATAAATATTAAATACATGTTTAGTGTATTAATATTAAATATGTGTTTTCTTTATTAAAATTAAATAAATGTTTTTGTATTAATATTAAATACATGTTTAGTGTATAACTATTAAATACAGGTTTAGTGTATTAATATTAAATACATGTTTAGTGTATGAATAATAACTACAGGTTTAGTGTATAAATATTGAATACATGTTTAGTGTATGAATGTTAAATACATGTTTGGTTTATTAAACTTAAATACATGTTTTTGTATCAATATTAAATACACATTTAGTGCAAGAATATTAAATACATGTTTAGTTTATGAATATTGAATACATGTTTAGTGGATAAATAATAAATAAATATTTAGTGTATTAATATTAAATACATGTTTAGTGTATAAATATTAAATACATGTTTAGTGTATGAATATTAAATACATGTTTAGTGTATTAATATTAAATATGTGTTTACTTTATTAAAATTAAATACATGTTTTTGTATTAATATTAAATACATGTTTAGTGTATAACAATTAAATACATGTTTAGTGTATGAATAATAACTACAGGTTTAGTGTATAAATATTAAATACATGTTTAGTGTATGAATGTTAAATACATGTTTAGTTTATGAATATTAAATACATGTTTAGTGTTTTAATATTAAATATATATTTAGTTTATTAAAATTAAATACATGTTCTGTATTAATATTAAATACATGTTTAGTGTATAAATATTAAAAACATGTTTAGTGTATTAATATTAAATACATGTTTAGTGTATGAATATTAAATACATGTTTAGTGTATAAATATTAAATACATGTTTAGTGTATTATATTAAATACATGTTTAGTGTATTAATATTAAATACACATTTAGTGTATAAATAGTAAATACACGTTTAGTGTAACAATATTAAATACATGTTTAGTGTATTAATATTAAATATATGTTTAGTTTATTAAAATTAAATACATGTTTTTGTATTAATATTAAATACATATTAAGTGTAAGAATAATAACTACATGTTTATTGAATGAATATTAAATACATGTTTAGTGTATGAATATTTAATACATGTTTAGTGTATTAATATTAAATATGTGTTTACTTTATTAAAATTAAATACATGTTTTTGTATTAATATTAAATACATGTTTTGTGTATTAATATTAAATACATGTTTAGTGTATTAATATTAAATATATGTTTAGTGTATAAATGTTAAATACATGTTTAGTGTATGAATATTAAATATATGTTTAGTTTATTAAAATTAAATACATGTTTTTGTATTAATATTAAATACATGTTTAGTGTATAAATATTAAATACATGTTTAGTGTATTAATATTTAATACATGTTTAGTGTATTAATATTAAATATGTGTTTAGTTTATTAAAATTAAATACATATTTTTGTATTAATATTAAATACATGTTTTGTGTATTAATATTAAATACATGTTTAGTGTATTAATATTAAATACATGTTTAGTGTATAAATGTTAAATACATGTTTAGTGTATGAATATTAAATATATGTTTAGTTTATTAAAATTAAATACATGTTTTTGTATTAATATTAAATACATGTTTAGTGTATGAATATTAAATACATGTTTAGTGTATTAATATTAAATACATGTTTAGTGTATAAATATAAGTGTATGAGAAACCAAACTTATGTAAAAAAAAATAAAAGAAACAAAAAAAAAGGAAAAAGAGAGATAGAGAGACGGAGAGGACCGGACTTATTAAGAGGGAACGTGCGCCCTCCTGTGGACTTCTGCCGCAACTGCACGCATAAAGAAATTCATTATTTCCAAGTGTGCCTTATTTAGAGGATAATAAATACATGTTTACTAAATGAATATTAAATATATGATTAGTATATGATTACATATACGTTTAGTATATGATTATTAAATACATGTTCAGTGTATTAATATTAAATACATGTTTAGTGTATGAATATTAAATACATATTTAGTGTATAAATATTAAATACATGTTTAGTGTATAAATATTAAATACATGTTTAGTGTATGAATATTAAATACATGTTTAGTGTATAAATATTAAATACATGTTTAGTGTATTAATATTAAATATGTGTTTACTTTATTAAAATTAAATAAATGTTTTTGTATTAATATTAAATACATGTTTAGTGTATAAATATTAAATACATGTTTAGTGTATGAATATTAAATACATGTTTAGTTTATGAATATTAAATACATGTTTAGTGTATTAATATTAAATATATATTTAGTTTATTAAAATTAGATACATGTTTTGTATTAATATTAAATACATGTTTAGTGTATAAATATTAAATACATGTTTAGTGTATGAATATTAAATACATGTTTAGTGTATAATTATTAAATACATGTTTAGTGTATTAATATTAAATACGTGTTTAGTGTATTAATATTAAATACATGTTTAGTGTATTAATATTAAATACATGTTTAGTGTATAAATAATAACTAAATGTTTAGTGTATGAATATTAAATACATGTTCAGTGTATAAATATTAAATACATGTTTAGTGTAATAATATTAAATATATGTTTAGTTTATTAAAATTAAATACATGTTTTTGTATTAATATTAAATACATGTTTAGTGCATGAATATTAAATACATGTTTAGTGTATTAATATTAAATACATGTTTAGTGTATGAATATTAAATACATGTTTAGTGTATGAATATTAAATACATGTTTAGTGTATGAATATTCAATACATGTTTACTGTATGAATATTAAATACATGTTTAGTGTATTAATATTAAATACACGTTTAGTGTATTAATATTAAATACATGTTTAGTGTATAAATAATAACTACATGTTTAGTGTATGAATATTAAGTACATGTTTAGTGTATAAATGTTAAATACATGTTTAGTTTATGAATATTAAATACATGTTTAGTGTATTAATATTAAATATATATTTAGTTTATTACAATTAAATACATGTTTTTGTATTAATATTAAATACATGTTTAGTGTATGAATATTAAATACGTGTATAGTGTATGAATATTAAATACATGTTTAGTGTAAAATATTAAATACATTTTTAGTGTATTAATATTAAATACATGTTTAGTGTATTAATATTAAATATATAATTAGTTTATGAATATTAAATACATGTTTAGTGGATGTATAATAAATACATATTTAGTGTATTAATATTAAATACATGTTTAGTGTATAAATATTAAATACATGTTTAGCTTATGAATAATAACTACATGTTTAGTGTATTAATATTAAACACATGTTTAGTGTATGAATATTAAATACACTTTAAGTGTATGAATATTAAATACACGTTTAGTGTAAAAATATTAAATACATGTTTAGTGTATTAATATTAAATATATATTTAGTTTATTAAAATTAAATACATGTTTTTGTATTAATATTAAATACATGTTTAGTGTATAAATATTTAATACATGTTTACTGTATTAATATTAAATACATGTTTAGTGTATAAATAATAACTACATGTTTAGTGTGTGAATATTAAATACATGTTTAGTGGATAAATATTAAATACATGTTTAGTGTATTAATATTAAATACATGTTTTTGTATTAATATTAAATACATATTAAGTGTAAGAATAATAACTACATATTTATTGAATGAATATTAAATACATGTTTAGTGTATAAATATTTAATACATGTTTACTGTATTAATATTAAATACATGTTTAGTGTATGAATAATAACTACATGTTTAGTGTATGAATATTAAATACATGTTTAGTGTAAAAATATTAAATACATGTTTAGTGTATTAATATTAAATATATGTTTAGTTTATTAAAATTAAATACATGTTTTTGTATAAATATTAAATACATGTTTAGTGTATGAATATTAAATACATGTTTACTGTATTAATATTAAATACATGTTTAGTGTATTAATATTAAAAATATGTTTAGTTTATTAAAATTAAGTACATGTTTTTGTATAAATATTAAATACATGTTTAGTGTATGAATATTAAATACATGTTTACTGTATTAATATTAAATACATGTTTAGTGTATAAATATTAGCTACATGTTTAGTGTATGAATATTAAATACATGTCTAGTGTATAAATATTAAATACATGTTAAGTGTATAAATATTAAATACATATTCAGTGTATAAATATTAAATACATGATTAGTGTATTAATATTAAATACATGATTAGTGTATAAATATTAAATACATGTTTAGTGTATTAATATTAAATACATGTTTAGTGTATTAATATTAAATACATGTTTAGTGTATAAATAATAACTACATGTTTAGTGTATGAATATTAAATACATGTTCAGTGTATAAATATTAAATACATGTTTAGTGTAATAATATTAAATATATGTTTAGTTTATTAAAATTAAATACATGTTTTTGTATTAATATTAAATACATGTTTAGTGTATAAATATTAAATACATGTTTAGTGTATTAATATTAAATACATGTTTAGTGTATTAATATTAAATACATGTTTAGTGTATAAATAATAACTACATGTTTAGTGTATGAATATTAAATACATGTTTAGTGTATAAATGTTAAATACATGTTTAGTTTATGAATATTAAATACATGTTTAGTGTATTAATATTAAATATATATATAGTTTATTATAATTAAATACAAGTTTTGTATTAATATTAAATAAATGTTTAGTGTATGAATATTAAATACATGTTTAGTGTATGAATATTAAATACCTGTTTAGTGTATTAATATTAAATATATATTTAGTTTATTATAATTAAATACATGTTTTTGTATTAATATTAAATACATATTTAGTGTATGAATATTAAATACCTGTTTAGTGTATTAATATTAAATATATATTTAGTTTATTATAATTAAATACAAGTTTTGTATTAATATTAAATAAATGTTTAGTGTATGAATATTAAACACATGTTTAGTGGATGTATAATAAATACATATTTAGTGAATTAATATTGAATACATGTTTAGTGTATGAATATTAAATACATGTTTAGTGTATGAATAATAACTACATGTTTAGTGTATTAATATTAAACACATGTTTAGTGTATGAATATTAAATACACTTTTAGTGTATGAATATTAAATACACGTTTAGTGTAAAAATATTAAATACATGTTTAGTGTATTAATATTATATATATATTTAGTTTATTAAAATTAAATACATGTTTTTGTATTAATATTAAATACATGTTTAGTGTATAAATATTTAATACATGTTTACTGTATTAATATTAAATACATGTTTAGTGTATAAATATTAAATACATGTTTAGTGTATAAATAATAACTAAATGTTTAGTGTATGAATATTAAATACATGTTCAGTGTATAAATATTAAATACATGTTTAGTGTATAAATATTAAATACATGTTTAGTGTATTAATATTAAATACATGTTTAGTGTATTAATATTAAATACATGTTTAGTGTATAAATAATAACTACATGTTTAGTGTATGAATATTAAATACATGTTTAGTGTATAAATGTTAAATACATGTTTAGTTTATGAATATTAAATACATGTTTAGTGTATTAATATTAAATATATATTTAGTTTATTATAATTAAATACATGTTTTTGTATTAATATTAAATACATATTTAGTGTATGAATATTAAATACCTGTTTAGTGTATTAATATTAAATATATATTTAGTTTATGAATATTAAACACATGTTTAGTGGATGTATAATAAATACATATTTAGTGTATTAATATTGAATACATGTTTAGTGTATAAATATTAAATACATGTTTAGTGTATGAATAATAACTACATGTTTAGTGTATTAATATTAAACACATGTTTAGTGTATGAATATTAAATACACTTTTAGTGTATGAATATTAAATACACGTTTAGTGTAAAAATATTAAATACATGTTTAGTGTATTAATATTATATATATATTTAGTTTATTAAAATTAAATACATGTTTTTGTATTAATATTAAATACATGTTTAGTGTATAAATATTTAATACATGTTTACTGTATTAATATTAAATACATGTTTAGTGTATAAATATTAAATACATGTTTAGTGTATAAATAATAACTACATGTTTAGTGTATGAATATTAAATACATGTTTAGTGTATAAATGTTAAATACATGTTTAGTTTATGAATATTAAATACATGTTTAGTGTATTAATATTAAATATATATTTAGTTTATTATAATTAAATACAATTTTTTTGTATTAATATTAAATAAATGTTTAGTGTATGAATATTAAATACATGTTTAGTGTATGAATATTAAATACATGTTTAGTGTAAAAATATTAAATACATGTTTAGTGTATTAATATTAAATACATGTTTAGTGTATTAATATTAAATATATATTTAGTTTATGAATATTAAATACACTTTTAGTGTATGAATATTAAATACACGTTTAGTGTAAAAATATTAAATACATGTTTAGTGTATTAATATTATATATATTTAGTTTATTAAAATTAAATACATGTTTTTGTATTAATATTAAATACAGGTTTAGTGTATAAATATTTAATACATGTTTACTGTATTAATATTAAATACATGTTTAGTGTATAAATAATAACTACATGTTTAGTGTATGAATATTAAATACATGTTTAGTGTAAAATATTAAATACATGTTTAGTGTATTAATATTAAATATATGTTTAGTTTATTAAAATTAAATACATGTTTTTGTATTAATATTAAATACATATTAAGTGTAAGAATAATAACTACATGTTTATTGAAATAATATTAAATACATGTTTAGTGTATAAATATTTAATACATGTTTACTGTATTAATATTAAATACATGTTTAGTGTATGAATAATAACTACATGTTTAGTGTATGAATATTAAATACATGTTTGTGTATGAATATTAAATACATGTTTAGTGTATTAATATTAAATATATGTTTAGTGTATAAATATTAAATACATGTTTAGTGTATTAATATTAAATATGTGTTTACTTTATTAAAATTAAATAAATGTTTTTGTATTAATATTAAATACATGTTTAGTGTATAACTATTAAATACAGGTTTAGTGTATTAATATTAAATACATGTTTAGTGTATGAATGATAACTACAGGTTTAATGTATAAATATTAAATACATGTTTAGTGTATGAACGTTAAATACATGTTTAGTTTATTAAACTTAAATACATGTTTTTGTATTAATATTAAATACACATTTAGTGTATGAATATTAAATACATGTTTAGTTTATGAATATTAAATACATGTTTAGTGGATAAATAATAAATAAATATTTAGTGTATTAATATTAAATACATGTTTGGTGTATAAATATTAAATACATGTTTAGTGTATAAATATTAAATACTTGTTTAGTGTATTAATATTAAATATGTGTTTACTTTATTAAAATTAAATACATGTTTTTGTATTAATATTAAATACATGTTTAGTGTATAACTATTAAATACAGGTTTAGTGTATTAATATTAAATACATGTTTAGTGTATGAATAATAACTACAGGTTTAGTGTATAAATATTAAATACATGTTTAGTGTATGAATGTTAAATACATGTTTAGTTTATGAATATTAAATACATGTTTAGTGTATTAATATTAAATATATATTTAGTTTATTAAGATTAAATACATGTTCTGTATTAATATTAAATACATGTTTAGTGTATAAATATTAAATACATGTTTAGTGTATTAATATTAAATACATGTTTAGTGTATGAATATTAAATACATGTTTAGTGTATAAATATTAAATACATGTTTAGTGTATTATATTAAATACATGTTTAGTGTATTAATATTAAATACACTTTTAGTGTATAAATAGTAAATACACGTTTAGTGTAACAATATTAAATACATGTTTAGTGTATTAATATTAAATATATGTTTAGTTTACTAAAATTAAATACATGTTTTTGTATTAATATTAAATACGTATTAAGTGTAAGAATAATAACTACATGTTTATTGAATGAATATTAAATACATGTTTAGTGTATGAATATTTAATACATGTTTAGTGTATTAATATTAAATATGTGTTTAGTTTATTAAAATTAAATACATGTTTTTGTATTAATATTAAATACATGTTTTGTGTATTAATATTAAATACATGTTTAGTGTATTAATATTAAATACATGTTTAGTGTATGAATGTTAAATACATGTTTAGTGTATGAATATCAAATATATGTTTAGTTTATTAAAATTTATAAATATAAGTGTATGAGAAACCAAACTTATGTAAAAAAAAATAAAAGAAACAAAAAAAAAGGAAAAAGAGAGATAGAGAGACGGAGAGGACCGGACTTATTAAGAGGGATCGCCCGCCCTCCTGTGGACTTCTGCCGCAACTGCACGCATAAAGAAATTCATTATTTCCAAGTGTGCCTTATTTAGAGGATAATAAATACATGTTTACTAAATGAATATTAAATATATGATTAGTATATGATTACATATACGTTTAGTATATGATTATTAAATACATGTTCAGTGTATTAATATTAAATACATGTTTAGTGTATGAATATTAAATACGTATTTAGTGTATAAATATTAAATACATGTTTAGTGTATAAATATTAAATACATGTTTAGTGTATGAATATTAAATACATGTTTAGTGTATGAATATTAAATACATGTTTAATGTATGAATATTAAATACATGTTTAGTGTATAAATATTAAATACATGTTTCGTGTACGAATATTAAATACATTTTTAGTGTATAAATATTAAATACATGTTTAATGTATGAATATTAAATACATGTTTAGTGTATGAATATTGAATACATTTTTAATGTATGAATATTAAATACATATTTAGTGTATAAATATTAAATACATGTTAAGTGTATAAATATTAAATACATATTAAGTGTATGAATATTAAATACATGATTAGTGTATTAATATTAAATACATGATTAATGTATTAATACTAAATACATGTTTAGTGTATAAATATTAGCTACATGTTTAGTGTATGAATATTAAATACATGTTTAGTGTATAAATATTAAATACATGTTAAGTGTATAAATACTAAATACATATTTAGTGTATAAATATTAAATACATGATTAGTGTATTAATATTAAATACATGTTTAATGTATGAATATTAAATACATGTTTAGTGTATGAATATTAAATACATTTTTAATGTATGAATATTAAATACATATTTAGTGTATAAATATTAAATACATGTTAAGTGTATAAATATTAAATACATATTAAGTGTATGAATATTAAATACATGATTAGTGTATTAATATTAAATACATGATTACTGTATTAATATTAAATACATGTTTAGTGTATTAATATTAAATACATGTTTAGTGTATAAATAATAACTACATGTTTAGTGTATGAATATTAAATACATGTTTAGTGTATAAATGTTAAATACATGTTTAGTTTATTAAAATTAAATACATGTTTTTGTATTAATATTAAATACATGTTTAGTGTATAAATATTAAATACATGTTTAGTGTATTAATATTAAATACATGTTTACTGTATGAATATTAAATACATGTTTAGTGTATTAATATTAAATACATGTTTAGTGTTTTAATATTAAATACATGTTTAGTGTATAAATAATAACTACATGTTTAGTGTATGAATATTAAATACATGTTTAGTGTATAAATGTTAAATACATGTTTAGTTCATGAATATTAAATACATGTTTAGTGTATTAATATTAAATATATATTTAGTTTATTACAATTAAATACATGTTTTTGTATTAATATTAAATACATGTTTAGTGTATGAATATTAAATACATGTTTAGTGTATGAATATTAGATACATGTTTAGTGTAAAATATTAAATACGTTTTTAGTGCATTAATATTAAATACATGTTTAGTGTATTAATATTAAATATATATCTAGTTTATGAATATTAAATACGTGTTTAGTGGATATATAATAAATACATATTTAGTGTATTAATATTAAATACATGTTTAGTGTATAAATATTAAATACACTTTTAGTGTATGAATATTAAATACACGTTTAGTGTAAAAATATTAAATACATGTTTAGTGTATTAATATTAAATATATATTTAGTTTATTAAAATTAAATACATGTTTTTGTATTAATATTAAATACATGTTTAGTGTATAAATATTTAATACATGTTTACTGTATTAATATTAAATACATGTTTAGTGTATAAATAATAACTACATGTTTAGTGTATGAATATTAAATACATGTTTAGTGTATAAATATTAAATACATGTTTAGTGTATTAATATTAAATATATGTTTAGTTTATTAAAATTAAATACATGTTTTTGTATTAATATTAAATACATATTAAGTGTAAGAATAATAACTACATATTTATTGAATGAATATTAAATACATGTTTAGTGTATACATATTTAATACATGTTTACTGTATTAATATTAAATACATGTTTAGTGTATGAATAATAACTACATGTTTAGTGTATGAATATTAAATACATGTTTAGTGTATAAATATTAAATACATGTTTAGTGTATTAATATTAAATATATGTTTAGTTTATTAAAAATTAAATACATGTTTAGTGTATGAATATTAAATACATGTTTGGTTTATTAAACGTAAATACATGTTTTGTATTAATATTAAATACATGTTTAGTGTATGAATATTAAATACACGTTTAGTGTATGAATATTAAATACATGTTTAGTTTATGAATATTAAATACATGTTTAGTGGATATATGATAAATACATATTTAGCGTATTAATATTAAATACATGTTTAGTGTATGAATATTAAATACATGTTTAGTGTATTAATATTAAATACATGTTTATTGTATAAATAATAACTACATGTTTAGTGTATGAATATTAAATACATGTTTTGTGTATAAATGTTAAATACATGTTTAGTTTATGAATATTAAATACATGTTTAGTGTATAAATATTAAATACATGTTTAGTGTATTAATATTAAATATATATTTAGTTTATGAATATTAAATACATGTTTAGTGTATAAATAATAACTACATGTTTAGTGTATGAATATCAAATACATGTTTAGTGTATGAATATTAAATACATGTTTAGTTTATTAATATTAAATATATGTTTAGTTTATTAAAATTAAATACATGTTTTTGTATTAATATTAAATACATATTAAGTGTAAGAATAATAACTACATGTTTATTGAATGAATATTAAATACATGTTTAGTGTATAAATATTAGCTACATGTTTAGTGTATGAATATTAAATACATGTTTAGTGTATGAATATTAAATACATGTTTAGTGTATAAATGTTAAATACATGTTTAGTTTATGAATATTAAATACATGTTTAGTGTATAAATATTAAATACATGTTTAGTAAATTAATATTAAATACATGTTAAGTTTATAAATCTCAAATACATGTTTTGTTTATTAATATTAGATTCATGTTTAGTGTATGAATGTTAAATATATGTTTAGTGTATGAATATTAAATACATGTTTAGTTTATTAAAATTAAATACATGTTTTTGTATTAATATTAAATACATATTAAGTGTAAGAATAATAACTACATGTTTATTGAATGAATATTAAATACATGTTTAGTGTATGAATATTTAATACATGTTTAGTGTATTAATATTAAATATATGTTTAGTTTATTTAAATTAAATACATGTTTTTGTATTGATATTAAATACATGTTTAGTGTATAAATATTAAATACATGTTTAGTGTA
This sequence comes from Nerophis ophidion, assembly GCF_033978795.1. Taxonomy (NCBI): domain Eukaryota; kingdom Metazoa; phylum Chordata; class Actinopteri; order Syngnathiformes; family Syngnathidae; genus Nerophis; species Nerophis ophidion. Next base: position 562,270 of record NW_026906961.1, on the reverse strand, counting down.
TTAATATTAAATACATGTTTAGTGTATAAATATAAGGGAATGAGAAACCAAACTTATGTAAAAAAAATAAAAGAAACAAAAAAAAAGGAAAAAGAGAGATAGAGAGACGGAGAGGACCGGACTTATTAAGAGGGAACGTGCGCCCTCCTGTGGACTTCTGCTGCAACTGCACAAATAAAGAAATTCATTATTTCCAAGTGTGCCTTATTTAGAGGATAATAAATACATGTTTACTAAATGAATATTAAATATATGATTAGTATATGATTACATATACGTTTAGTATATGATTATTAAATACATGTTCAGTGTATTAATATTAAATACATGTTTGGTGTATGAATATTAAATACATATTTAGTGTACAAATATTAAATACATGTTTAGTGTATAAATATTAAATACATGTTTAGTGTATGAATATTAAATACATGTTTAGTGTATAAATATTAAATACATGTTTAGTGTATGAATATTAAATACATGTTTATTGTATGAATATTAAATACATGTTTAGTGTACAAATATTAAATACATGTTTCGTGTACGAATATTATATACATTTTTAGTGTATAAATATTAAATACATGTTTAATGTATGAATATTAAATACATGTTTAGTGTATGAATATTAAATACATTTTTAATGTATGAATATTAAATACATGTTTAGTGTATGAATATTAAATATATGTTTCGTGAATAAATATTAAATACATGTTAAGAGTATGAATATTAAATACATATTTAGTGTATGAATATTAAATACATGATTTGTGTATTAATATTGAATACATGATTAGTGTATAACTATTAAATAGATGTTCAGTGTATAAATATTAAATACATGTTTAGTGTAATAATATTAAATATATGTTTAGTTTATTAAAATTAAATACATGTTTTTGTATTAATATTAAATACATGTTTAGTGTATAAATATTAAATACATGTTTGGTGTATGAATATTAAATACATGTTTAGTGTAATAATATTAAATATATGTTTTGTTTATTAAAATTAAATACATGTTTTTGTATGAATATTCAATACATGTTTACTGTATAAATATTAAATACATGTTTAGTGTATTACTATTAAATATATGTTAAGTTTATTAAACGTAAATACATGTTTTGTATTAATATTAAATACATGTTTAGTGTATGAATATTAAATACACGTTTGGTGTATGAATATTAAATACATGTTTAGTTTATGAATATTAAATACATGTTTAGTGGATATATAATAAATACATATTTAGTGTATTAATATTTAATACACGTTTAGTGTGAAAATATTAAATACATGTTTAGTGTATTAATATTAAATACATGTTTAGTGTATTAATATTAAATACATGTTTAGTGTATAAATATTAAATACTTGTTTAGTGTATGAATATTAAATGCATGTTTAGTGTATAATATTAAATACATGTTTAGTTTATTAAAATTAAATACATGTTTTTGTATGAATATTCAATACATGTTTACTGTATAAATATTAAATACATTTTTAGTGTATTACTATTAAATATATGTTTAGTTTATTAAACGTAAATACATGTTTTGTATTAATATTAAATACATGTTTAGTGTATGAATAATGACTAGATGTTTAGTGTATTAATATTAAACACATGTTTAGTGTATGAATATTAAATACACTTTTAGTGTATGAATATTAAATACACGTTTAGTGTAAAAATATTAAATACATGTTTAGTGTATTAACATTAAATATATATTTAGTTTATTAAAATTAAATACATGTTTTTGTATTAATATTAAATACATGTTTAGTGTATAAATATTTAATACATGTTTACTGTATTAATATTAAATACATGTTTAGTGTATAAATAATAACTACATGTTTAGTGTATGAATATTAAATACATGTTTAGTGTATGAATATTAAATACATGTTTAGTTTATTAATATTAAATATATGTTTAGTTTATTAAAATTAAATACATGTTTTTGTATTAATATTAAATACATATTAAGTGTAAGAATAATAACTACATGTTTATTGAATGAATATTAAATACATGTTTAGTGTATAAATATTAGCTACATGTTTAGTGTATGAATATTAAATACATGTTTAGTGTATGAATATTAAATACATGTTTAGTGTATAAATGTTAAATACATGTTTAGTTTATGAATATTAAATACATGTTTAGTGTATAAATATTAAATACATGTTTAGTGTATTAATATTAAATACATGTTAAGTGTATAAATCTCAAATACATGTTTAGTGTATTAATATTAGATTCATGTTTAGTGTATGAATGTTAAATATATGTTTAGTGTATGAATATTAAATACATGTTTAGTTTATTAAAATTAAATACATGTTTTTGTATTAATATTAAATACATATTAAGTGTAAGAATAATAACTACATGTTTATTGAATGAATATTAAATACATGTTTAGTGTATGAATATTTAATACATGTTTAGTGTATTAATATTAAATATGTGTTTAGTTTATTAAAATTAAATACATGTTTTTGTATTAATATTAAATACATGTTTAGTGTATGAATATTAAATATATGTTTAGTTTATTTAAATTAAATACATGTTTTTGTATTGATATTAAATACATGTTTAGTGTATAAATATTAAATACATCTTTAGTGTATTAATATTAAATACATGTTTAGTGTATAAATATAAGTGAATGAGAAACCAAACTTATGTAAAAAAAATAAAAGAAACAAAAAAAAAGGAAAAAGAGAGATAGAGAGACGGAGAGGACCGGACTTATTAAGAGGGAACGTGCGCCCTCCTGTGGACTTCTGCCGCAACTGCACGCATAAAGAAAATCATTATTTCCAAGTGTGCCTTATTTAGAGGATAATAAATACATGTTTACTAAATGAATATTAAATATATGATTAGTATATGATTACATATACGTTTAGTATATGATTATTAAATACATGTTCAGTGTATTAATATTAAATACATGTTTAGTGTATGAATATTAAATACATATTTAGTGTATAAATATTAAATACATGTTAAGTGTATAAATATTAAATACATGTTTAGTGTATGAATATTAAATACATGTTTAGTGTATAAATATTAAATACATGTTTAGTGTATGAATATTAAATACATGTTTATTGTATGAATATTAAATACATGTTTAGTGTATAAATATTAAATACATGTTCTGTGTACGAATATTATATACATTTTTAGTGTATAAATATTAAATACATGTTTAATGTATGAGTATTAAATACATGTTTAGTGTATGAATATTAAATACATTTTTAATGTATGAATATTAAATACATGTTTAGTGTATGAATATTAAATATATGTTTCGTGAATAAATATTAAATACATGTTAAGTGTATGAATATTAAATACATATTTAGTGCATGAATATTAAATACATGATTTGTGTATTAATATTAAATACATGATTAGTGTATAACTATTAAATACATGTTCAGTGTATAAATATTAAATACATGTTTAGTGTAATAATATTAAATATATGTTTAGTTTATTAAAATTAAATACATGTTTTTGTATTAATATTAAATACATGTTTAGTGTATAAATATTAAATACATGTTTGTTGTATGAATATTAAATACATGTTTAGTGTAATAATATTAAATATATGTTTAGTTTATTAAACGTAAATACATGTTTTGTATTAATATTAAATACATGTTTACTGTATAAATATTAAATACATGTTTAGTGTATTACTATTAAATATATGTTAAGTTTATTAAACGTAAATACATGTTTTGTATTAATATTAAATACATGTTTAGTGTATGAATATTAAATACACGTTTGGTGTATGAATATTAAATACATGTTTAGTTTATGAATATTAAATACATGTTTAGTGGATATATAATAAATACATATTTAGTGTATTAATATTAAATACACGTTTAGTGTAAAAATATTAAATACATGTTTAGTGTATTAATATTAAATACATGTTTAGTGTATTAATATTAAATACATGTTTAGTGTATAAATATTAAATACATGTTTAGTGTATGAATATTAAATGCATGTTTAGTGTATAATATTAAATACATGTTTAGTTTATTAAAATTAAATACATGTTTTTGTATGAATATTCAATACATGTTTACTGTATAAATATTAAATACATGTTTAGTGTATTACTATTAAATATATGTTTAGTTTATTAAACGTAAATACATGTTTTGTATTAATATTAAATACATGTTTAGTGTATGAATATTAAATACACGTTTAGTGTATGAATATTAAATACATGTTTAGTTTATGAATATTAAATACATGTTTAGTGGATGTATAATAAATACATATTTAGTGTATTAATTTTAAATACATGTTTAGTGTATAAATATTAAATACATGTTTAGTGTATTAATATTAAATACATGTTTAGTGTTTAAATAATAACTACATGTTTAGTGTATGAATATTAAATACATGTTTATTTAGTGTATAAATGTTAAATACATGTTTAGTTTATGAATATTAAATACATGTTTAGTGTATAAATATTAAATACATGTTTCGTGTACGAATATTAAATAGATGTTTAGTGTATGAATATTAAATACATCTTTAATGTATGAATATTAAATACATGTTTAGTGTAAGAATATTAAATACATTTTAATGTATTTAATATTAAATACATATTTAGTGTATAAATATTAAATACATGTTAAGTGTATGAATAGTAAATACATATTTAGTGTATGAATATTAAATACATGATTAATGTATTAATATTAAATACATGATTAGTGTATAAATATTAAATACATGTTTAGTGTATTAATATTAAATACATGTTTAGTGTATTAATATTAAATACATGTTTAGTGTATAAATAATAACTAAATGTTTAGTGTATGAATATTAAATACATGTTCAGTGTAATAATATTAAATATATGTTTAGTTTATTAAAATTAAATACATGTTTTTGTATTAATATTAAATACATGTTTAGTGTATAAATATTAAATACCTGTTTAGTGTATTAATTTAAATACATGTTTAGTGTATGAATATTAAATTAATGTTTAGTGTATGAATATTCAATACATGTTTACTGTATAAATATTAAATACATGTTTAGTGTATGAATATTAAATACATGTTTAGTGTATTAATATTAAAAACATGTTTAGTGTATTAATATTAAATACATGTTTAGTGTATGAATAATAACTACATGTTTAGTGTATGAATATTAAATACATGTTTAGTGTATGAATGTTAAATACATGTTTAGTTTATGAATATTAAATACATGCTTAGTGTATTAATATTAAATATATATTTAGTTTATTACAATTAAATACATGTTTTGTATTAATATTAAATACTTGTTTAGTGTATGAATATTAAATACATGTTTAGTGTATGAATATTAAATACATGTTTAGTGTAAAAATATTAAATACATGTTTAGTTTATGAATATTGAATACATGCTTAGTGTATTAATATTAAATATATATTTAGTTTATTACAATTAAATACATGTTTTGTATTAATATTAAATACATGTTTAGTGTATTAATATTAAATATATATATAGTTTATGAATATTAAATACATGTTCAGTGGATATATAATAAATACATATTTAGTGTATTCATATTAAATACATGTTTAGTGTATAAATATTAAATACATGTTTAGTGTATGAATAATAACTACATGTTTAGTGTATTAATATTAAACACATGTTTAGTGTATGAATATTTAATACACTTTTAGTGTATGAATATTAAATACACGTTTAGTGTAAAAATATTAAATACATGTTTAGTGTATTAATATTAAATATATATTTAGTTTATTAAAATTAAATACATGTTTTTGTATTACTATTAAATACATGTTTAGTGTATAAATATTTAATACATGTTTACTGTATTAATATTAAATACATGTTTAGTGTATAAATAATAACTACATGTTTAGTGTATGAATATTGAATACATGTTTAGTGTATAAATATTAAATAAATCTTTTATTGTATTGATATCAAATATATGTTTAGTTTATTAAAATTAAATACATGTTTTTGTATAAATATTAAATACATGTTTAGTGTATGAATATTAAATACATGTTTACTGTATTAATATTAAATACATGTTTAGTGTATGAATAATAACTACATGTTTAGTGTATGAATATTAAATACATGTTTAGTGTATTAATATTAAATATATATTTAGTTTATTAAAATTAAATACATGTTTTTGTATTAATATTAAATACATGTTTAGTGTATTAATATTAAATACATGTTTACTGTATTAATATTAAATACATGTTTAGTGTATAAATAATAACTACATGTTTAGTGTATGAATATTAAATACATGTTTAGTGTATAAATATTAAATACATATTTAGTGTATTAATATTAAATATATGTTTAGTTTATTAAAATTAAATACATGTTTTTGTATAAATATTAAATACATGTTTAGTGTATGAATATTAAATACATGTTTAGTGTATAAATATTAAATACATGTTTAATGTATGAATATTAAATACATGTTTAATGTATGAATATTAAATACATGTTTAGTGTATGAATATTAAATACATGTTTCGTGTACGAATATTAAATACATGCTTAGTGTATAAATATTAAATACATGTTTAAAGTATGAATATTAAATACATTGTTAATGTATGAATATTAAATACATGTTTAGTGTATAAATATTTAATACATGTTTCGTGTATAAATATTAAATACATGTTAAGTGTGTGAATATTAAATACATATTTAGTGTATGAATATTAAACACATGATTAGTGTATTAATATTAAATAATGATTAGTGTATAACTATTAAATACATGTTCAGTGTATAAATATTAAATACATGTTTAGTGTAATAATATTAAATATATGTTTAGTTCATTAAAATTAAATACATGTTTTTGTATTAATATTAAATACATGTTTAGTGTATAAATATTAAATACATGTTTAGTGTATGAATATTAAATGCATGTTTAGTGTATAATATTAAATACATGTTTAGTGTATGAATATTCAATACATGCTTACTGTATGAATATTAAATGCATGTTTAGTGTATGAATATTAAATAAATGTTTAGTTTATTAAACGTAAATACATGTTTTGTATTGATATTAAATACATGTTTAGTGTATGAATATTAAATACATGTTAAGTGTATGAATATTAAATACATGTTTAGTTTATGAATATTAAATACATGTTTAGTGGATATATAATAAATACATATTTAGTGTATTAATATTAAATACATGTTTAGCTTATAAATATTAAATACATGTTTAGTGTATTAATATTAAATACATGTTTAGTGTATGAATATTAAATACATGATTAGTGTATAAATATTAAATACATGTTTAGTGTATTAATATTAAATACATGTTTAGTGTATAAATAATAACTACATGTTTAGTGTATGAATATTAAATACATGTTTAGTGTATTAATGTTAAAAACATGTTTAGTTTATGAATATTAAATACATGTTTAGTGTATAAATATTAAATACATGTTTAGTGTATTAATATTAAATACATGTTTAGTGTATGAATATTAAATACATGTTTAGTGTATAAATATTAAATACATGTTTAGTGTATTAATATTAAATACATGTTTAGTGTATTAATATTAAATACACTTTTAGTGTATAAATATTAAATACACGTTTAGTGTAAAAATATTAAATACATGTTTAGTGTATTAATATTAAATATATGATTAGTTTATTAATATTAAATACATGTTTTTGTATTAATATTAAATACATATTAAGTGTAAGAATAATAACTACATGTTTATTGAATGAATATTAAATAAATGTTTAGTGTATGAATATTTAATACATGTTTAGTGTATTAATATTAAATATATGTTTAGTTTATTAAAATTAAATACATGTTTTTGTATGAATATTAAATACATGTTTAGTGTATAAATATTAAATACATGTTTACTGTATAAAAATTAAATATATGATTAGTGTGTAATTTCATATACGTTTAGTATATGATTATTAAATACATAATCAGTGTATTAATATTAAATACATAATCAGTGTGTTAATATTAAATACATGTTTAGTGTATGAATATTAAATACATGTTTAGTGTAAAAATATTAAATACATGTTTAATGTATGAATATTAAATACATGTTTAGTGTATAAATATTAAATACATGTTTCGTGTATAAATATTAAATACATGTTAAGTGTATTAATATTAAATACATGTTTACTGTATTAATATTAAATACATGTTTAGTGTATAAATAATAACTACATGTTTAGTGTATGAATATTAAATACATGTTTAGTGTATAAATATTAAATACATATTTAGTGTATTAATATTAAATATATGTTTAGTTTATTAAAATTAAATACATGTTTTTGTATAAATATTAAATACATGTTTAGTGTATGAATATTAAATACATGTTTAGTGTATAAATATTAAATACATGTTTAATGTATGAATATTAAATACATGTTTAATGTATGAATATTAAATACATGTTTAGTGTATGAATATTAAATACATGTTTCGTGTACGAATATTAAATACATGCTTAGTGTATAAATATTAAATACATGTTTAAAGTATGAATATTAAATACATTGTTAATGTATGAATATTAAATACATGTTTAGTGTATAAATATTTAATACATGTTTCGTGTATAAATATTAAATACATGTTAAGTGTGTGAATATTAAATACATGTTTAGTGTATTAATATTAAATACATGTTTAGTGTATGAATATTAAATACATGCTTAGTGTATGAATATTCAATACATGTTTACTGTATAAATATTAAATACATGTTTAGTGTATTAATATTAAATACATGTTTAGTGTTTTAATATTAAATACATGTTTAGTGTATAAATAATAACTACATGTTTAGTGTATGAATATTAAATACATGTTTAGTGTATAAATGTTAAATACATGTTTAGTTCATGAATATTAAATACATGTTTAGTGTATTAATATTAAATATATATTTAGTTTATTACAATTAAATACATGTTTTTGTATTAATATTAAATACATGTTTAGTGTATGAATATTAAATACATGTTTAGTGTATGAATATTAGATACATGTTTAGTGTAAAATATTAAATACGTTTTTAGTGCATTAATATTAAATACATGTTTAGTGTATTAATATTAAATATATATCTAGTTTATGAATATTAAATACGTGTTTAGTGGATATATAATAAATACATATTTAGTGTATTAATATTAAATACATGTTTAGTGTATAAATATTAAATACACTTTTAGTGTATGAATATTAAATACACGTTTAGTGTAAAAATATTAAATACATGTTTAGTGTATTAATATTAAATATATATTTAGTTTATTAAAATTAAATACATGTTTTTGTATTAATATTAAATACATGTTTAGTGTATAAATATTTAATACATGTTTACTGTATTAATATTAAATACATGTTTAGTGTATAAATAATAACTACATGTTTAGTGTATGAATATTAAATACATGTTTAGTGTATAAATATTAAATACATGTTTAGTGTATTAATATTAAATATATGTTTAGTTTATTAAAATTAAATACATGTTTTTGTATTAATATTAAATACATATTAAGTGTAAGAATAATAACTACATATTTATTGAATGAATATTAAATACATGTTTAGTGTATACATATTTAATACATGTTTACTGTATTAATATTAAATACATGTTTAGTGTATGAATAATAACTACATGTTTAGTGTATGAATATTAAATACATGTTTAGTGTATAAATATTAAATACATGTTTAGTGTATTAATATTAAATATATGTTTAGTTTATTAAAAATTAAATACATGTTTAGTGTACGAATATTAAATACATGTTTGGTTTATTAAACGTAAATACATGTTTTGTATTAATATTAAATACATGTTTAGTGTATGAATATTAAATACACGTTTAGTGTATGAATATTAAATACATGTTTAGTTTATGAATATTAAATACATGTTTAGTGGATATATGATAAATACATATTTAGCGTATTAATATTAAATACATGTTTAGTGTATGAATATTAAATACATGTTTAGTGTATTAATATTAAATACATGTTTATTGTATAAATAATAACTACATGTTTAGTGTATGAATATTAAATACATGTTTTGTGTATAAATGTTAAATACATGTTTAGTTTATGAATATTAAATACATGTTTAGTGTATAAATATTAAATACATGTTTAGTGTATTAATATTAAATATATATTTAGTTTATGAATATTAAATACATGTTTAGTGTATAAATAATAACTACATGTTTAGTGTATGAATATCAAATACATGTTTAGTGTATGAATATTAAATACATGTTTAGTTTATTAATATTAAATATATGTTTAGTTTATTAAAATTAAATACATGTTTTTGTATTAATATTAAATACATATTAAGTGTAAGAATAATAACTACATGTTTATTGAATGAATATTAAATACATGTTTAGTGTATAAATATTTGCTACATGTTTAGTGTATGAATATTAAATACATGTTTAGTGTATGAATATTAAATACATGTTTAGTGTATAAATGTTAAATACATGTTTAGTTTATGAATATTAAATACATGTTTAGTGTATAAATATTAAATACATGTTTAGTAAATTAATATTAAATACATGTTAAGTTTATAAATCTCAAATACATGTTTTGTTTATTAATATTAGATTCATGTTTAGTGTATGAATGTTAAATATATGTTTAGTGTATGAATATTAAATACATGTTTAGTTTATTAAAATTAAATACATGTTTTTGTATTAATATTAAATACATATTAAGTGTAAGAATAATAACTACATGTTTATTGAATGAATATTAAATACATGTTTAGTGTATGAATATTTAATACATGTTTAGTGTATTAATATTAAATATGTGTTTAGTTTATTAAAATTAAATACATGTTTTTGTATTAATATTAAATACATGTTTAGTGTATGAATATTAAATATATGTTTAGTTTATTTAAATTAAATACATGTTTTTGTATTGATATTAAATACATGTTTAGTGTATAAATATTAAATACATGTTTAGTGTATTAATATTAAATACATGTTTAGTGTATAAATATAAGGGAATGAGAAACCAAACTTATGTAAAAAAAATAAAAGAAACAAAAAAAAAGGAAAAAGAGAGATAGAGAGACGGAGAGGACCGGACTTATTAAGAGGGAACGTGCGCCCTCCTGTGGACTTCTGCTGCAACTGCACAAATAAAGAAATTCATTATTTCCAAGTGTGCCTTATTTAGAGGATAATAAATACATGTTTACTAAATGACTATTAAATATATGATTAGTATATGATTACATATACGTTTAGTATATGATTATTAAATACATGTTCAGTGTATTAATATTAAATACATGTTTGGTGTATGAATATTAAATACATATTTAGTGTACAAATATTAAATACATGTTTAGTGTATAAATATTAAATACATGTTTAGTGTATGAATATTAAATACATGTTTAGTGTATAAATATTAAATACATGTTTAGTGTATGAATATTAAATACATGTTTATTGTATGAATATTAAATACATGTTTAGTGTATAAATATTAAATACATGTTTCGTGTACGAATATTATATACATTTTTAGTGTATAAATATTAAATACATGTTTAATGTATGAATATTTAATACATGTTTAGTGTATGAATATTAAATACATTTTTAATGTATGAATATTAAATACATGTTTAGTGTATGAATATTAAATATATGTTTCGTGAATAAATATTAAATACATGTTAAGAGTATGAATATTAAATACATATTTAGTGTATGAATATTAAATACATGATTTGTGTATTAATATTGAATACATGATTAGTGTATAACTATTAAATAGATGTTCAGTGTATAAATATTAAATACATGTTTAGTGTAATAATATTAAATATATGTTTAGTTTATTAAAATTAAATACATGTTTTTGTATTAATATTAAATACATGTTTAGTGTATAAATATTAAATACATGTTTGGTGTATGAATATTAAATACATGTTTAGTGTAATAATATTAAATATATGTTTTGTTTATTAAAATTAAATACATGTTTTTGTATGAATATTCAATACATGTTTACTGTATAAATATTAAATACATGTTTAGTGTATTACTATTAAATATATGTTAAGTTTATTAAACGTAAATACATGTTTTGTATTAATATTAAATACATGTTTAGTGTATGAATATTAAATACACGTTTGGTGTATGAATATTAAATACATGTTTAGTTTATGAATATTAAATACATGTTTAGTGGATATATAATAAATACATATTTAGTGTATTAATATTTAATACACGTTTAGTGTGAAAATATTAAATACATGTTTAGTGTATTAATATTAAATACATGTTTAGTGTATTAATATTAAATACATGTTTAGTGTATAAATATTAAATACATGTTTAGTGTATGAATATTAAATGCATGTTTAGTGTATAATATTAAATACATGTTTAGTTTATTAAAATTAAATACATGTTTTTGTATGAATATTCAATACATGTTTACTGTATAAATATTAAATACATTTTTAGTGTATTACTATTAAATATATGTTTAGTTTATTAAACGTAAATACATGTTTTGTATTAATATTAAATACATGTTTAGTGTATGAATAATAACTAGATGTTTAGTGTATTAATATTAAACACATGTTTAGTGTATGAATATTAAATACACTTTTAGTGTATGAATATTAAATACACGTTTAGTGTAAAAATATTAAATACATGTTTAGTGTATTAACATTAAATATATATTTAGTTTATTAAAATTAAATACATGTTTTTGTATTAATATTAAATACATGTTTAGTGTATAAATATTTAATACATGTTTACTGTATTAATATTAAATACATGTTTAGTGTATAAATAATAACTACATGTTTAGTGTATGAATATTAAATACATGTTTAGTGTATGAATATTAAATACATGTTTAGTTTATTAATATTAAATATATGTTTAGTTTATTAAAATTAAATACATGTTTTTGTATTAATATTAAATACATATTAAGTGTAAGAATAATAACTACATGTTTATTGAATGAATATTAAATACATGTTTAGTGTATAAATATTAGCTACATGTTTAGTGTATGAATATTAAATACATGTTTAGTGTATGAATATTAAATACATGTTTAGTGTATAAATGTTAAATACATGTTTAGTTTATGAATATTAAATACATGTTTAGTGTATAAATATTAAATACATGTTTAGTGTATTAATATTAAATACATGTTAAGTGTATAAATCTCAAATACATGTTTAGTGTATTAATATTAGATTCATGTTTAGTGTATGAATGTTAAATATATGTTTAGTGTATGAATATTAAATACATGTTTAGTTTATTAAAATTAAATACATGTTTTTGTATTAATATTAAATACATATTAAGTGTAAGAATAATAACTACATGTTTATTGAATGAATATTAAATACATGTTTAGTGTATGAATATTTAATACATGTTTAGTGTATTAATATTAAATATGTGTTTAGTTTATTAAAATTAAATACATGTTTTTGTATTAATATTAAATACATGTTTAGTGTATGAATATTAAATATATGTTTAGTTTATTTAAATTAAATACATGTTTTTGTATTGATATTAAATACATGTTTAGTGTATAAATATTAAATACATGTTTAGTGTATTAATATTAAATACATGTTTAGTGTATAAATATAAGGGAATGAGAAACCAAACTTATGTAAAAAAAATAAAAGAAACAAAAAAAAAGGAAAAAGAGAGATAGAGAGACGGAGAGGACCGGACTTATTAAGAGGGAACGTGCGCCCTCCTGTGGACTTCTGCTGCAACTGCACAAATAAAGAAATTCATTATTTCCAAGTGTGCCTTATTTAGAGGATAATAAATACATGTTTACTAAATGACTATTAAATATATGATTAGTATATGATTACATATACGTTTAGTATATGATTATTAAATACATGTTCAGTGTATTAATATTAAATACATGTTTGGTGTATGAATATTAAATACATATTTAGTGTACAAATATTAAATACATGTTTAGTGTATAAATATTAAATACATGTTTAGTGTATGAATATTAAATACATGTTTAGTGTATAAATATTAAATACATGTTTAGTGTATGAATATTAAATACATGTTTATTGTATGAATATTAAATACATGTTTAGTGTATAAATATTAAATACATGTTTCGTGTACGAATATTATATACATTTTTAGTGTATAAATATTAAATACATGTTTAATGTATGAATATTTAATACATGTTTAGTGTATGAATATTAAATACATTTTTAATGTATGAATATTAAATACATGTTTAGTGTATGAATATTAAATATATGTTTCGTGAATAAATATTAAATACATGTTAAGAGTATGAATATTAAATACATATTTAGTGTATGAATATTAAATACATGATTTGTGTATTAATATTGAATACATGATTAGTGTATAACTATTAAATAGATGTTCAGTGTATAAATATTAAATACATGTTTAGTGTAATAATATTAAATATATGTTTAGTTTATTAAAATTAAATACATGTTTTTGTATTAATATTAAATACATGTTTAGTGTATAAATATTAAATACATGTTTGGTGTATGAATATTAAATACATGTTTAGTGTAATAATATTAAATATATGTTTTGTTTATTAAAATTAAATACATGTTTTTGTATGAATATTCAATACATGTTTACTGTATAAATATTAAATACATGTTTAGTGTATTACTATTAAATATATGTTAAGTTTATTAAACGTAAATACATGTTTTGTATTAATATTAAATACATGTTTAGTGTATGAATATTAAATACACGTTTGGTGTATGAATATTAAATACATGTTTAGTTTATGAATATTAAATACATGTTTAGTGGATATATAATAAATACATATTTAGTGTATTAATATTTAATACACGTTTAGTGTGAAAATATTAAATACATGTTTAGTGTATTAATATTAAATACATGTTTAGTGTATTAATATTAAATACATGTTTAGTGTATAAATATTAAATACATGTTTAGTGTATGAATATTAAATGCATGTTTAGTGTATAATATTAAATACATGTTTAGTTTATTAAAATTAAATACATGTTTTTGTATGAATATTCAATACATGTTTACTGTATAAATATTAAATACATTTTTAGTGTATTACTATTAAATATATGTTTAGTTTATTAAACGTAAATACATGTTTTGTATTAATATTAAATACATGTTTAGTGTATGAATAATAACTAGATGTTTAGTGTATTAATATTAAACACATGTTTAGTGTATGAATATTAAATACACTTTTAGTGTATGAATATTAAATACACGTTTAGTGTAAAAATATTAAATACATGTTTAGTGTATTAATATTAAATATATATTTAGTTTATTAAAATTAAATACATGTTTTTGTATTAATATTAAATACATGTTTAGTGTATAAATATTTAATACATGTTTACTGTATTAATATTAAATACATGTTTAGTGTATAAATAATAACTACATGTTTAGTGTATGAATATTAAATACATGTTTAGTGTATGAATATTAAATACATGTTTAGTTTATTAATATTAAATATATGTTTAGTTTATTAAAATTAAATACATGTTTTTGTATTAATATTAAATACATATTAAGTGTAAGAATAATAACTACATGTTTATTGAATGAATATTAAATACATGTTTAGTGTATAAATATTAGCTACATGTTTAGTGTATGAATATTAAATACATGTTTAGTGTATGAATATTAAATACATGTTTAGTGTATAAATGTTAAATACATGTTTAGTTTATGAATATTAAATACATGTTTAGTGTATAAATATTAAATACATGTTTAGTGTATTAATATTAAATACATGTTAAGTGTATAAATCTCAAATACATGTTTAGTGTATTAATATTAGATTCATGTTTAGTGTATGAATGTTAAATATATGTTTAGTGTATGAATATTAAATACATGTTTAGTTTATTAAAATTAAATACATGTTTTTGTATTAATATTAAATACATATTAAGTGTAAGAATAATAACTACATGTTTATTGAATGAATATTAAATACATGTTTAGTGTATGAATATTTAATACATGTTTAGTGTATTAATATTAAATATGTGTTTAGTTTATTAAAATTAAATACATGTTTTTGTATTAATATTAAATACATGTTTAGTGTATGAATATTAAATATATGTTTAGTTTATTTAAATTAAATACATGTTTTTGTATTGATATTAAATACATGTTTAGTGTATAAATATTAAATACATCTTTAGTGTATTAATATTAAATACATGTTTAGTGTATAAATATAAGTGAATGAGAAACCAAACTTATGTAAAAAAAATAAAAGAAACAAAAAAAAAGGAAAAAGAGAGATAGAGAGACGGAGAGGACCGGACTTATTAAGAGGGAACGTGCGCCCTCCTGTGGACTTCTGCCGCAACTGCACGCATAAAGAAAATCATTATTTCCAAGTGTGCCTTATTTAGAGGATAATAAATACATGTTTACTAAATGAATATTAAATATATGATTAGTATATGATTACATATACGTTTAGTATATGATTATTAAATACATGTTCAGTGTATTAATATTAAATACATGTTTAGTGTATGAATATTAAATACATATTTAGTGTATAAATATTAAATACATGTTAAGTGTATAAATATTAAATACATGTTTAGTGTATGAATATTAAATACATGTTTAGTGTATAAATATTAAATACATGTTTAGTGTATGAATATTAAATACATGTTTATTGTATGAATATTAAATACATGTTTAGTGTATAAATATTAAATACATGTTCTGTGTACGAATATTATATACATTTTTAGTGTATAAATATTAAATACATGTTTAATGTATGAGTATTAAATACATGTTTAGTGTATGAATATTAAATACATTTTTAATGTATGAATATTAAATACATGTTTAGTGTATGAATATTAAATATATGTTTCGTGAATAAATATTAAATACATGTTAAGTGTATGAATATTAAATACATATTTAGTGCATGAATATTAAATACATGATTTGTGTATTAATATTAAATACATGATTAGTGTATAACTATTAAATACATGTTCAGTGTATAAATATTAAATACATGTTTAGTGTAATAATATTAAATATATGTTTAGTTTATTAAAATTAAATACATGTTTTTGTATTAATATTAAATACATGTTTAGTGTATAAATATTAAATACATGTTTGTTGTATGAATATTAAATACATGTTTAGTGTATGAATATTAAATACATGTTTAGTGTATAAATATTAAATACATGTTTAGTGTATTAATATTAAATACATGTTTAGTGTATAAATAATAACTACATGTTTAGTGTATGAATATTAAATACATGTTTAGTGTATTAATGTTAAAAACATGTTTAGTTTATGAATATTAAATACATGTTTAGTGTATAAATATTAAATACATGTTTAGTGTATTAATATTAAATACATGTTTAGTGTATGAATATTAAATACATGTTTAGTGTATAAATATTAAATACATGTTTAGTGTATTAATATTAAATACATGTTTAGTGTATTAATATTAAATACACTTTTAGTGTATAAATATTAAATACACGTTTAGTGTAAAAATATTAAATACATGTTTAGTGTATTAATATTAAATATATGATTAGTTTATTAATATTAAATACATGTTTTTGTATTAATATTAAATACATATTAAGTGTAAGAATAATAACTACATGTTTATTGAATGAATATTAAATAAATGTTTAGTGTATGAATATTTAATACATGTTTAGTGTATTAATATTAAATATATGTTTAGTTTATTAAAATTAAATACATGTTTTTGTATGAATATTAAATACATGTTTAGTGTATAAATATTAAATACATGTTTACTGTATGAAAATTAAATATATGATTAGTGTGTAATTTCATATACGTTTAGTATATGATTATTAAATACATAATCAGTGTATTAATATTAAATACATAATCAGTGTGTTAATATTAAATACATGTTTAGTGTATGAATATTAAATACATTTTTAGTGTAAAAATATTAAATACATGTTTAATGTATGAATATTAAATACATGTTTAGTGTATAAATATTAAATACATGTTTCGTGTATAAATATTAAATACATGTTAAGTGTATTAATATTAAATACATGTTTACTGTATTAATATTAAATACATGTTTAGTGTATAAATAATAACTACATGTTTAGTGTATGAATATTAAATACATGTTTAGTGTATAAATATTAAATACATATTTAGTGTATTAATATTAAATATATGTTTAGTTTATTAAAATTAAATACATGTTTTTGTATAAATATTAAATACATGTTTAGTGTATGAATATTAAATACATGTTTAGTGTATAAATATTAAATACATGTTTAATGTATGAATATTAAATACATGTTTAATGTATGAATATTAAATACATGTTTAGTGTATGAATATTAAATACATGTTTCGTGTACGAATATTAAATACATGCTTAGTGTATAAATATTAAATACATGTTTAAAGTATGAATATTAAATACATTGTTAATGTATGAATATTAAATACATGTTTAGTGTATAAATATTTAATACATGTTTCGTGTATAAATATTAAATACATGTTAAGTGTGTGAATATTAAATACATGTTTAGTGTATTAATATTAAATACATGTTTAGTGTATGAATATTAAATACATGCTTAGTGTATGAATATTCAATACATGTTTACTGTATAAATATTAAATACATGTTTAGTGTATTAATATTAAATACATGTTTAGTGTTTTAATATTAAATACATGTTTAGTGTATAAATAATAACTACATGTTTAGTGTATGAATATTAAATACATGTTTAGTGTATAAATGTTAAATACATGTTTAGTTCATGAATATTAAATACATGTTTAGTGTATTAATATTAAATATATATTTAGTTTATTACAATTAAATACATGTTTTTGTATTAATATTAAATACATGTTTAGTGTATGAATATTAAATACATGTTTAGTGTATGAATATTAGATACATGTTTAGTGTAAAATATTAAATACGTTTTTAGTGCATTAATATTAAATACATGTTTAGTGTATTAATATTAAATATATATCTAGTTTATGAATATTAAATACGTGTTTAGTGGATATATAATAAATACATATTTAGTGTATTAATATTAAATACATGTTTAGTGTATAAATATTAAATACACTTTTAGTGTATGAATATTAAATACACGTTTAGTGTAAAAATATTAAATACATGTTTAGTGTATTAATATTAAATATATATTTAGTTTATTAAAATTAAATACATGTTTTTGTATTAATATTAAATACATGTTTAGTGTATAAATATTTAATACATGTTTACTGTATTAATATTAAATACATGTTTAGTGTATAAATAATAACTACATGTTTAGTGTATGAATATTAAATACATGTTTAGTGTATAAATATTAAATACATGTTTAGTGTATTAATATTAAATATATGTTTAGTTTATTAAAATTAAATACATGTTTTTGTATTAATATTAAATACATATTAAGTGTAAGAATAATAACTACATATTTATTGAATGAATATTAAATACATGTTTAGTGTATACATATTTAATACATGTTTACTGTATTAATATTAAATACATGTTTAGTGTATGAATAATAACTACATGTTTAGTGTATGAATATTAAATACATGTTTAGTGTATAAATATTAAATACATGTTTAGTGTATTAATATTAAATATATGTTTAGTTTATTAAAAATTAAATACATGTTTAGTGTACGAATATTAAATACATGTTTGGTTTATTAAACGTAAATACATGTTTTGTATTAATATTAAATACATGTTTAGTGTATGAATATTAAATACACGTTTAGTGTATGAATATTAAATACATGTTTAGTTTATGAATATTAAATACATGTTTAGTGGATATATGATAAATACATATTTAGCGTATTAATATTAAATACATGTTTAGTGTATGAATATTAAATACATGTTTAGTGTATTAATATTAAATACATGTTTATTGTATAAATAATAACTACATGTTTAGTGTATGAATATTAAATACATGTTTTGTGTATAAATGTTAAATACATGTTTAGTTTATGAATATTAAATACATGTTTAGTGTATAAATATTAAATACATGTTTAGTGTATTAATATTAAATATATATTTAGTTTATGAATATTAAATACATGTTTAGTGTATAAATAATAACTACATGTTTAGTGTATGAATATCAAATACATGTTTAGTGTATGAATATTAAATACATGTTTAGTTTATTAATATTAAATATATGTTTAGTTTATTAAAATTAAATACATGTTTTTGTATTAATATTAAATACATATTAAGTGTAAGAATAATAACTACATGTTTATTGAATGAATATTAAATACATGTTTAGTGTATAAATATTTGCTACATGTTTAGTGTATGAATATTAAATACATGTTTAGTGTATGAATATTAAATACATGTTTAGTGTATAAATGTTAAATACATGTTTAGTTTATGAATATTAAATACATGTTTAGTGTATAAATATTAAATACATGTTTAGTAAATTAATATTAAATACATGTTAAGTTTATAAATCTCAAATACATGTTTTGTTTATTAATATTAGATTCATGTTTAGTGTATGAATGTTAAATATATGTTTAGTGTATGAATATTAAATACATGTTTAGTTTATTAAAATTAAATACATGTTTTTGTATTAATATTAAATACATATTAAGTGTAAGAATAATAACTACATGTTTATTGAATGAATATTAAATACATGTTTAGTGTATGAATATTTAATACATGTTTAGTGTATTAATATTAAATATGTGTTTAGTTTATTAAAATTAAATACATGTTTTTGTATTAATATTAAATACATGTTTAGTGTATGAATATTAAATATATGTTTAGTTTATTTAAATTAAATACATGTTTTTGTATTGATATTAAATACATGTTTAGTGTATAAATATTAAATACATGTTTAGTGTATTAATATTAAATACATGTTTAGTGTATAAATATAAGGGAATGAGAAACCAAACTTATGTAAAAAAAATAAAAGAAACAAAAAAAAAGGAAAAAGAGAGATAGAGAGACGGAGAGGACCGGACTTATTAAGAGGGAACGTGCGCCCTCCTGTGGACTTCTGCTGCAACTGCACAAATAAAGAAATTCATTATTTCCAAGTGTGCCTTATTTAGAGGATAATAAATACATGTTTACTAAATGACTATTAAATATATGATTAGTATATGATTACATATACGTTTAGTATATGATTATTAAATACATGTTCAGTGTATTAATATTAAATACATGTTTGGTGTATGAATATTAAATACATATTTAGTGTACAAATATTAAATACATGTTTAGTGTATAAATATTAAATACATGTTTAGTGTATGAATATTAAATACATGTTTAGTGTATAAATATTAAATACATGTTTAGTGTATGAATATTAAATACATGTTTATTGTATGAATATTAAATACATGTTTAGTGTATAAATATTAAATACATGTTTCGTGTACGAATATTATATACATTTTTAGTGTATAAATATTAAATACATGTTTAATGTATGAATATTAAATACATGTTTAGTGTATGAATATTAAATACATTTTTAATGTATGAATATTAAATACATGTTTAGTGTATGAATATTAAATATATGTTTCGTGAATAAATATTAAATACATGTTAAGAGTATGAATATTAAATACATATTTAGTGTATGAATATTAAATACATGATTTGTGTATTAATATTGAATACATGATTAGTGTATAACTATTAAATAGATGTTCAGTGTATAAATATTAAATACATGTTTAGTGTAATAATATTAAATATATGTTTAGTTTATTAAAATTAAATACATGTTTTTGTATTAATATTAAATACATGTTTAGTGTATAAATATTAAATACATGTTTGGTGTATGAATATTAAATACATGTTTAGTGTAATAATATTAAATATATGTTTTGTTTATTAAAATTAAATACATGTTTTTGTATGAATATTCAATACATGTTTACTGTATAAATATTAAATACATGTTTAGTGTATTACTATTAAATATATGTTAAGTTTATTAAACGTAAATACATGTTTTGTATTAATATTAAATACATGTTTAGTGTATGAATATTAAATACACGTTTGGTGTATGAATATTAAATACATGTTTAGTTTATGAATATTAAATACATGTTTAGTGGATATATAATAAATACATATTTAGTGTATTAATATTTAATACACGTTTAGTGTGAAAATATTAAATACATGTTTAGTGTATTAATATTAAATACATGTTTAGTGTATTAATATTAAATACATGTTTAGTGTATAAATATTAAATACATGTTTAGTGTATGAATATTAAATGCATGTTTAGTGTATAATATTAAATACATGTTTAGTTTATTAAAATTAAATACATGTTTTTGTATGAATATTCAATACATGTTTACTGTATAAATATTAAATACATTTTTAGTGTATTACTATTAAATATATGTTTAGTTTATTAAACGTAAATACATGTTTTGTATTAATATTAAATACATGTTTAGTGTATGAATAATAACTAGATGTTTAGTGTATTAATATTAAACACATGTTTAGTGTATGAATATTAAATACACTTTTAGTGTATGAATATTAAATACACGTTTAGTGTAAAAATATTAAATACATGTTTAGTGTATTAACATTAAATATATATTTAGTTTATTAAAATTAAATACATGTTTTTGTATTAATATTAAATACATGTTTAGTGTATAAATATTTAATACATGTTTACTGTATTAATATTAAATACATGTTTAGTGTATAAATAATAACTACATGTTTAGTGTATGAATATTAAATACATGTTTAGTGTATGAATATTAAATACATGTTTAGTTTATTAATATTAAATATATGTTTAGTTTATTAAAATTAAATACATGTTTTTGTATTAATATTAAATACATATTAAGTGTAAGAATAATAACTACATGTTTATTGAATGAATATTAAATACATGTTTAGTGTATAAATATTAGCTACATGTTTAGTGTATGAATATTAAATACATGTTTAGTGTATGAATATTAAATACATGTTTAGTGTATAAATGTTAAATACATGTTTAGTTTATGAATATTAAATACATGTTTAGTGTATAAATATTAAATACATGTTTAGTGTATTAATATTAAATACATGTTAAGTGTATAAATCTCAAATACATGTTTAGTGTATTAATATTAGATTCATGTTTAGTGTATGAATGTTAAATATATGTTTAGTGTATGAATATTAAATACATGTTTAGTTTATTAAAATTAAATACATGTTTTTGTATTAATATTAAATACATATTAAGTGTAAGAATAATAACTACATGTTTATTGAATGAATATTAAATACATGTTTAGTGTATGAATATTTAATACATGTTTAGTGTATTAATATTAAATATGTGTTTAGTTTATTAAAATTAAATACATGTTTTTGTATTAATATTAAATACATGTTTAGTGTATGAATATTAAATATATGTTTAGTTTATTTAAATTAAATACATGTTTTTGTATTGATATTAAATACATGTTTAGTGTATAAATATTAAATACATCTTTAGTGTATTAATATTAAATACATGTTTAGTGTATAAATATAAGTGAATGAGAAACCAAACTTATGTAAAAAAAATAAAAGAAACAAAAAAAAAGGAAAAAGAGAGATAGAGAGACGGAGAGGACCGGACTTATTAAGAGGGAACGTGCGCCCTCCTGTGGACTTCTGCCGCAACTGCACGCATAAAGAAAATCATTATTTCCAAGTGTGCCTTATTTAGAGGATAATAAATACATGTTTACTAAATGAATATTAAATATATGATTAGTATATGATTACATATACGTTTAGTATATGATTATTAAATACATGTTCAGTGTATTAATATTAAATACATGTTTAGTGTATGAATATTAAATACATATTTAGTGTATAAATATTAAATACATGTTAAGTGTATAAATATTAAATACATGTTTAGTGTATGAATATTAAATACATGTTTAGTGTATAAATATTAAATACATGTTTAGTGTATGAATATTAAATACATGTTTATTGTATGAATATTAAATACATGTTTAGTGTATAAATATTAAATACATGTTCTGTGTACGAATATTATATACATTTTTAGTGTATAAATATTAAATACATGTTTAATGTATGAGTATTAAATACATGTTTAGTGTATGAATATTAAATACATTTTTAATGTATGAATATTAAATACATGTTTAGTGTATGAATATTAAATATATGTTTCGTGAATAAATATTAAATACATGTTAAGTGTATGAATATTAAATACATATTTAGTGCATGAATATTAAATACATGATTTGTGTATTAATATTAAATACATGATTAGTGTATAACTATTAAATACATGTTCAGTGTATAAATATTAAATACATGTTTAGTGTAATAATATTAAATATATGTTTAGTTTATTAAAATTAAATACATGTTTTTGTATTAATATTAAATACATGTTTAGTGTATAAATATTAAATACATGTTTGTTGTATGAATATTAAATACATGTTTAGTGTAATAATATTAAATATATGTTTAGTTTATTAAACGTAAATACATGTTTTGTATTAATATTAAATACATGTTTACTGTATAAATATTAAATACATGTTTAGTGTATTACTATTAAATATATGTTAAGTTTATTAAACGTAAATACATGTTTTGTATTAATATTAAATACATGTTTAGTGTATGAATATTAAATACATGTTTAGTTTATGAATATTAAATACATGTTTAGTGGATATATAATAAATACATATTTAGTGTATTAATATTAAATACACGTTTAGTGTAAAAATATTAAATACATGTTTAGTGTATTAATATTAAATACATGTTTAGTGTATTAATATTAAATACATGTTACTGTATAAATATTAAATACATGTTTAGTGTATGAATATTAAATGCATGTTTAGTGTATAATATTAAATACATGTTTAGTTTATTAAAATTAAATACATGTTTTTGTATGAATATTCAATACATGTTTACTGTATAAATATTAAATACATGTTTAGTGTATTACTATTAAATATATGTTTAGTTTATTAAACGTAAATACATGTTTTGTATTAATATTAAATACATGTTTAGTGTATGAATATTAAATACACGTTTAGTGTATGAATATTAAATACATGTTTAGTTTATGAATATTAAATACATGTTTAGTGGATGTATAATAAATACATATTTAGTGTATTAATTTTAAATACATGTTTAGTGTATAAATATTAAATACATGTTTAGTGTATTAATATTAAATACATGTTTAGTGTTTAAATAATAACTACATGTTTAGTGTATGAATATTAAATACATGTTTATTTAGTGTATAAATGTTAAATACATGTTTAGTTTATGAATATTAAATACATGTTTAGTGTATAAATATTAAATACATGTTTCGTGTACGAATATTAAATAGATGTTTAGTGTATGAATATTAAATACATCTTTAATGTATGAATATTAAATACATGTTTAGTGTAAGAATATTAAATACATTTTAATGTATTTAATATTAAATACATATTTAGTGTATAAATATTAAATACATGTTAAGTGTATGAATAGTAAATACATATTTAGTGTATGAATATTAAATACATGATTAATGTATTAATATTAAATACATGATTAGTGTATAAATATTAAATACATGTTTAGTGTATTAATATTAAATACATGTTTAGTGTATTAATATTAAATACATGTTTAGTGTATAAATAATAACTAAATGTTTAGTGTATGAATATTAAATACATGTTCAGTGTAATAATATTAAATATATGTTTAGTTTATTAAAATTAAATACATGTTTTTGTATTAATATTAAATACATGTTTAGTGTATAAATATTAAATACCTGTTTAGTGTATTAATTTAAATACATGTTTAGTGTATGAATATTAAATTAATGTTTAGTGTATGAATATTCAATACATGTTTACTGTATAAATATTAAATACATGTTTAGTGTATGAATATTAAATACATGTTTAGTGTATTAATATTAAAAACATGTTTAGTGTATTAATATTAAATACATGTTTAGTGTATGAATAATAACTACATGTTTAGTGTATGAATATTAAATACATGTTTAGTGTATGAATGTTAAATACATGTTTAGTTTATGAATATTAAATACATGCTTAGTGTATTAATATTAAATATATATTTAGTTTATTACAATTAAATACATGTTTTGTATTAATATTAAATACTTGTTTAGTGTATGAATATTAAATACATGTTTAGTGTATGAATATTAAATACATGTTTAGTGTAAAAATATTAAATACATGTTTAGTTTATGAATATTGAATACATGCTTAGTGTATTAATATTAAATATATATTTAGTTTATTACAATTAAATACATGTTTTGTATTAATATTAAATACATGTTTAGTGTATTAATATTAAATATATATATAGTTTATGAATATTAAATACATGTTCAGTGGATATATAATAAATACATATTTAGTGTATTCATATTAAATACATGTTTAGTGTATAAATATTAAATACATGTTTAGTGTATGAATAATAACTACATGTTTAGTGTATTAATATTAAACACATGTTTAGTGTATGAATATTTAATACACTTTTAGTGTATGAATATTAAATACACGTTTAGTGTAAAAATATTAAATACATGTTTAGTGTATTAATATTAAATATATATTTAGTTTATTAAAATTAAATACATGTTTTTGTATTACTATTAAATACATGTTTAGTGTATAAATATTTAATACATGTTTACTGTATTAATATTAAATACATGTTTAGTGTATAAATAATAACTACATGTTTAGTGTATGAATATTGAATACATGTTTAGTGTATAAATATTAAATAAATCTTTTATTTTATTGATATCAAATATATGTTTAGTTTATTAAAATTAAATACATGTTTTTGTATAAATATTAAATACATGTTTAGTGTATGAATATTAAATACATGTTTACTGTATTAATATTAAATACATGTTTAGTGTATGAATAATAACTACATGTTTAGTGTATGAATATTAAATACATGTTTAGTGTATTAATATTAAATATATATTTAGTTTATTAAAATTAAATACATGTTTTTGTATTAATATTAAATACATGTTTAGTGTATTAATATTAAATACATGTTTACTGTATTAATATTAAATACATGTTTAGTGTATAAATAATAACTACATGTTTAGTGTATGAATATTAAATACATGTTTAGTGTATAAATATTAAATACATATTTATTGTATTAATATTAAATATATGTTTAGTTTATTAAAATTAAATACATGTTTTTGTATAAATATTAAATACATGTTTAGTGTATGAATATTAAATACATGTTTAGTGTATAAATATTAAATACATGTTTAATGTATGAATATTAAATACATGTTTAATGTATGAATATTAAATACATGTTTAGTGTATGAATATTAAATACATGTTTCGTGTACGAATATTAAATACATGCTTAGTGTATAAATATTAAATACATGTTTAAAGTATGAATATTAAATACATTGTTAATGTATGAATATTAAATACATGTTTAGTGTATAAATATTTAATACATGTTTCGTGTATAAATATTAAATACATGTTAAGTGTGTGAATATTAAATACATATTTAGTGTATGAATATTAAACACATGATTAGTGTATTAATATTAAATAATGATTAGTGTATAACTATTAAATACATGTTCAGTGTATAAATATTAAATACATGTTTAGTGTAATAATATTAAATATATGTTTAGTTCATTAAAATTAAATACATGTTTTTGTATTAATATTAAATACATGTTTAGTGTATAAATATTAAATACATGTTTAGTGTATGAATATTAAATGCATGTTTAGTGTATAATATTAAATACATGTTTAGTGTATGAATATTCAATACATGCTTACTGTATGAATATTAAATGCATGTTTAGTGTATGAATATTAAATAAATGTTTAGTTTATTAAACGTAAATACATGTTTTGTATTGATATTAAATACATGTTTAGTGTATGAATATTAAATACATGTTAAGTGTATGAATATTAAATACATGTTTAGTTTATGAATATTAAATACATGTTTAGTGGATATATAATAAATACATATTTAGTGTATTAATATTAAATACATGTTTAGCTTATAAATATTAAATACATGTTTAGTGTATTAATATTAAATACATGTTTAGTGTATGAATATTAAATACATGTTTAGTGTATAAATATTAAATACATGTTTAGTGTATTAATATTAAATACATGTTTAGTGTATAAATAATAACTACATGTTTAGTGTATGAATATTAAATACATGTTTAGTGTATTAATGTTAAAAACACGTTTAGTTTATGAATATTAAATACATGTTTAGTGTATAAATATTAAATACATGTTTAGTGTATTAATATTAAATACATGTTTAGTGTATGAATATTAAATACATGTTTAGTGTATAAATATTAAATACATGTTTAGTGTATTAATATTAAATACATGTTTAGTGTATTAATATTAAATACACTTTTAGTGTATAAATATTAAATACACGTTTAGTGTAAAAATATTAAATACATGTTTAGTGTATTAATATTAAATATATGATTAGTTTATTAATATTAAATACATGTTTTTGTATTAATATTAAATACATATTAAGTGTAAGAATAATAACTACATGTTTATTGAATGAATATTAAATAAATGTTTAGTGTATGAATATTTAATACATGTTTAGTGTATTAATATTAAATATATGTTTAGTTTATTAAAATTAAATACATGTTTTTGTATGAATATTAAATACATGTTTAGTGTATAAATATTAAATACATGTTTACTGTATGAAAATTAAATATATGATTAGTGTGTAATTTCATATACGTTTAGTATATGATTATTAAATACATAATCAGTGTATTAATATTAAATACATAATCAGTGTGTTAATATTAAATACATGTTTAGTGTATGAATATTAAATACATGTTTAGTGTAAAAATATTAAATACATGTTTAATGTATGAATATTAAATACATGTTTAGTGTATAAATATTAAATACATGTTTCGTGTATAAATATTAAATACATGTTAAGTGTATTAATATTAAATACATGTTTACTGTATTAATATTAAATACATGTTTAGTGTATAAATAATAACTACATGTTTAGTGTATGAATATTAAATACATGTTTAGTGTATAAATATTAAATACATATTTAGTGTATTAATATTAAATATATGTTTAGTTTATTAAAATTAAATACATGTTTTTGTATAAATATTAAATACATGTTTAGTGTATGAATATTAAATACATGTTTAGTGTATAAATATTAAATACATGTTTAATGTATGAATATTAAATACATGTTTAATGTATGAATATTAAATACATGTTTAGTGTATGAATATTAAATACATGTTTCGTGTACGAATATTAAATACATGCTTAGTGTATAAATATTAAATACATGTTTAAAGTATGAATATTAAATACATTGTTAATGTATGAATATTAAATACATGTTTAGTGTATAAATATTTAATACATGTTTCGTGTATAAATATTAAATACATGTTAAGTGTGTGAATATTAAATACATGTTTAGTGTATTAATATTAAATACATGTTTAGTGTATGAATATTAAATACATGCTTAGTGTATGAATATTCAATACATGTTTACTGTATAAATATTAAATACATGTTTAGTGTATTAATATTAAATACATGTTTAGTGTTTTAATATTAAATACATGTTTAGTGTATAAATAATAACTACATGTTTAGTGTATGAATATTAAATACATGTTTAGTGTATAAATGTTAAATACATGTTTAGTTCATGAATATTAAATACATGTTTAGTGTATTAATATTAAATATATATTTAGTTTATTACAATTAAATACATGTTTTTGTATTAATATTAAATACATGTTTAGTGTATGAATATTAAATACATGTTTAGTGTATGAATATTAGATACATGTTTAGTGTAAAATATTAAATACGTTTTTAGTGCATTAATATTAAATACATGTTTAGTGTATTAATATTAAATATATATCTAGTTTATGAATATTAAATACGTGTTTAGTGGATATATAATAAATACATATTTAGTGTATTAATATTAAATACATGTTTAGTGTATAAATATTAAATACACTTTTAGTGTATGAATATTAAATACACGTTTAGTGTAAAAATATTAAATACATGTTTAGTGTATTAATATTAAATATATATTTAGTTTATTAAAATTAAATACATGTTTTTGTATTAATATTAAATACATGTTTAGTGTATAAATATTTAATACATGTTTACTGTATTAATATTAAATACATGTTTAGTGTATAAATAATAACTACATGTTTAGTGTATGAATATTAAATACATGTTTAGTGTATAAATATTAAATACATGTTTAGTGTATTAATATTAAATATATGTTTAGTTTATTAAAATTAAATACATGTTTTTGTATTAATATTAAATACATATTAAGTGTAAGAATAATAACTACATATTTATTGAATGAATATTAAATACATGTTTAGTGTATACATATTTAATACATGTTTACTGTATTAATATTAAATACATGTTTAGTGTATGAATAATAACTACATGTTTAGTGTATGAATATTAAATACATGTTTAGTGTATAAATATTAAATACATGTTTAGTGTATTAATATTAAATATATGTTTAGTTTATTAAAAATTAAATACATGTTTAGTGTACGAATATTAAATACATGTTTGGTTTATTAAACGTAAATACATGTTTTGTATTAATATTAAATACATGTTTAGTGTATGAATATTAAATACACGTTTAGTGTATGAATATTAAATACATGTTTAGTTTATGAATATTAAATACATGTTTAGTGGATATATGATAAATACATATTTAGCGTATTAATATTAAATACATGTTTAGTGTATGAATATTAAATACATGTTTAGTGTATTAATATTAAATACATGTTTATTGTATAAATAATAACTACATGTTTAGTGTATGAATATTAAATACATGTTTTGTGTATAAATGTTAAATACATGTTTAGTTTATGAATATTAAATACATGTTTAGTGTATAAATATTAAATACATGTTTAGTGTATTAATATTAAATATATATTTAGTTTATGAATATTAAATACATGTTTAGTGTATAAATAATAACTACATGTTTAGTGTATGAATATCAAATACATGTTTAGTGTATGAATGTTAAATACATGTTTAGTTTATTAATATTAAATATATGTTTAGTTTATTAAAATTAAATACATGTTTTTGTATTAATATTAAATACATATTAAGTGTAAGAATAATAACTACATGTTTATTGAATGAATATTAAATACATGTTTAGTGTATAAATATTTGCTACATGTTTAGTGTATGAATATTAAATACATGTTTAGTGTATGAATATTAAATACATGTTTAGTGTATAAATATTAAATACATGTTTAGTGTATGAATATTAAATACATGTTTAGTGTATTAATATTAAAAACATGTTTAGTGTATTAATATTAAATACATGTTTAGTGTATGAATAATAACTACATGTTTAGTGTATGAATATTAAATACATGTTTAGTGTATGAATGTTAAATACATGTTTAGTTTATGAATATTAAATACATGCTTAGTGTATTAATATTAAATATATATTTAGTTTATTACAATTAAATACATGTTTTGTATTAATATTAAATACTTGTTTAGTGTATGAATATTAAATACATGTTTAGTGTATGAATATTAAATACATGTTTAGTGTAAAAATATTAAATACATGTTTAGTTTATGAATATTGAATACATGCTTAGTGTATTAATATTAAATATATATTTAGTTTATTACAATTAAATACATGTTTTGTATTAATATTAAATACATGTTTAGTGTATTAATATTAAATATATATATAGTTTATGAATATTAAATACATGTTCAGTGGATATATAATAAATACATATTTAGTGTATTCATATTAAATACATGTTTAGTGTATAAATATTAAATACATGTTTAGTGTATGAATAATAACTACATGTTTAGTGTATTAATATTAAACACATGTTTAGTGTATGAATATTTAATACACTTTTAGTGTATGAATATTAAATACACGTTTAGTGTAAAAATATTAAATACATGTTTAGTGTATTAATATTAAATATATATTTAGTTTATTAAAATTAAATACATGTTTTTGTATTACTATTAAATACATGTTTAGTGTATAAATATTTAATACATGTTTACTGTATTAATATTAAATACATGTTTAGTGTATAAATAATAACTACATGTTTAGTGTATGAATATTGAATACATGTTTAGTGTATAAATATTAAATAAATCTTTTATTTTATTGATATCAAATATATGTTTAGTTTATTAAAATTAAATACATGTTTTTGTATAAATATTAAATACATGTTTAGTGTATGAATATTAAATACATGTTTACTGTATTAATATTAAATACATGTTTAGTGTATGAATAATAACTACATGTTTAGTGTATGAATATTAAATACATGTTTAGTGTATTAATATTAAATATATATTTAGTTTATTAAAATTAAATACATGTTTTTGTATTAATATTAAATACATGTTTAGTGTATTAATATTAAATACATGTTTACTGTATTAATATTAAATACATGTTTAGTGTATAAATAATAACTACATGTTTAGTGTATGAATATTAAATACATGTTTAGTGTATAAATATTAAATACATATTTATTGTATTAATATTAAATATATGTTTAGTTTATTAAAATTAAATACATGTTTTTGTATAAATATTAAATACATGTTTAGTGTATGAATATTAAATACATGTTTAGTGTATAAATATTAAATACATGTTTAATGTATGAATATTAAATACATGTTTAATGTATGAATATTAAATACATGTTTAGTGTATGAATATTAAATACATGTTTCGTGTACGAATATTAAATACATGCTTAGTGTATAAATATTAAATACATGTTTAAAGTATGAATATTAAATACATTGTTAATGTATGAATATTAAATACATGTTTAGTGTATAAATATTTAATACATGTTTCGTGTATAAATATTAAATACATGTTAAGTGTGTGAATATTAAATACATATTTAGTGTATGAATATTAAACACATGATTAGTGTATTAATATTAAATAATGATTAGTGTATAACTATTAAATACATGTTCAGTGTATAAATATTAAATACATGTTTAGTGTAATAATATTAAATATATGTTTAGTTCATTAAAATTAAATACATGTTTTTGTATTAATATTAAATACATGTTTAGTGTATAAATATTAAATACATGTTTAGTGTATGAATATTAAATGCATGTTTAGTGTATAATATTAAATACATGTTTAGTGTATGAATATTCAATACATGCTTACTGTATGAATATTAAATGCATGTTTAGTGTATGAATATTAAATAAATGTTTAGTTTATTAAACGTAAATACATGTTTTGTATTGATATTAAATACATGTTTAGTGTATGAATATTAAATACATGTTAAGTGTATGAATATTAAATACATGTTTAGTTTATGAATATTAAATACATGTTTAGTGGATATATAATAAATACATATTTAGTGTATTAATATTAAATACATGTTTAGCTTATAAATATTAAATACATGTTTAGTGTATTAATATTAAATACATGTTTAGTGTATGAATATTAAATACATGTTTAGTGTATAAATATTAAATACATGTTTAGTGTATTAATATTAAATACATGTTTAGTGTATAAATAATAACTACATGTTTAGTGTATGAATATTAAATACATGTTTAGTGTATTAATGTTAAAAACACGTTTAGTTTATGAATATTAAATACATGTTTAGTGTATAAATATTAAATACATGTTTAGTGTATTAATATTAAATACATGTTTAGTGTATGAATATTAAATACATGTTTAGTGTATAAATATTAAATACATGTTTAGTGTATTAATATTAAATACATGTTTAGTGTATTAATATTAAATACACTTTTAGTGTATAAATATTAAATACACGTTTAGTGTAAAAATATTAAATACATGTTTAGTGTATTAATATTAAATATATGATTAGTTTATTAATATTAAATACATGTTTTTGTATTAATATTAAATACATATTAAGTGTAAGAATAATAACTACATGTTTATTGAATGAATATTAAATAAATGTTTAGTGTATGAATATTTAATACATGTTTAGTGTATTAATATTAAATATATGTTTAGTTTATTAAAATTAAATACATGTTTTTGTATGAATATTAAATACATGTTTAGTGTATAAATATTAAATACATGTTTACTGTATGAAAATTAAATATATGATTAGTGTGTAATTTCATATACGTTTAGTATATGATTATTAAATACATAATCAGTGTATTAATATTAAATACATAATCAGTGTGTTAATATTAAATACATGTTTAGTGTATGAATATTAAATACATGTTTAGTGTAAAAATATTAAATACATGTTTAATGTATGAATATTAAATACATGTTTAGTGTATAAATATTAAATACATGTTTCGTGTATAAATATTAAATACATGTTAAGTGTATTAATATTAAATACATGTTTACTGTATTAATATTAAATACATGTTTAGTGTATAAATAATAACTACATGTTTAGTGTATGAATATTAAATACATGTTTAGTGTATAAATATTAAATACATATTTAGTGTATTAATATTAAATATATGTTTAGTTTATTAAAATTAAATACATGTTTTTGTATAAATATTAAATACATGTTTAGTGTATGAATATTAAATACATGTTTAGTGTATAAATATTAAATACATGTTTAATGTATGAATATTAAATACATGTTTAATGTATGAATATTAAATACATGTTTAGTGTATGAATATTAAATACATGTTTCGTGTACGAATATTAAATACATGCTTAGTGTATAAATATTAAATACATGTTTAAAGTATGAATATTAAATACATTGTTAATGTATGAATATTAAATACATGTTTAGTGTATAAATATTTAATACATGTTTCGTGTATAAATATTAAATACATGTTAAGTGTGTGAATATTAAATACATGTTTAGTGTATTAATATTAAATACATGTTTAGTGTATGAATATTAAATACATGCTTAGTGTATGAATATTCAATACATGTTTACTGTATAAATATTAAATACATGTTTAGTGTATTAATATTAAATACATGTTTAGTGTTTTAATATTAAATACATGTTTAGTGTATAAATAATAACTACATGTTTAGTGTATGAATATTAAATACATGTTTAGTGTATAAATGTTAAATACATGTTTAGTTCATGAATATTAAATACATGTTTAGTGTATTAATATTAAATATATATTTAGTTTATTACAATTAAATACATGTTTTTGTATTAATATTAAATACATGTTTAGTGTATGAATATTAAATACATGTTTAGTGTATGAATATTAGATACATGTTTAGTGTAAAATATTAAATACGTTTTTAGTGCATTAATATTAAATACATGTTTAGTGTATTAATATTAAATATATATCTAGTTTATGAATATTAAATACGTGTTTAGTGGATATATAATAAATACATATTTAGTGTATTAATATTAAATACATGTTTAGTGTATAAATATTAAATACACTTTTAGTGTATGAATATTAAATACACGTTTAGTGTAAAAATATTAAATACATGTTTAGTGTATTAATATTAAATATATATTTAGTTTATTAAAATTAAATACATGTTTTTGTATTAATATTAAATACATGTTTAGTGTATAAATATTTAATACATGTTTACTGTATTAATATTAAATACATGTTTAGTGTATAAATAATAACTACATGTTTAGTGTATGAATATTAAATACATGTTTAGTGTATAAATATTAAATACATGTTTAGTGTATTAATATTAAATATATGTTTAGTTTATTAAAATTAAATACATGTTTTTGTATTAATATTAAATACATATTAAGTGTAAGAATAATAACTACATATTTATTGAATGAATATTAAATACATGTTTAGTGTATACATATTTAATACATGTTTACTGTATTAATATTAAATACATGTTTAGTGTATGAATAATAACTACATGTTTAGTGTATGAATATTAAATACATGTTTAGTGTATAAATATTAAATACATGTTTAGTGTATTAATATTAAATATATGTTTAGTTTATTAAAAATTAAATACATGTTTAGTGTACGAATATTAAATACATGTTTGGTTTATTAAACGTAAATACATGTTTTGTATTAATATTAAATACATGTTTAGTGTATGAATATTAAATACACGTTTAGTGTATGAATATTAAATACATGTTTAGTTTATGAATATTAAATACATGTTTAGTGGATATATGATAAATACATATTTAGCGTATTAATATTAAATACATGTTTAGTGTATGAATATTAAATACATGTTTAGTGTATTAATATTAAATACATGTTTATTGTATAAATAATAACTACATGTTTAGTGTATGAATATTAAATACATGTTTTGTGTATAAATGTTAAATACATGTTTAGTTTATGAATATTAAATACATGTTTAGTGTATAAATATTAAATACATGTTTAGTGTATTAATATTAAATATATATTTAGTTTATGAATATTAAATACATGTTTAGTGTATAAATAATAACTACATGTTTAGTGTATGAATATCAAATACATGTTTAGTGTATGAATATTAAATACATGTTTAGTTTATTAATATTAAATATATGTTTAGTTTATTAAAATTAAATACATGTTTTTGTATTAATATTAAATACATATTAAGTGTAAGAATAATAACTACATGTTTATTGAATGAATATTAAATACATGTTTAGTGTATAAATATTTGCTACATGTTTAGTGTATGAATATTAAATACATGTTTAGTGTATGAATATTAAATACATGTTTAGTGTATAAATGTTAAATACATGTTTAGTTTATGAATATTAAATACATGTTTAGTGTATAAATATTAAATACATGTTTAGTAAATTAATATTAAATACATGTTAAGTTTATAAATCTCAAATACATGTTTTGTTTATTAATATTAGATTCATGTTTAGTGTATGAATGTTAAATATATGTTTAGTGTATGAATATTAAATACATGTTTAGTTTATTAAAATTAAATACATGTTTTTGTATTAATATTAAATACATATTAAGTGTAAGAATAATAACTACATGTTTATTGAATGAATATTAAATACATGTTTAGTGTATGAATATTTAATACATGTTTAGTGTATTAATATTAAATATGTGTTTAGTTTATTAAAATTAAATACATGTTTTTGTATTAATATTAAATACATGTTTAGTGTATGAATATTAAATATATGTTTAGTTTATTTAAATTAAATACATGTTTTTGTATTGATATTAAATACATGTTTAGTGTATAAATATTAAATACATGTTTAGTGTATTAATATTAAATACATGTTTAGTGTATAAATATAAGGGAATGAGAAACCAAACTTATGTAAAAAAAATAAAAGAAACAAAAAAAAAGGAAAAAGAGAGATAGAGAGACGGAGAGGACCGGACTTATTAAGAGGGAACGTGCGTCCTCCTGTGGACTTCTGCTGCAACTGCACAAATAAAGAAATTCATTATTTCCAAGTGTGCCTTATTTAGAGGATAATAAATACATGTTTACTAAATGAATATTAAATATATGATTAGTATATGATTACATATACGTTTAGTATATGATTATTAAATACATGTTCAGTGTATTAATATTAAATACATGTTTGGTGTATGAATATTAAATACATATTTAGTGTACAAATATTAAATACATGTTTAGTGTATAAATATTAAATACATGTTTAGTGTATGAATATTAAATACATGTTTAGTGTATAAATATTAAATACATGTTTAGTGTATGAATATTAAATACATGTTTATTGTATGAATATTAAATACATGTTTAGTGTATAAATATTAAATACATGTTTCGTGTACGAATATTATATACATTTTTAGTGTATAAATATTAAATACATGTTTAATGTATGAATATTAAATACATGTTTAGTGTATGAATATTAAATACATTTTTAATGTATGAATATTAAATACATGTTTAGTGTATGAATATTAAATATATGTTTCGTGAATAAATATTAAATACATGTTAAGAGTATGAATATTAAATACATATTTAGTGTATGAATATTAAATACATGATTTGTGTATTAATATTGAATACATGATTAGTGTATAACTATTAAATAGATGTTCAGTGTATAAATATTAAATACATGTTTAGTGTAATAATATTAAATATATGTTTAGTTTATTAAAATTAAATACATGTTTTTGTATTAATATTAAATACATGTTTAGTGTATAAATATTAAATACATGTTTGGTGTATGAATATTAAATACATGTTTAGTGTAATAATATTAAATATATGTTTTGTTTATTAAAATTAAATACATGTTTTTGTATGAATATTCAATACATGTTTACTGTATAAATATTAAATACATGTTTAGTGTATTACTATTAAATATATGTTAAGTTTATTAAACGTAAATACATGTTTTGTATTAATATTAAATACATGTTTAGTGTATGAATATTAAATACACGTTTGGTGTATGAATATTAAATACATGTTTAGTTTATGAATATTAAATACATGTTTAGTGGATATATAATAAATACATATTTAGTGTATTAATATTTAATACACGTTTAGTGTGAAAATATTAAATACATGTTTAGTGTATTAATATTAAATACATGTTTAGTGTATTAATATTAAATACATGTTTAGTGTATAAATATTAAATACATGTTTAGTGTATGAATATTAAATGCATGTTTAGTGTATAATATTAAATACATGTTTAGTTTATTAAAATTAAATACATGTTTTTGTATGAATATTCAATACATGTTTACTGTATAAATATTAAATACATTTTTAGTGTATTACTATTAAATATATGTTTAGTTTATTAAACGTAAATACATGTTTTGTATTAATATTAAATACATGTTTAGTGTATGAATAATAACTAGATGTTTAGTGTATTAATATTAAACACATGTTTAGTGTATGAATATTAAATACACTTTTAGTGTATGAATATTAAATACACGTTTAGTGTAAAAATATTAAATACATGTTTAGTGTATTAACATTAAATATATATTTAGTTTATTAAAATTAAATACATGTTTTTGTATTAATATTAAATACATGTTTAGTGTATAAATATTTAATACATGTTTACTGTATTAATATTAAATACATGTTTAGTGTATAAATAATAACTACATGTTTAGTGTATGAATATTAAATACATGTTTAGTGTATGAATATTAAATACATGTTTAGTTTATTAATATTAAATATATGTTTAGTTTATTAAAATTAAATACATGTTTTTGTATTAATATTAAATACATATTAAGTGTAAGAATAATAACTACATGTTTATTGAATGAATATTAAATACATGTTTAGTGTATAAATATTAGCTACATGTTTAGTGTATGAATATTAAATACATGTTTAGTGTATGAATATTAAATACATGTTTAGTGTATAAATGTTAAATACATGTTTAGTTTATGAATATTAAATACATGTTTAGTGTATAAATATTAAATACATGTTTAGTGTATTAATATTAAATACATGTTAAGTGTATAAATCTCAAATACATGTTTAGTGTATTAATATTAGATTCATGTTTAGTGTATGAATGTTAAATATATGTTTAGTGTATGAATATTAAATACATGTTTAGTTTATTAAAATTAAATACATGTTTTTGTATTAATATTAAATACATATTAAGTGTAAGAATAATAACTACATGTTTATTGAATGAATATTAAATACATGTTTAGTGTATGAATATTTAATACATGTTTAGTGTATTAATATTAAATATGTGTTTAGTTTATTAAAATTAAATACATGTTTTTGTATTAATATTAAATACATGTTTAGTGTATGAATATTAAATATATGTTTAGTTTATTTAAATTAAATACATGTTTTTGTATTGATATTAAATACATGTTTAGTGTATAAATATTAAATACATCTTTAGTGTATTAATATTAAATACATGTTTAGTGTATAAATATAAGTGAATGAGAAACCAAACTTATGTAAAAAAAATAAAAGAAACAAAAAAAAAGGAAAAAGAGAGATAGAGAGACGGAGAGGACCGGACTTATTAAGAGGGAACGTGCGCCCTCCTGTGGACTTCTGCCGCAACTGCACGCATAAAGAAAATCATTATTTCCAAGTGTGCCTTATTTAGAGGATAATAAATACATGTTTACTAAATGAATATTAAATATATGATTAGTATATGATTACATATACGTTTAGTATATGATTATTAAATACATGTTCAGTGTATTAATATTAAATACATGTTTAGTGTATGAATATTAAATACATATTTAGTGTATAAATATTAAATACATGTTAAGTGTATAAATATTAAATACATGTTTAGTGTATGAATATTAAATACATGTTTAGTGTATAAATATTAAATACATGTTTAGTGTATGAATATTTAATACATGTTTATTGTATGAATATTAAATACATGTTTAGTGTATAAATATTAAATACATGTTCTGTGTACGAATATTATATACATTTTTAGTGTATAAATATTAAATACATGTTTAATGTATGAGTATTAAATACATGTTTAGTGTATGAATATTAAATACATTTTTAATGTATGAATATTAAATACATGTTTAGTGTATGAATATTAAATATATGTTTCGTGAATAAATATTAAATACATGTTAAGTGTATGAATATTAAATACATATTTAGTGCATGAATATTAAATACATGATTTGTGTATTAATATTAAATACATGATTAGTGTATAACTATTAAATACATGTTCAGTGTATAAATATTAAATACATGTTTAGTGTAATAATATTAAATATATGTTTAGTTTATTAAAATTAAATACATGTTTTTGTATTAATATTAAATACATGTTTAGTGTATAAATATTAAATACATGTTTGTTGTATGAATATTAAATACATGTTTAGTGTAATAATATTAAATATATGTTTAGTTTATTAAACGTAAATACATGTTTTGTATTAATATTAAATACATGTTTACTGTATAAATATTAAATACATGTTTAGTGTATTACTATTAAATATATGTTAAGTTTATTAAACGTAAATACATGTTTTGTATTAATATTAAATACATGTTTAGTGTATGAATATTAAATACACGTTTGGTGTATGAATATTAAATACATGTTTAGTTTATGAATATTAAATACATGTTTAGTGGATATATAATAAATACATATTTAGTGTATTAATATTAAATACACGTTTAGTGTAAAAATATTAAATACATGTTTAGTGTATTAATATTAAATACATGTTTAGTGTATTAATATTAAATACATGTTACTGTATAAATATTAAATACATGTTTAGTGTATGAATATTAAATGCATGTTTAGTGTATAATATTAAATACATGTTTAGTTTATTAAAATTAAATACATGTTTTTGTATGAATATTCAATACATGTTTACTGTATAAATATTAAATACATGTTTAGTGTATTACTATTAAATATATGTTTAGTTTATTAAACGTAAATACATGTTTTGTATTAATATTAAATACATGTTTAGTGTATGAATATTAAATACACGTTTAGTGTATGAATATTAAATACATGTTTAGTTTATGAATATTAAATACATGTTTAGTGGATGTATAATAAATACATATTTAGTGTATTAATTTTAAATACATGTTTAGTGTATAAATATTAAATACATGTTTAGTGTATTAATATTAAATACATGTTTAGTGTTTAAATAATAACTACATGTTTAGTGTATGAATATTAAATACATGTTTATTTAGTGTATAAATGTTAAATACATGTTTAGTTTATGAATATTAAATACATGTTTAGTGTATAAATATTAAATACATGTTTCGTGTACGAATATTAAATAGATGTTTAGTGTATGAATATTAAATACATCTTTAATGTATGAATATTAAATACATGTTTAGTGTAAGAATATTAAATACATTTTAATGTATTTAATATTAAATACATATTTAGTGTATAAATATTAAATACATGTTAAGTGTATGAATAGTAAATACATATTTAGTGTATGAATATTAAATACATGATTAATGTATTAATATTAAATACATGATTAGTGTATAAATATTAAATACATGTTTAGTGTATTAATATTAAATACATGTTTAGTGTATTAATATTAAATACATGTTTAGTGTATAAATAATAACTAAATGTTTAGTGTATGAATATTAAATACATGTTCAGTGTAATAATATTAAATATATGTTTAGTTTATTAAAATTAAATACATGTTTTTGTATTAATATTAAATACATGTTTAGTGTATAAATATTAAATACCTGTTTAGTGTATTAATTTAAATACATGTTTAGTGTATGAATATTAAATTAATGTTTAGTGTATGAATATTCAATACATGTTTACTGTATAAATATTAAATACATGTTTAGTGTATGAATATTAAATACATGTTTAGTGTATTAATATTAAAAACATGTTTAGTGTATTAATATTAAATACATGTTTAGTGTATGAATAATAACTACATGTTTAGTGTATGAATATTAAATACATGTTTAGTGTATGAATGTTAAATACATGTTTAGTTTATGAATATTAAATACATGCTTGGTGTATTAATATTAAATATATATTTAGTTTATTACAATTAAATACATGTTTTGTATTAATATTAAATACTTGTTTAGTGTATGAATATTAAATACATGTTTAGTGTATGAATATTAAATACATGTTTAGTGTAAAAATATTAAATACATGTTTAGTTTATGAATATTGAATACATGCTTAGTGTATTAATATTAAATATATATTTAGTTTATTACAATTAAATACATGTTTTGTATTAATATTAAATACATGTTTAGTGTATTAATATTAAATATATATATAGTTTATGAATATTAAATACATGTTCAGTGGATATATAATAAATACATATTTAGTGTATTCATATTAAATACATGTTTAGTGTATAAATATTAAATACATGTTTAGTGTATGAATAATAACTACATGTTTAGTGTATTAATATTAAACACATGTTTAGTGTATGAATATTTAATATATTTTTGGTGTATGAATATTAAATACACGTTTAGTGTAAAAATATTAAATACATGTTTAGTGTATTAATATTAAATATATATTTAGTTTATTAAAATTAAATACATGTTTTTGTATTACTATTAAATACATGTTTAGTGTATAAATATTTAATACATGTTTA
Organism: Nerophis ophidion; assembly: GCF_033978795.1. Taxonomy (NCBI): domain Eukaryota; kingdom Metazoa; phylum Chordata; class Actinopteri; order Syngnathiformes; family Syngnathidae; genus Nerophis; species Nerophis ophidion. The sequence goes on along the minus strand of NW_026906961.1, from coordinate 518,227 downwards.
CTGTATTAATATTAAATACATGTTTAGTGTATAAATAATAACTACATGTTTAGTGTATGAATATTGAATACATGTTTAGTGTATAAATATTAAATAAATCTTTTATTTTATTGATATCAAATATATGTTTAGTTTATTAAAATTAAATACATGTTTTTGTATAAATATTAAATACATGTTTAGTGTATGAATAATAACTACATGTTTAGTGTATGAATATTAAATACATGTTTAGTGTATTAATATTAAATATATATTTAGTTTATTAAAATTAAATACATGTTTTTGTATTAATATTAAATACATGTTTAGTGTATTAATATTAAATACATGTTTACTGTATTAATATTAAATACATGTTTAGTGTATAAATAATAACTACATGTTTAGTGTATGAATATTAAATACATGTTTAGTGTATAAATATTAAATACATATTTAGTGTATTAATATTAAATATATGTTTAGTTTATTAAAATTAAATACATGTTTTTGTATAAATATTAAATACATGTTTAGTGTATGAATATTAAATACATGTTTAGTGTATAAATATTAAATACATGTTTAATGTATGAATATTAAATACATGTTTAATGTATGAATATTAAATACATGTTTAGTGTATGAATATTAAATACATGTTTCGTGTATGAATATTAAATACATGCTTAGTGTATAAATATTAAATACATGTTTAAAGTATGAATATTAAATACATTGTTAATGTATGAATATTAAATACATGTTTAGTGTATAAATATTTAATACATGTTTCGTGTATAAATATTAAATACATGTTAAGTGTGTGAATATTAAATACATATTTAGTGTATGAATATTAAACACATGATTAGTGTATTAATATTAAATAATGATTAGTGTATAACTATTAAATACATGTTCAGTGTATAAATATTAAATACATGTTTAGTGTAATAATATTAAATATATGTTTAGTTCATTAAAATTAAATACATGTTTTTGTATTAATATTAAATACATGTTTAGTGTATAAATATTAAATACATGTTTAGTGTATGAATATTAAATGCATGTTTAGTGTATAATATTAAATACATGTTTAGTGTATGAATATTCAATACATGCTTACTGTATGAATATTAAATGCATGTTTAGTGTATGAATATTAAATAAATGTTTAGTTTATTAAACGTAAATACATGTTTTGTATTGATATTAAATACATGTTTAGTGTATGAATATTAAATACATGTTAAGTGTATGAATATTAAATACATGTTTAGTTTATGAATATTAAATACATGTTTAGTGGATATATAATAAATACATATTTAGTGTATTAATATTAAATACATGTTTAGCTTATAAATATTAAATACATGTTTAGTGTATTAATATTAAATACATGTTTAGTGTATGAATATTAAATACATGTTTAGTGTATAAATATTAAATACATGTTTAGTGTATTAATATTAAATACATGTTTAGTGTATAAATAATAACTACATGTTTAGTGTATGAATATTAAATACATGTTTAGTGTATTAATGTTAAATACATGTTTAGTTTATGAATATTAAATACATGTTTAGTGTATAAATATTAAATACATGTTTAGTGTATTAATATTAAATACATGTTTAGTGTATGAATATTAAATACATGTTTAGTGTATAAATATTAAATACATGTTTAGTGTATTAATATTAAATACATGTTTAGTGTATTAATATTAAATACACTTTTAGTGTATAAATATTAAATACACGTTTAGTGTAAAAATATTAAATACATGTTTAGTGTATTAATATTAAATATATGATTAGTTTATTAATATTAAATACATGTTTTTGTATTAATATTAAATACATATTAAGTGTAAGAATAATAACTACATGTTTATTGAATGAATATTAAATAAATGTTTAGTGTATGAATATTTAATACATGTTTAGTGTATTAATATTAAATATATGTTTAGTTTATTAAAATTAAATACATGTTTTTGTATGAATATTAAATACATGTTTAGTGTATAAATATTAAATACATGTTTACTGTATGAAAATTAAATATATGATTAGTGTGTAATTTCATATACGTTTAGTATATGATTATTAAATACATAATCAGTGTATTAATATTAAATACATAATCAGTGTGTTAATATTAAATACATGTTTAGTGTATGAATATTAAATACATGTTTAGTGTAAAAATATTAAATACATGTTTAATGTATGAATATTAAATACATGTTTAGTGTATAAATATTAAATACATGTTTCGTGTATAAATATTAAATACATGTTAAGTGTATTAATATTAAATACATATTTAGTGTATAAATATTAAATACATGATTAGAGTATTAATATTAAATACATGATTAGTGTATAAATATTAAATACATGTTTGGTGTATTAATATTAAGTACATGTTTAGTGTATTAATATTAAATACATGTTTAGTGTATAAATAATAACTAAATGTTTCGTGTATGAATATTAAATACATGTTTAGTGTATAAATATTAAATACATGTTTAGTGTAATAATATTAAATATATGTTTAGTTTATTAAAATTAAATACATGTTTTTGTATTAATATTAAATACATGTTAAGTGTATAAATCTCAAATACATGTTTAGTGTATTAATATTAAATTCATGTTTAGTGTATAAATGTTAAATATATGTTTAGTGTAATAATATTAAATATATGTTTAGTTTATTAAAATTAAATACATGTTTTTGTATTAATATTAAATACATGTTAAGTGTATAAATCTCAAATACATGTTTAGTGTATTAATATTAGATTCATGTTTAGTGTATGAATATTAAATACATGTTTAGTTTATTAAAATTGAATACATGTTTTTGTATTAATATTAAATACATGTTTAGTGAATAAATATTAAATACATGTTTAGTGTATTAATATTAATTACATGTTTAGTGTATGACTATTAAATACATGTTTAGCGTATGAATATTAAATACATGTTTAGTGTATGAATATTCAATACATGTTTACTGTATACATATTAAATACATGTTTAGTGTATTAATATTAAATATATGTTTAGTTTATTAAACTTAAATACATGTTTTTGTATTAATATTAAATACATGTTTAGTGTATGAATATTAAATACATGTTTAGTGTATGAATATTAAATACATGTTTAGTTTATGAATATTAAATACATGTTTAGTGGATATATAATAAATACATATTTAGTGTATTAATATTAAATACATGTTTAGTGTATGAATAATAACTACATGTTTAGTGTATGAATATTAAATACATGTTTAGTGTATTAATATTAAATGTTTAGTTTATTAAAATTAAACACATGTTTTTGTATTAATATTAAATACATGTTTAGTGTATTAATATTAAAAACATGTTTTTGTGTATACATGTTAAATACATGTTTAGTGTATAAATATGAAATACATGTTTAGTGTATGAATATTAAATACATGTTTAGTGTATAAATATTAAATACATGTTAAGTGTATGAATATTAAATACATGTTTAATGTATGAATATTAAATACATGTTTAGTGTATAAATATTGAATACATGTTTCGTGTATGAATATTAAATACATGTTTAGTGTATAAATATTAAATACATGTTTAATGTATGAATATTAATTACATGTTTAGTGTATGAATATTAAATACATTTTAATGTATGAATATTAAATACATATTTAGTGTATAAATAATAAATACATGTTAAGTGTATAAATATTAAATACATATTTAGTGTATAAATATTAAATACATGATTAGTGTATTAATATTAAATACATGATTAGTGTATAAATATTAAATACATGTTTAGTGTATTAATATTAAATGCATGTTTAGTGTATTAATATTAAATACATGTTTAGTGTATAAATAATAACTAAATGTTTAGTGTATGAATATTAAATACATGTTTAGTGTATTAATATTAAATATATATTTAGTTTATTATAATTAAATACATGTTTTTGTATCAATATTAAATACATGTTTAGTGTATGAATATTAAATACATGTTTAGTGTATAAATATTAAATACATGTTTAGTGTATTAATATTAAATACATGTTTAGTGTATTAATATTAAATAGATGTTTAGTGTATAAATATTAAATACATGTTTAGTGTATTAATATTAAATACATGTTTAGTGTATTAATATTAAATACATGTTTAGTGTATAAATAATAACTACATGTTTAGTGTATGAATATTAAATACATGTTTAGTGTATAAATGTTAAATACATGTTTAGTTTATGAATATTAAATACATGTTTAGTGTATTAATATTAAATATATATTTAGTTTATTATAATTAAATACATGTTTTTGTATTAATATTAAATACATGTTTAGTGTATGAATATTAAATACATGTTTAGTGTATGAATATTAAATACATGTTTAGTGTAAAAATATTAAATACATGTTTAGTGTATTAATATTAAATACATGTTTAGTGTATTAATATTAAATATATATTTAGTTTATGAATATTAAACACATGTTTAGTGGATATATAATAAATACTTATTTAGTGTATTAATATTGAATACATGTTTAGTGTATTAATATTAAATACATGTTTAGTGTATGAATAATAACTACATGTTTAGTGTATTAATATTAAACACATGTTTAGTGTATGAATATTAAATACACTTTTAGTGTATGAATATTAAATACACGTTTAGTGTAAAAATATTAAATACATGTTTAGTGTATTAATATTATATATATATTTAGTTTATTAAAATTAAATACATGTTTTTGTATTAATATTAAATACATGTTTAGTGTATAAATATTTAATACATGTTTACTGTATTAATATTAAATACATGTTTAGTGTATAAATAATAACTACATGTTTAGTGTATGAATATTAAATACATGTTTAGTGTATAAATGTTAAATACATGTTTAGTTTATGAATATTAAATACATGTTTAGTGTATTAATATTAAATATATATTTAGTTTATTATAATTAAATACATGTTTTTGTATTAATATTAAATACATGTTTTTGTATTAATATTAAATACATGTTTAGTGTATGAATATTAAATACATGTTTAGTGTATAAATATTAAATACATGTTTAGTGTATTAATATTAAATACATGTTTAGTGTATTAATATTAAATACATGTTTAGTGTATAAATATTAAATACATGTTTAGTGTATTAATATTAAATACATGTTTAGTGTATTAATATTAAATACATGTTTAGTGTATAAACAATAACTACATGTTTAGTGTATGAATATTAAATACATGTTTAGTGTATAAATGTTAAATACATGTTTAGTTTATGAATATTAAATACATGTTTAGTGTATTAATATTAAATATATATTTAGTTTATTATAATTAAATACATGTTTTTGTATTAATATTAAATACATGTTTAGTGTATGAATATTAAATACATGTTTAGTGTATGAATATTAAATACATGTTTAGTGTAAAAATATTAAATACATGTTTAGTGTATTAATATTAAATACATGTTTAGTGTATTAATATTAAATATATATTTAGTTTATGAATATTAAACACATGTTTAGTGGATATATAATAAATACTTATTTAGTGTATTAATATTGAATACATGTTTAGTGTATTAATATTAAATACATGTTTAGTGTATGAATAATAACTACATGTTTAGTGTATTAATATTAAACACATGTTTAGTGTATGAATATTAAATACACTTTTAGTGTATGAATATTAAATACACGTTTAGTGTAAAAATATTAAATACATGTTTAGTGTATTAATATTATATATATATTTAGTTTATTAAAATTAAATACATGTTTTTGTATTAATATTAAATACATGTTTAGTGTATAAATATTTAATACATGTTTACTGTATTAATATTAAATACATGTTTAGTGTATAAATAATAACTACATGTTTAGTGTATGAATATTAAATACATGTTCAGTGTATAAATATTAAATACATGTTTAGTGTATTAATATTAAATATATGTTTAGTTTATTAAAATTAAATACATGTTTTTGTATTAATATTAAATACATATTAAGTGTAAGAATAATAACTACATGTTTATTGAATGAATATTAAATACATGTTTAGTGTATAAATATTTAATACATGTTTACTGTATTAATATTAAATACATGTTTAGTGTATGAATAATAACTACATGTTTAGTGTATGAATATTAAATACATGTTTGTGTATGAATATTAAATACATGTTTAGTGTATTAATATTAAATATATGTTTAGTGTATAAATATTAAATACATGTTTAGTGTATTAATATTAAATATGTGTTTTCTTTATTAAAATTAAATAAATGTTTTTGTATTAATATTAAATACATGTTTAGTGTATAACTATTAAATACAGGTTTAGTGTATTAATATTAAATACATGTTTAGTGTATGAATAATAACTACAGGTTTAGTGTATAAATATTGAATACATGTTTAGTGTATGAATGTTAAATACATGTTTGGTTTATTAAACTTAAATACATGTTTTTGTATTAATATTAAATACACATTTAGTGCAAGAATATTAAATACATGTTTAGTTTATGAATATTAAATACATGTTTAGTGGATAAATAATAAATAAATATTTAGTGTATTAATATTAAATACATGTTTAGTGTATAAATATTAAATACATGTTTAGTGTATGAATATTAAATACATGTTTAGTGTATTAATATTAAATATGTGTTTACTTTATTAAAATTAAATACATGTTTTTGTATTAATATTAAATACATGTTTAGTGTATAACAATTAAATACAGGTTTAGTGTATTAATATTAAATACATGTTTAGTGTATGAATAATAACTACAGGTTTAGTGTATAAATATTAAATACATGTTTAGTGTATGAATGTTAAATACATGTTTAGTTTATGAATATTAAATACATGTTTAGTGTTTTAATATTAAATATATATTTAGTTTATTAAAATTAAATACATGTTCTGTATTAATATTAAATACATGTTTAGTGTATAAATATTAAAAACATGTTTAGTGTATTAATATTAAATACATGTTTAGTGTATGAATATTAAATACATGTTTAGTGTATAAATATTAAATACATGTTTAGTGTATTATATTAAATACATGTTTAGTGTATTAATATTAAATACACTTTTAGTGTATAAATACTAAATACACGTTTAGTGTAACAATATTAAATACATGTTTAGTGTATTAATATTAAATATAAGTTTAGTTTATTAAAATTAAATACATGTTTTTGTATTAATATTAAATACATATTAAGTGTAAGAATAATAACTACATGTTTATTTAATGAATATTAAATACATGTTTAGTGTATGAATATTTAATACATGTTTAGTGTATTAATATTAAATATGTGTTTAGTTTATTAAAATTAAATACATGTTTTTGTATTAATATTAAATACATGTTTTGTGTATTAATATTAAATACATGTTTAGTGTATTAATATTAAATATATGTTTAGTGTATAAATGTTAAATACATGTTTAGTGTATGAATATTAAATATATGTTTAGTTTATTAAAATTAAATACATGTTTTTGTATTAATATTAAATACATGTTTAGTGTATAAATATTAAATACATGTTTAGTGTATTAATATTTAATACATGTTTAGTGTATTAATATTAAATATGTGTTTAGTTTATTAAAATTAAATACATATTTTTGTATTAATATTAAATACATGTTTTGTGTATTAATATTAAATACATGTTTAGTGTATAAATATTAAATACATGTTTAGTGTATTAATATTTAATACATGTTTAGTGTATTAATATTAAATATATGTTTAGTTTATTAAAATTAAATACATGTTTTTGTATTAATATTAAATACATGTTTTGTGTATTAATATTAAATACATGTTTAGTGTATTAATATTAAATACATGTTTAGTGTATAAATGTTAAATACATGTTTAGTGTATGAATATTAAATATATGTTTAGTTTATTAAAATTAAATACATGTTTTTGTATTAATATTAAATACATGTTTAGTGTATGAATATTAAATACATGTTTAGTGTATTAATATTAAATACATGTTTAGTGTATAAATATAAGTGTATGAGAAACCAAACTTATGTAAAAAAAAATAAAAGAAACAAAAAAAAAGGAAAAAGAGAGATAGAGAGACGGAGAGGACCGGACTTATTAAGAGGGAACGCCCGCCCTCCTGTGGACTTCTGCCGCAACTGCACGCATAAAGAAATTCATTATTTCCAAGTGTGCCTTATTTAGAGGATAATAAATACATGTTTACTAAATGAATATTAAATATATGATTAGTATATGATTACATATACGTTTAGTATATGATTATTAAATACATGTTCAGTGTATTAATATTAAATACATGTTTAGTGTATGAATATTAAATACATATTTAGTGTATAAATATTAAATACATGTTTAGTGTATAAATATTAAATACATGTTTAGTGTATGAATATTAAATACATGTTTAGTGTATAAATATTAAATACATGTTTAGTGTATTAATATTAAATATGTGTTTACTTTATTAAAATTAAATAAATGTTTTTGTATTAATATTAAATACATGTTTAGTGTATAAATATTAAATACATGTTTAGTGTATGAATATTAAATACATGTTTAGTTTATGAATATTAAATACATGTTTAGTGTATTAATATTAAATATATATTTAGTTTATTAAAATTAAATACATGTTTTGTATTAATATTAAATACATGTTTAGTGTATAAATATTAAATACATGTTTAGTGTATGAATATTAAATACATGTTTAGTGTATAATTATTAAATACATGTTTAGTGTATTAATATTAAATACGTGTTTAGTGTATTAATATTAAATACATGTTTAGTGTATTAATATTAAATACATGTTTAGTGTATAAATAATAACTAAATGTTTAGTGTATGAATATTAAATACATGTTCAGTGTATAAATATTAAATACATGTTTAGTGTAATAATATTAAATATATGTTTAGTTTATTAAAATTAAATACATGTTTTTGTATTAATATTAAATACATGTTTAGTGCATGAATATTAAATACATGTTTAGTGTATTAATATTAAATACATGTTTAGTGTATGAATATTAAATACATGTTTAGTGTATGAATATTAAATACATGTTTAGTGTATGAATATTCAATACATGTTTACTGTATAAATATTAAATACATGTTTAGTGTATTAATATTAAATACACGTTTAGTGTATTAATATTAAATACATGTTTAGTGTATAAATAATAACTACATGTTTAGTGTATGAATATTAAATACATGTTTAGTGTATAAATGTTAAATACATGTTTAGTTTATGAATATTAAATACATGTTTAGTGTATTAATATTAAATATATATTTAGTTTATTACAGTTAAATACATGTTTTTGTATTAATATTAAATACATGTTTAGTGTATGAATATTAAATACATGTTTAGTGTATGAATATTAAATACATGTTTACTGTAAAAATATTAAATACATGTTTAGTGTATTAATATTAAATACATGTTTAGTGTATTAATATTAAATATATATTTAGTTTATGAATATTAAACACATGTTTAGTGGATATATAATAAATACTTATTTAGTGTATTAATATTGAATACATGTTTAGTGTATTAATATTAAATACATGTTTAGTGTATGAATAATAACTACATGTTTAGTGTATTAATATTAAACACATGTTTAGTGTATGAATATTAATTACACTTTTAGTGTATGAATATTAAATACACGTTTAGTGTAAAAATATTAAATACATGTTAGTGTAGCTGAGATAGGCGCCAGCGCCCCCCGCGACCCCGAAAGGGAATAAGCGGTAGAAAATGGATGGATGGATGTTTAGTGTATTAATATTATATATATATTTAGTTTATTAAAATTAAATACATGTTTTTGTATTAATATTAAATACATGTTTAGTGTATAAATATTTAATACAAGTTTACTGTATTAATATTAAATACATGTTTAGTGTATAAATAATAACTACATGTTTAGTGTATGAATATTAAATACATGTTCAGTGTATAAATATTAAATACATGTTTAGTGTATTAATATTAAATATATGTTTAGTTTATTAAAATTAAATACATGTTTTTGTATTAATATTAAATACATATTAAGTGTAAGAATAATAACTACATGTTTATTGAATGAATATTAAATACATGTTTAGTGTATAAATATTTAATACATGTTTACTGTATTAATATTAAATACATGTTTAGTGTATGAATAATAACTACATGTTTAGTGTATGAATATTAAATACATGTTTGTGTATGAATATTAAATACATGTTTAGTGTATTAATATTAAATATATGTTTAGTGTATAAATATTAAATACATGTTTAGTGTATTAATATTAAATATGTGTTTTCTTTATTAAAATTAAATAAATGTTTTTGTATTAATATTAAATACATGTTTAGTGTATAACTATTAAATACAGGTTTAGTGTATTAATATTAAATACATGTTTAGTGTATGAATAATAACTACAGGTTTAGTGTATAAATATTGAATACATGTTTAGTGTATGAATGTTAAATACATGTTTGGTTTATTAAACTTAAATACATGTTTTTGTATCAATATTAAATACACATTTAGTGCAAGAATATTAAATACATGTTTAGTTTATGAATATTGAATACATGTTTAGTGGATAAATAATAAATAAATATTTAGTGTATTAATATTAAATACATGTTTAGTGTATAAATATTAAATACATGTTTAGTGTATGAATATTAAATACATGTTTAGTGTATTAATATTAAATATGTGTTTACTTTATTAAAATTAAATACATGTTTTTGTATTAATATTAAATACATGTTTAGTGTATAACAATTAAATACATGTTTAGTGTATGAATAATAACTACAGGTTTAGTGTATAAATATTAAATACATGTTTAGTGTATGAATGTTAAATACATGTTTAGTTTATGAATATTAAATACATGTTTAGTGTTTTAATATTAAATATATATTTAGTTTATTAAAATTAAATACATGTTCTGTATTAATATTAAATACATGTTTAGTGTATAAATATTAAAAACATGTTTAGTGTATTAATATTAAATACATGTTTAGTGTATGAATATTAAATACATGTTTAGTGTATAAATATTAAATACATGTTTAGTGTATTATATTAAATACATGTTTAGTGTATTAATATTAAATACACATTTAGTGTATAAATAGTAAATACACGTTTAGTGTAACAATATTAAATACATGTTTAGTGTATTAATATTAAATATATGTTTAGTTTATTAAAATTAAATACATGTTTTTGTATTAATATTAAATACATATTAAGTGTAAGAATAATAACTACATGTTTATTGAATGAATATTAAATACATGTTTAGTGTATGAATATTTAATACATGTTTAGTGTATTAATATTAAATATGTGTTTACTTTATTAAAATTAAATACATGTTTTTGTATTAATATTAAATACATGTTTTGTGTATTAATATTAAATACATGTTTAGTGTATTAATATTAAATATATGTTTAGTGTATAAATGTTAAATACATGTTTAGTGTATGAATATTAAATATATGTTTAGTTTATTAAAATTAAATACATGTTTTTGTATTAATATTAAATACATGTTTAGTGTATAAATATTAAATACATGTTTAGTGTATTAATATTTAATACATGTTTAGTGTATTAATATTAAATATGTGTTTAGTTTATTAAAATTAAATACATATTTTTGTATTAATATTAAATACATGTTTTGTGTATTAATATTAAATACATGTTTAGTGTATTAATATTAAATACATGTTTAGTGTATAAATGTTAAATACATGTTTAGTGTATGAATATTAAATATATGTTTAGTTTATTAAAATTAAATACATGTTTTTGTATTAATATTAAATACATGTTTAGTGTATGAATATTAAATACATGTTTAGTGTATTAATATTAAATACATGTTTAGTGTATAAATATAAGTGTATGAGAAACCAAACTTATGTAAAAAAAAATAAAAGAAACAAAAAAAAAGGAAAAAGAGAGATAGAGAGACGGAGAGGACCGGACTTATTAAGAGGGAACGTGCGCCCTCCTGTGGACTTCTGCCGCAACTGCACGCATAAAGAAAATCATTATTTCCAAGTGTGCCTTATTTAGAGGATAATAAATACATGTTTACTAAATGAATATTAAATATATGATTAGTATATGATTACATATACGTTTAGTATATGATTATTAAATACATGTTCAGTGTATTAATATTAAATACATGTTTAGTGTATGAATATTAAATACATATTTAGTGTATAAATATTAAATACATGTTTAGTGTATAAATATTAAATACATGTTTAGTGTATGAATATTAAATACATGTTTAGTGTATAAATATTAAATACATGTTTAGTGTATTAATATTAAATATGTGTTTACTTTATTAAAATTAAATAAATGTTTTTGTATTAATATTAAATACATGTTTAGTGTATAAATATTAAATACATGTTTAGTGTATGAATATTAAATACATGTTTAGTTTATGAATATTAAATACATGTTTAGTGTATTAATATTAAATATATATTTAGTTTATTAAAATTAGATACATGTTTTGTATTAATATTAAATACATGTTTAGTGTATAAATATTAAATACATGTTTAGTGTATGAATATTAAATACATGTTTAGTGTATAATTATTAAATACATGTTTAGTGTATTAATATTAAATACGTGTTTAGTGTATTAATATTAAATACATGTTTAGTGTATTAATATTAAATACATGTTTAGTGTATAAATAATAACTAAATGTTTAGTGTATGAATATTAAATACATGTTCAGTGTATAAATATTAAATACATGTTTAGTGTAATAATATTAAATATATGTTTAGTTTATTAAAATTAAATACATGTTTTTGTATTAATATTAAATACATGTTTAGTGCATGAATATTAAATACATGTTTAGTGTATTAATATTAAATACATGTTTAGTGTATGAATATTAAATACATGTTTAGTGTATGAATATTAAATACATGTTTAGTGTATGAATATTCAATACATGTTTACTGTATGAATATTAAATACATGTTTAGTGTATTAATATTAAATACACGTTTAGTGTATTAATATTAAATACATGTTTAGTGTATAAATAATAACTACATGTTTAGTGTATGAATATTAAGTACATGTTTAGTGTATAAATGTTAAATACATGTTTAGTTTATGAATATTAAATACATGTTTAGTGTATTAATATTAAATATATATTTAGTTTATTACAATTAAATACATGTTTTTGTATTAATATTAAATACATGTTTAGTGTATGAATATTAAATACATGTTTAGTGTATGAATATTAAATACATGTTTAGTGTAAAATATTAAATACATTTTTAGTGTATTAATATTAAATACATGTTTAGTGTATTAATATTAAATATATAATTAGTTTATGAATATTAAATACATGTTTAGTGGATGTATAATAAATACATATTTAGTGTATTAATATTAAATACATGTTTAGTGTATAAATATTAAATACATGTTTAGTTTATGAATAATAACTACATGTTTAGTGTATTAATATTAAACACATGTTTAGTGTATGAATATTAAATACACTTTAAGTGTATGAATATTAAATACACGTTTAGTGTAAAAATATTAAATACATGTTTAGTGTATTAATATTAAATATATATTTAGTTTATTAAAATTAAATACATGTTTTTGTATTAATATTAAATACATGTTTAGTGTATAAATATTTAATACATGTTTACTGTATTAATATTAAATACATGTTTAGTGTATAAATAATAACTACATGTTTAGTGTGTGAATATTAAATACATGTTTAGTGGATAAATATTAAATACATGTTTAGTGTATTAATATTAAATACATGTTTTTGTATTAATATTAAATACATATTAAGTGTAAGAATAATAACTACATATTTATTGAATGAATATTAAATACATGTTTAGTGTATAAATATTTAATACATGTTTACTGTATTAATATTAAATACATGTTTAGTGTATGAATAATAACTACATGTTTAGTGTATGAATATTAAATACATGTTTAGTGTAAAAATATTAAATACATGTTTAGTGTATTAATATTAAATATATGTTTAGTTTATTAAAATTAAATACATGTTTTGTATAAATATTAAATACATGTTTAGTGTATGAATATTAAATACATGTTTACTGTATTAATATTAAATACATGTTTAGTGTATTAATATTAAATATATGTTTAGTTTATTAAAATTAAGTACATGTTTTTGTATAAATATTAAATACATGTTTAGTGTATGAATATTAAATACATGTTTACTGTATTAATATTAAATACATGTTTAGTGTATAAATATTAGCTACATGTTTAGTGTATGAATATTAAATACATGTCTAGTGTATAAATATTAAATACATGTTAAGTGTATAAATATTAAATACATATTCAGTGTATAAATATTAAATACATGATTAGTGTATTAATATTAAATACATGATTAGTGTATAAATATTAAATACATGTTTAGTGTATTAATATTAAATACATGTTTAGTGTATTAATATTAAATACATGTTTAGTGTATAAATAATAACTACATGTTTAGTGTATGAATATTAAATACATGTTCAGTGTATAAATATTAAATACATGTTTAGTGTAATAATATTAAATATATGTTTAGTTTATTAAAATTAAATACATGTTTTTGTATTAATATTAAATACATGTTTAGTGTATAAATATTAAATACATGTTTAGTGTATTAATATTAAATACATGTTTAGTGTATTAATATTAAATACATGTTTAGTGTATAAATAATAACTACATGTTTAGTGTATGAATATTAAATACATGTTTAGTGTATAAATGTTAAATACATGTTTAGTTTATGAATATTAAATACATGTTTAGTGTATTAATATTAAATATATATATAGTTTATTATAATTAAATACAAGTTTTGTATTAATATTAAATAAATGTTTAGTGTATGAATATTAAATACATGTTTAGTGTATGAATATTAAATACCTGTTTAGTGTATTAATATTAAATATATATTTAGTTTATTATAATTAAATACATGTTTTTGTATTAATATTAAATACATATTTAGTGTATGAATATTAAATACCTGTTTAGTGTATTAATATTAAATATATATTTAGTTTATTATAATTAAATACAAGTTTTGTATTAATATTAAATAAATGTTTAGTGTATGAATATTAAACACATGTTTAGTGGATGTATAATAAATACATATTTAGTGAATTAATATTGAATACATGTTTAGTGTATGAATATTAAATACATGTTTAGTGTATGAATAATAACTACATGTTTAGTGTATTAATATTAAACACATGTTTAGTGTATGAATATTAAATACACTTTTAGTGTATGAATATTAAATACACGTTTAGTGTAAAAATATTAAATACATGTTTAGTGTATTAATATTATATATATATTTAGTTTATTAAAATTAAATACATGTTTTTGTATTAATATTAAATACATGTTTAGTGTATAAATATTTAATACATGTTTACTGTATTAATATTAAATACATGTTTAGTGTATAAATATTAAATACATGTTTAGTGTATAAATAATAACTAAATGTTTAGTGTATGAATATTAAATACATGTTCAGTGTATAAATATTAAATACATGTTTAGTGTATAAATATTAAATACATGTTTAGTGTATTAATATTAAATACATGTTTAGTGTATTAATATTAAATACATGTTTAGTGTATAAATAATAACTACATGTTTAGTGTATGAATATTAAATACATGTTTAGTGTATAAATGTTAAATACATGTTTAGTTTATGAATATTAAATACATGTTTAGTGTATTAATATTAAATATATATTTAGTTTATTATAATTAAATACATGTTTTTGTATTAATATTAAATACATATTTAGTGTATGAATATTAAATACCTGTTTAGTGTATTAATATTAAATATATATTTAGTTTATGAATATTAAACACATGTTTAGTGGATGTATAATAAATACATATTTAGTGTATTAATATTGAATACATGTTTAGTGTATAAATATTAAATACATGTTTAGTGTATGAATAATAACTACATGTTTAGTGTATTAATATTAAACACATGTTTAGTGTATGAATATTAAATACACTTTTAGTGTATGAATATTAAATACACGTTTAGTGTAAAAATATTAAATACATGTTTAGTGTATTAATATTATATATATATTTAGTTTATTAAAATTAAATACATGTTTTTGTATTAATATTAAATACATGTTTAGTGTATAAATATTTAATACATGTTTACTGTATTAATATTAAATACATGTTTAGTGTATAAATATTAAATACATGTTTAGTGTATAAATAATAACTACATGTTTAGTGTATGAATATTAAATACATGTTTAGTGTATAAATGTTAAATACATGTTTAGTTTATGAATATTAAATACATGTTTAGTGTATTAATATTAAATATATATTTAGTTTATTATAATTAAATACAATTTTTTTGTATTAATATTAAATAAATGTTTAGTGTATGAATATTAAATACATGTTTAGTGTATGAATATTAAATACATGTTTAGTGTAAAAATATTAAATACATGTTTAGTGTATTAATATTAAATACATGTTTAGTGTATTAATATTAAATATATATTTAGTTTATGAATATTAAATACACTTTTAGTGTATGAATATTAAATACACGTTTAGTGTAAAAATATTAAATACATGTTTAGTGTATTAATATTATATATATTTAGTTTATTAAAATTAAATACATGTTTTTGTATTAATATTAAATACAGGTTTAGTGTATAAATATTTAATACATGTTTACTGTATTAATATTAAATACATGTTTAGTGTATAAATAATAACTACATGTTTAGTGTATGAATATTAAATACATGTTTAGTGTAAAATATTAAATACATGTTTAGTGTATTAATATTAAATATATGTTTAGTTTATTAAAATTAAATACATGTTTTTGTATTAATATTAAATACATATTAAGTGTAAGAATAATAACTACATGTTTATTGAAATAATATTAAATACATGTTTAGTGTATAAATATTTAATACATGTTTACTGTATTAATATTAAATACATGTTTAGTGTATGAATAATAACTACATGTTTAGTGTATGAATATTAAATACATGTTTGTGTATGAATATTAAATACATGTTTAGTGTATTAATATTAAATATATGTTTAGTGTATAAATATTAAATACATGTTTAGTGTATTAATATTAAATATGTGTTTACTTTATTAAAATTAAATAAATGTTTTTGTATTAATATTAAATACATGTTTAGTGTATAACTATTAAATACAGGTTTAGTGTATTAATATTAAATACATGTTTAGTGTATGAATGATAACTACAGGTTTAATGTATAAATATTAAATACATGTTTAGTGTATGAACGTTAAATACATGTTTAGTTTATTAAACTTAAATACATGTTTTTGTATTAATATTAAATACACATTTAGTGTATGAATATTAAATACATGTTTAGTTTATGAATATTAAATACATGTTTAGTGGATAAATAATAAATAAATATTTAGTGTATTAATATTAAATACATGTTTGGTGTATAAATATTAAATACATGTTTAGTGTATAAATATTAAATACTTGTTTAGTGTATTAATATTAAATATGTGTTTACTTTATTAAAATTAAATACATGTTTTTGTATTAATATTAAATACATGTTTAGTGTATAACTATTAAATACAGGTTTAGTGTATTAATATTAAATACATGTTTAGTGTATGAATAATAACTACAGGTTTAGTGTATAAATATTAAATACATGTTTAGTGTATGAATGTTAAATACATGTTTAGTTTATGAATATTAAATACATGTTTAGTGTATTAATATTAAATATATATTTAGTTTATTAAGATTAAATACATGTTCTGTATTAATATTAAATACATGTTTAGTGTATAAATATTAAATACATGTTTAGTGTATTAATATTAAATACATGTTTAGTGTATGAATATTAAATACATGTTTAGTGTATAAATATTAAATACATGTTTAGTGTATTATATTAAATACATGTTTAGTGTATTAATATTAAATACACTTTTAGTGTATAAATAGTAAATACACGTTTAGTGTAACAATATTAAATACATGTTTAGTGTATTAATATTAAATATATGTTTAGTTTACTAAAATTAAATACATGTTTTTGTATTAATATTAAATACGTATTAAGTGTAAGAATAATAACTACATGTTTATTGAATGAATATTAAATACATGTTTAGTGTATGAATATTTAATACATGTTTAGTGTATTAATATTAAATATGTGTTTAGTTTATTAAAATTAAATACATGTTTTTGTATTAATATTAAATACATGTTTTGTGTATTAATATTAAATACATGTTTAGTGTATTAATATTAAATACATGTTTAGTGTATGAATGTTAAATACATGTTTAGTGTATGAATATCAAATATATGTTTAGTTTATTAAAATTTATAAATATAAGTGTATGAGAAACCAAACTTATGTAAAAAAAAATAAAAGAAACAAAAAAAAAGGAAAAAGAGAGATAGAGAGACGGAGAGGACCGGACTTATTAAGAGGGATCGCCCGCCCTCCTGTGGACTTCTGCCGCAACTGCACGCATAAAGAAATTCATTATTTCCAAGTGTGCCTTATTTAGAGGATAATAAATACATGTTTACTAAATGAATATTAAATATATGATTAGTATATGATTACATATACGTTTAGTATATGATTATTAAATACATGTTCAGTGTATTAATATTAAATACATGTTTAGTGTATGAATATTAAATACGTATTTAGTGTATAAATATTAAATACATGTTTAGTGTATAAATATTAAATACATGTTTAGTGTATGAATATTAAATACATGTTTAGTGTATGAATATTAAATACATGTTTAATGTATGAATATTAAATACATGTTTAGTGTATAAATATTAAATACATGTTTCGTGTACGAATATTAAATACATTTTTAGTGTATAAATATTAAATACATGTTTAATGTATGAATATTAAATACATGTTTAGTGTATGAATATTGAATACATTTTTAATGTATGAATATTAAATACATATTTAGTTATAAATATTAAATACATGTTAAGTGTATAAATATTAAATACATATTAAGTGTATGAATATTAAATACATGATTAGTGTATTAATATTAAATACATGATTAATGTATTAATACTAAATACATGTTTAGTGTATAAATATTAGCTACATGTTTAGTGTATGAATATTAAATACATGTTTAGTGTATAAATATTAAATACATGTTAAGTGTATAAATACTAAATACATATTTAGTGTATAAATATTAAATAC
Organism: Nerophis ophidion; assembly: GCF_033978795.1. Taxonomy (NCBI): domain Eukaryota; kingdom Metazoa; phylum Chordata; class Actinopteri; order Syngnathiformes; family Syngnathidae; genus Nerophis; species Nerophis ophidion. The sequence continues at coordinate 498,580 of NW_026906961.1, read as the reverse complement.
ATGATTAGTGTATTAATATTAAATACATGTTTAATGTATGAATATTAAATACATGTTTAGTGTATGAATATTAAATACATTTTTAATGTATGAATATTAAATACATATTTAGTGTATAAATATTAAATACATGTTAAGTGTATAAATATTAAATACATATTAAGTGTATGAATATTAAATACATGATTAGTGTATTAATATTAAATACATGATTACTGTATTAATATTAAATACATGTTTAGTGTATTAATATTAAATACATGTTTAGTGTATAAATAATAACTACATGTTTAGTGTATGAATATTAAATACATGTTTAGTGTATAAATGTTAAATACATGTTTAGTTTATTAAAATTAAATACATGTTTTTGTATTAATATTAAATACATGTTTAGTGTATAAATATTAAATACATGTTTAGTGTATTAATATTAAATACATGTTTACTGTATGAATATTAAATACATGTTTAGTGTATTAATATTAAATACTTGTTTAGTGTTTTAATATTAAATACATGTTTAGTGTATAAATAATAACTACATGTTTAGTGTATGAATATTAAATACATGTTTAGTGTATAAATGTTAAATACATGTTTAGTTCATGAATATTAAATACATGTTTAGTGTATTAATATTAAATATATATTTAGTTTATTACAATTAAATACATGTTTTTGTATTAATATTAAATACATGTTTAGTGTATGAATATTAAATACATGTTTAGTGTATGAATATTAGATACATGTTTAGTGTAAAATATTAAATACGTTTTTAGTGCATTAATATTAAATACATGTTTAGTGTATTAATATTAAATATATATCTAGTTTATGAATATTAAATACGTGTTTAGTGGATATATAATAAATACATATTTAGTGTATTAATATTAAATACATGTTTAGTGTATAAATATTAAATACACTTTTAGTGTATGAATATTAAATACACGTTTAGTGTAAAAATATTAAATACATGTTTAGTGTATTAATATTAAATATATATTTAGTTTATTAAAATTAAATACATGTTTTTGTATTAATATTAAATACATGTTTAGTGTATAAATATTTAATACATGTTTGGTTTATTAAACGTAAATACATGTTTTGTATTAATATTAAATACATGTTTAGTGTATGAATATTAAATACACGTTTAGTGTATGAATATTAAATACATGTTTAGTTTATGAATATTAAATACATGTTTAGTGGATATATGATAAATACATATTTAGCGTATTAATATTAAATACATGTTTAGTGTATGAATATTAAATACATGTTTAGTGTATTAATATTAAATACATGTTTATTGTATAAATAATAACTACATGTTTAGTGTATGAATATTAAATACATGTTTTGTGTATAAATGTTAAATACATGTTTAGTTTATGAATATTAAATACATGTTTAGTGTATAAATATTAAATACATGTTTAGTGTATTAATATTAAATATATATTTAGTTTATGAATATTAAATACATGTTTAGTGTATAAATAATAACTACATGTTTAGTGTATGAATATCAAATACATGTTTAGTGTATGAATATTAAATACATGTTTAGTTTATTAATAATAAATATATGTTTAGTTTATTTAAATTAAATACATGTTTTTGTATTAATATTAAATACATATTAAGTGTAAGAATAATAACTACATGTTTATTGAATGAATATTAAATACATGTTTAGTGTATAAATATTAGCTACATGTTTAGTGTATGAATATTAAATACATGTTTAGTGTATGAATATTAAATACATGTTTAGTGTATAAATGTTAAATACATGTTTAGTTTATGAATATTAAATACATGTTTAGTGTATAAATATTAAATACATGTTTAGTAAATTAATATTAAATACATGTTAAGTTTATAAATCTCAAATACATGTTTTGTTTATTAATATTAGATTCATGTTTAGTGTATGAATGTTAAATATATGTTTAGTGTATGAATATTAAATACATGTTTAGTTTATTAAAATTAAATACATGTTTTTGTATTAATATTAAATACATATTAAGTGTAAGAATAATAACTACATGTTTATTGAATGAATATTAAATACATGTTTAGTGTATGAATATTTAATACATGTTTAGTGTATTAATATTAAATATATGTTTAGTTTATTTAAATTAAATACATGTTTTTGTATTGATATTAAATACATGTTTAGTGTATAAATATTAAATACATGTTTAGTGTATTAATATTAAATACATGTTTAGTGTATAAATATAAGGGAATGAGAAACCAAACTTATGTAAAAAAAATAAAAGAAACAAAAAAAAAGGAAAAAGAGAGATAGAGAGACGGAGAGGACCGGACTTATTAAGAGGGAACGTGCGCCCTCCTGTGGACTTCTGCTGCAACTGCACAAATAAAGAAATTCATTATTTCCAAGTGTGCCTTATTTAGAGGATAATAAATACATGTTTACTAAATGAATATTAAATATATGATTAGTATATGATTACATATACGTTTAGTATATGATTATTAAATACATGTTCAGTGTATTAATATTAAATACATGTTTGGTGTATGAATATTAAATACATATTTAGTGTACAAATATTAAATACATGTTTAGTGTATAAATATTAAATACATGTTTAGTGTATGAATATTAAATACATGTTTAGTGTATAAATATTAAATACATGTTTAGTGTATGAATATTAAATACATGTTTATTGTATGAATATTAAATACATGTTTAGTGTACAAATATTAAATACATGTTTCGTGTACGAATATTATATACATTTTTAGTGTATAAATATTAAATACATGTTTAATGTATGAATATTAAATACATGTTTAGTGTATGAATATTAAATACATTTTTAATGTATGAATATTAAATACATGTTTAGTGTATGAATATTAAATATATGTTTCGTGAATAAATATTAAATACATGTTAAGAGTATGAATATTAAATACATATTTAGTGTATGAATATTAAATACATGATTTGTGTATTAATATTGAATACATGATTAGTGTATAACTATTAAATAGATGTTCAGTGTATAAATATTAAATACATGTTTAGTGTAATAATATTAAATATATGTTTAGTTTATTAAAATTAAATACATGTTTTTGTATTAATATTAAATACATGTTTAGTGTATAAATATTAAATACATGTTTGGTGTATGAATATTAAATACATGTTTAGTGTAATAATATTAAATATATGTTTTGTTTATTAAAATTAAATACATGTTTTTGTATGAATATTCAATACATGTTTACTGTATAAATATTAAATACATGTTTAGTGTATTACTATTAAATATATGTTAAGTTTATTAAACGTAAATACATGTTTTGTATTAATATTAAATACATGTTTAGTGTATGAATATTAAATACACGTTTGGTGTATGAATATTAAATACATGTTTAGTTTATGAATATTAAATACATGTTTAGTGGATATATAATAAATACATATTTAGTGTATTAATATTTAATACACGTTTAGTGTGAAAATATTAAATACATGTTTAGTGTATTAATATTAAATACATGTTTAGTGTATTAATATTAAATACATGTTTAGTGTATAAATATTAAATACTTGTTTAGTGTATGAATATTAAATGCATGTTTAGTGTATAATATTAAATACATGTTTAGTTTATTAAAATTAAATACATGTTTTTGTATGAATATTCAATACATGTTTACTGTATAAATATTAAATACATTTTTAGTGTATTACTATTAAATATATGTTTAGTTTATTAAACGTAAATACATGTTTTGTATTAATATTAAATACATGTTTAGTGTATGAATAATAACTAGATGTTTAGTGTATTAATATTAAACACATGTTTAGTGTATGAATATTAAATACACTTTTAGTGTATGAATATTAAATACACGTTTAGTGTAAAAATATTAAATACATGTTTAGTGTATTAACATTAAATATATATTTAGTTTATTAAAATTAAATACATGTTTTTGTATTAATATTAAATACATGTTTAGTGTATAAATATTTAATACATGTTTACTGTATTAATATTAAATACATGTTTAGTGTATAAATAATAACTACATGTTTAGTGTATGAATATTAAATACATGTTTAGTGTATGAATATTAAATACATGTTTAGTTTATTAATATTAAATATATGTTTAGTTTATTAAAATTAAATACATGTTTTTGTATTAATATTAAATACATATTAAGTGTAAGAATAATAACTACATGTTTATTGAATGAATATTAAATACATGTTTAGTGTATAAATATTAGCTACATGTTTAGTGTATGAATATTAAATACATGTTTAGTGTATGAATATTAAATACATGTTTAGTGTATAAATGTTAAATACATGTTTAGTTTATGAATATTAAATACATGTTTAGTGTATAAATATTAAATACATGTTTAGTGTATTAATATTAAATACATGTTAAGTGTATAAATCTCAAATACATGTTTAGTGTATTAATATTAGATTCATGTTTAGTGTATGAATGTTAAATATATGTTTAGTGTATGAATATTAAATACATGTTTAGTTTATTAAAATTAAATACATGTTTTTGTATTAATATTAAATACATATTAAGTGTAAGAATAATAACTACATGTTTATTGAATGAATATTAAATACATGTTTAGTGTATGAATATTTAATACATGTTTAGTGTATTAATATTAAATATGTGTTTAGTTTATTAAAATTAAATACATGTTTTTGTATTAATATTAAATACATGTTTAGTGTATGAATATTAAATATATGTTTAGTTTATTTAAATTAAATACATGTTTTTGTATTGATATTAAATACATGTTTAGTGTATAAATATTAAATACATCTTTAGTGTATTAATATTAAATACATGTTTAGTGTATAAATATAAGTGAATGAGAAACCAAACTTATGTAAAAAAAATAAAAGAAACAAAAAAAAAGGAAAAAGAGAGATAGAGAGACGGAGAGGACCGGACTTATTAAGAGGGAACGTGCGCCCTCCTGTGGACTTCTGCCGCAACTGCACACATAAAGAAAATCATTATTTCCAAGTGTGCCTTATTTAGAGGATAATAAATACATGTTTACTAAATGAATATTAAATATATGATTAGTATATGATTACATATACGTTTAGTATATGATTATTAAATACATGTTCAGTGTATTAATATTAAATACATGTTTAGTGTATGAATATTAAATACATATTTAGTGTATAAATATTAAATACATGTTAAGTGTATAAATATTAAATACATGTTTAGTGTATGAATATTAAATACATGTTTAGTGTATAAATATTAAATACATGTTTAGTGTATGAATATTAAATACATGTTTATTGTATGAATATTAAATACATGTTTAGTGTATAAATATTAAATACATGTTCTGTGTACGAATATTATATACATTTTTAGTGTATAAATATTAAATACATGTTTAATGTATGAGTATTAAATACATGTTTAGTGTATGAATATTAAATACATTTTTAATGTATGAATATTAAATACATGTTTAGTGTATGAATATTAAATATATGTTTCGTGAATAAATATTAAATACATGTTAAGTGTATGAATATTAAATACATATTTAGTGCATGAATATTAAATACATGATTTGTGTATTAATATTAAATACATGATTAGTGTATAACTATTAAATACATGTTCAGTGTATAAATATTAAATACATGTTTAGTGTAATAATATTAAATATATGTTTAGTTTATTAAAATTAAATACATGTTTTTGTATTAATATTAAATACATGTTTAGTGTATAAATATTAAATACATGTTTGTTGTATGAATATTAAATACATGTTTAGTGTAATAATATTAAATATATGTTTAGTTTATTAAACGTAAATACATGTTTTGTATTAATATTAAATACATGTTTACTGTATAAATATTAAATACATGTTTAGTGTATTACTATTAAATATATGTTAAGTTTATTAAACGTAAATACATGTTTTGTATTAATATTAAATACATGTTTAGTGTATGAATATTAAATACACGTTTGGTGTATGAATATTAAATACATGTTTAGTTTATGAATATTAAATACATGTTTAGTGGATATATAATAAATACATATTTAGTGTATTAATATTAAATACACGTTTAGTGTAAAAATATTAAATACATGTTTAGTGTATTAATATTAAATACATGTTTAGTGTATTAATATTAAATACATGTTTAGTGTATAAATATTAAATACATGTTTAGTGTATGAATATTAAATGCATGTTTAGTGTATAATATTAAATACATGTTTAGTTTATTAAAATTAAATACATGTTTTTGTATGAATATTCAATACATGTTTACTGTATAAATATTAAATACATGTTTAGTGTATTACTATTAAATATATGTTTAGTTTATTAAACGTAAATACATGTTTTGTATTAATATTAAATACATGTTTAGTGTATGAATATTAAATACACGTTTAGTGTATGAATATTAAATACATGTTTAGTTTATGAATATTAAATACATGTTTAGTGGATGTATAATAAATACATATTTAGTGTATTAATTTTAAATACATGTTTAGTGTATAAATATTAAATACATGTTTAGTGTATTAATATTAAATACATGTTTAGTGTTTAAATAATAACTACATGTTTAGTGTATGAATATTAAATACATGTTTATTTAGTGTATAAATGTTAAATACATGTTTAGTTTATGAATATTAAATACATGTTTAGTGTATAAATATTAAATACATGTTTCGTGTACGAATATTAAATAGATGTTTAGTGTATGAATATTAAATACATCTTTAATGTATGAATATTAAATACATGTTTAGTGTAAGAATATTAAATACATTTTAATGTATTTAATATTAAATACATATTTAGTGTATAAATATTAAATACATGTTAAGTGTATGAATAGTAAATACATATTTAGTGTATGAATATTAAATACATGATTAATGTATTAATATTAAATACATGATTAGTGTATAAATATTAAATACATGTTTAGTGTATTAATATTAAATACATGTTTAGTGTATTAATATTAAATACATGTTTAGTGTATAAATAATAACTAAATGTTTAGTGTATGAATATTAAATACATGTTCAGTGTAATAATATTAAATATATGTTTAGTTTATTAAAATTAAATACATGTTTTTGTATTAATATTAAATACATGTTTAGTGTATAAATATTAAATACCTGTTTAGTGTATTAATTTAAATACATGTTTAGTGTATGAATATTAAATTAATGTTTAGTGTATGAATATTCAATACATGTTTACTGTATAAATATTAAATACATGTTTAGTGTATGAATATTAAATACATGTTTAGTGTATTAATATTAAAAACATGTTTAGTGTATTAATATTAAATACATGTTTAGTGTATGAATAATAACTACATGTTTAGTGTATGAATATTAAATACATGTTTAGTGTATGAATGTTAAATACATGTTTAGTTTATGAATATTAAATACATGCTTAGTGTATTAATATTAAATATATATTTAGTTTATTACAATTAAATACATGTTTTGTATTAATATTAAATACTTGTTTAGTGTATGAATATTAAATACATGTTTAGTGTATGAATATTAAATACATGTTTAGTGTAAAAATATTAAATACATGTTTAGTTTATGAATATTGAATACATGCTTAGTGTATTAATATTAAATATATATTTAGTTTATTACAATTAAATACATGTTTTGTATTAATATTAAATACATGTTTAGTGTATTAATATTAAATATATATATAGTTTATGAATATTAAATACATGTTCAGTGGATATATAATAAATACATATTTAGTGTATTCATATTAAATACATGTTTAGTGTATAAATATTAAATACATGTTTAGTGTATGAATAATAACTACATGTTTAGTGTATTAATATTAAACACATGTTTAGTGTATGAATATTTAATACACTTTTAGTGTATGAATATTAAATACACGTTTAGTGTAAAAATATTAAATACATGTTTAGTGTATTAATATTAAATATATATTTAGTTTATTAAAATTAAATACATGTTTTTGTATTACTATTAAATACATGTTTAGTGTATAAATATTTAATACATGTTTACTGTATTAATATTAAATACATGTTTAGTGTATAAATAATAACTACATGTTTAGTGTATGAATATTGAATACATGTTTAGTGTATAAATATTAAATAAATCTTTTATTGTATTGATATCAAATATATGTTTAGTTTATTAAAATTAAATACATGTTTTTGTATAAATATTAAATACATGTTTAGTGTATGAATATTAAATACATGTTTACTGTATTAATATTAAATACATGTTTAGTGTATGAATAATAACTACATGTTTAGTGTATGAATATTAAATACATGTTTAGTGTATTAATATTAAATATATATTTAGTTTATTAAAATTAAATACATGTTTTTGTATTAATATTAAATACATGTTTAGTGTATTAATATTAAATACATGTTTACTGTATTAATATTAAATACATGTTTAGTGTATAAATAATAACTACATGTTTAGTGTATGAATATTAAATACATGTTTAGTGTATAAATATTAAATACATATTTAGTGTATTAATATTAAATATATGTTTAGTTTATTAAAATTAAATACATGTTTTTGTATAAATATTAAATACATGTTTAGTGTATGAATATTAAATACATGTTTAGTGTATAAATATTAAATACATGTTTAATGTATGAATATTAAATACATGTTTAATGTATGAATATTAAATACATGTTTAGTGTATGAATATTAAATACATGTTTCGTGTACGAATATTAAATACATGCTTAGTGTATAAATATTAAATACATGTTTAAAGTATGAATATTAAATACATTGTTAATGTATGAATATTAAATACATGTTTAGTGTATAAATATTTAATACATGTTTCGTGTATAAATATTAAATACATGTTAAGTGTGTGAATATTAAATACATGTTTAGTGTATTAATATTAAATACATGTTTAGTGTATGAATATTAAATACATGCTTAGTGTATGAATATTCAATACATGTTTACTGTATAAATATTAAATACATGTTTAGTGTATTAATATTAAATACATGTTTAGTGTTTTAATATTAAATACATGTTTAGTGTATAAATAATAACTACATGTTTAGTGTATGAATATTAAATACATGTTTAGTGTATAAATGTTAAATACATGTTTAGTTCATGAATATTAAATACATGTTTAGTGTATTAATATTAAATATATATTTAGTTTATTACAATTAAATACATGTTTTTGTATTAATATTAAATACATGTTTAGTGTATGAATATTAAATACATGTTTAGTGTATGAATATTAGATACATGTTTAGTGTAAAATATTAAATACGTTTTTAGTGCATTAATATTAAATACATGTTTAGTGTATTAATATTAAATATATATCTAGTTTATGAATATTAAATACATGTTTAGTGGATATATAATAAATACATATTTAGTGTATTAATATTAAATACATGTTTAGTGTATAAATATTAAATACACTTTTAGTGTATGAATATTAAATACACGTTTAGTGTAAAAATATTAAATACATGTTTAGTGTATTAATATTAAATATATATTTAGTTTATTAAAATTAAATACATGTTTTTGTATTAATATTAAATACATGTTTAGTGTATAAATATTTAATACATGTTTACTGTATTAATATTAAATACATGTTTAGTGTATAAATAATAACTACATGTTTAGTGTATGAATATTAAATACATGTTTAGTGTATAAATATTAAATACATGTTTAGTGTATTAATATTAAATATATGTTTAGTTTATTAAAATTAAATACATGTTTTTGTATTAATATTAAATACATATTAAGTGTAAGAATAATAACTACATATTTATTGAATGAATATTAAATACATGTTTAGTGTATACATATTTAATACATGTTTACTGTATTAATATTAAATACATGTTTAGTGTATGAATAATAACTACATGTTTAGTGTATGAATATTAAATACATGTTTAGTGTATAAATATTAAATACATGTTTAGTGTATTAATATTAAATATATGTTTAGTTTATTAAAAATTAAATACATGTTTAGTGTATGAATATTAAATACATGTTTGGTTTATTAAACGTAAATACATGTTTTGTATTAATATTAAATACATGTTTAGTGTATGAATATTAAATACACGTTTAGTGTATGAATATTAAATACATGTTTAGTTTATGAATATTAAATACATGTTTAGTGGATATATGATAAATACATATTTAGCGTATTAATATTAAATACATGTTTAGTGTATGAATATTAAATACATGTTTAGTGTATTAATATTAAATACATGTTTATTGTATAAATAATAACTACATGTTTAGTGTATGAATATTAAATACATGTTTTGTGTATAAATGTTAAATACATGTTTAGTTTATGAATATTAAATACATGTTTAGTGTATAAATATTAAATACATGTTTAGTGTATTAATATTAAATATATATTTAGTTTATGAATATTAAATACATGTTTAGTGTATAAATAATAACTACATGTTTAGTGTATGAATATCAAATACATGTTTAGTGTATGAATATTAAATACATGTTTAGTTTATTAATATTAAATATATGTTTAGTTTATTAAAATTAAATACATGTTTTTGTATTAATATTAAATACATATTAAGTGTAAGAATAATAACTACATGTTTATTGAATGAATATTAAATACATGTTTAGTGTATAAATATTAGCTACATGTTTAGTGTATGAATATTAAATACATGTTTAGTGTATGAATATTAAATACATGTTTAGTGTATAAATGTTAAATACATGTTTAGTTTATGAATATTAAATACATGTTTAGTGTATAAATATTAAATACATGTTTAGTAAATTAATATTAAATACATGTTAAGTTTATAAATCTCAAATACATGTTTTGTTTATTAATATTAGATTCATGTTTAGTGTATGAATGTTAAATATATGTTTAGTGTATGAATATTAAATACATGTTTAGTTTATTAAAATTAAATACATGTTTTTGTATTAATATTAAATACATATTAAGTGTAAGAATAATAACTACATGTTTATTGAATGAATATTAAATACATGTTTAGTGTATGAATATTTAATACATGTTTAGTGTATTAATATTAAATATGTGTTTAGTTTATTAAAATTAAATACATGTTTTTGTATTAATATTAAATACATGTTTAGTGTATGAATATTAAATATATGTTTAGTTTATTTAAATTAAATACATGTTTTTGTATTGATATTAAATACATGTTTAGTGTATAAATATTAAATACATGTTTAGTGTATTAATATTAAATACATGTTTAGTGTATAAATATAAGGGAATGAGAAACCAAACTTATGTAAAAAAAATAAAAGAAACAAAAAAAAAGGAAAAAGAGAGATAGAGAGACGGAGAGGACCGGACTTATTAAGAGGGAACGTGCGCCCTCCTGTGGACTTCTGCTGCAACTGCACAAATAAAGAAATTCATTATTTCCAAGTGTGCCTTATTTAGAGGATAATAAATACATGTTTACTAAATGAATATTAAATATATGATTAGTATATGATTACATATACGTTTAGTATATGATTATTAAATACATGTTCAGTGTATTAATATTAAATACATGTTTGGTGTATGAATATTAAATACATATTTAGTGTACAAATATTAAATACATGTTTAGTGTATAAATATTAAATACATGTTTAGTGTATGAATATTAAATACATGTTTAGTGTATAAATATTAAATACATGTTTAGTGTATGAATATTAAATACATGTTTATTGTATGAATATTAAATACATGTTTAGTGTATAAATATTAAATACATGTTTCGTGTACGAATATTATATACATTTTTAGTGTATAAATATTAAATACATGTTTAATGTATGAATATTAAATACATGTTTAGTGTATGAATATTAAATACATTTTTAATGTATGAATATTAAATACATGTTTAGTGTATGAATATTAAATATATGTTTCGTGAATAAATATTAAATACATGTTAAGAGTATGAATATTAAATACATATTTAGTGTATGAATATTAAATACATGATTTGTGTATTAATATTGAATACATGATTAGTGTATAACTATTAAATAGATGTTCAGTGTATAAATATTAAATACATGTTTAGTGTAATAATATTAAATATATGTTTAGTTTATTAAAATTAAATACATGTTTTTGTATTAATATTAAATACATGTTTAGTGTATAAATATTAAATACATGTTTGGTGTATGAATATTAAATACATGTTTAGTGTAATAATATTAAATATATGTTTTGTTTATTAAAATTAAATACATGTTTTTGTATGAATATTCAATACATGTTTACTGTATAAATATTAAATACATGTTTAGTGTATTACTATTAAATATATGTTAAGTTTATTAAACGTAAATACATGTTTTGTATTAATATTAAATACATGTTTAGTGTATGAATATTAAATACACGTTTGGTGTATGAATATTAAATACATGTTTAGTTTATGAATATTAAATACATGTTTAGTGGATATATAATAAATACATATTTAGTGTATTAATATTTAATACACGTTTAGTGTGAAAATATTAAATACATGTTTAGTGTATTAATATTAAATACATGTTTAGTGTATTAATATTAAATACATGTTTAGTGTATAAATATTAAATACATGTTTAGTGTATGAATATTAAATGCATGTTTAGTGTATAATATTAAATACATGTTTAGTTTATTAAAATTAAATACATGTTTTTGTATGAATATTCAATACATGTTTACTGTATAAATATTAAATACATTTTTAGTGTATTACTATTAAATATATGTTTAGTTTATTAAACGTAAATACATGTTTTGTATTAATATTAAATACATGTTTAGTGTATGAATAATAACTAGATGTTTAGTGTATTAATATTAAACACATGTTTAGTGTATGAATATTAAATACACTTTTAGTGTATGAATATTAAATACACGTTTAGTGTAAAAATATTAAATACATGTTTAGTGTATTAACATTAAATATATATTTAGTTTATTAAAATTAAATACATGTTTTTGTATTAATATTAAATACATGTTTAGTGTATAAATATTTAATACATGTTTACTGTATTAATATTAAATACATGTTTAGTGTATAAATAATAACTACATGTTTAGTGTATGAATATTAAATACATGTTTAGTGTATGAATATTAAATACATGTTTAGTTTATTATTATTAAATATATGTTTAGTTTATTAAAATTAAATACATGTTTTTGTATTAATATTAAATACATATTAAGTGTAAGAATAATAACTACATGTTTATTGAATGAATATTAAATACATGTTTAGTGTATAAATATTAGCTACATGTTTAGTGTATGAATATTAAATACATGTTTAGTGTATGAATATTAAATACATGTTTAGTGTATAAATGTTAAATACATGTTTAGTTTATGAATATTAAATACATGTTTAGTGTATAAATATTAAATACATGTTTAGTGTATTAATATTAAATACATGTTAAGTGTATACATCTCAAATACATGTTTAGTGTATTAATATTAGATTCATGTTTAGTGTATGAATGTTAAATATATGTTTAGTGTATGAATATTAAATACATGTTTAGTTTATTAAAATTAAATACATGTTTTTGTATTAATATTAAATACATATTAAGTGTAAGAATAATAACTACATGTTTATTGAATGAATATTAAATACATGTTTAGTGTATGAATATTTAATACATGTTTAGTGTATTAATATTAAATATGTGTTTAGTTTATTAAAATTAAATACATGTTTTTGTATTAATATTAAATACATGTTTAGTGTATGAATATTAAATATATGTTTAGTTTATTTAAATTAAATACATGTTTTTGTATTGATATTAAATACATGTTTAGTGTATAAATATTAAATACATCTTTAGTGTATTAATATTAAATACATGTTTAGTGTATAAATATAAGTGAATGAGAAACCAAACTTATGTAAAAAAAATAAAAGAAACAAAAAAAAAGGAAAAAGAGAGATAGAGAGACGGAGAGGACCGGACTTATTAAGAGGGAACGTGCGCCCTCCTGTGGACTTCTGCCGCAACTGCACGCATAAAGAAAATCATTATTTCCAAGTGTGCCTTATTTAGAGGATAATAAATACATGTTTACTAAATGAATATTAAATATATGATTAGTATATGATTACATATACGTTTAGTATATGATTATTAAATACATGTTCAGTGTATTAATATTAAATACATGTTTAGTGTATGAATATTAAATACATATTTAGTGTATAAATATTAAATACATGTTAAGTGTATAAATATTAAATACATGTTTAGTGTATGAATATTAAATACATGTTTAGTGTATAAATATTAAATACATGTTTAGTGTATGAATATTAAATACATGTTTATTGTATGAATATTAAATACATGTTTAGTGTATAAATATTAAATACATGTTCTGTGTACGAATATTATATACATTTTTAGTGTATAAATATTAAATACATGTTTAATGTATGAGTATTAAATACATGTTTAGTGTATGAATATTAAATACATTTTTAATGTATGAATATTAAATACATGTTTAGTGTATGAATATTAAATATATGTTTCGTGAATAAATATTAAATACATGTTAAGTGTATGAATATTAAATACATATTTAGTGCATGAATATTAAATACATGATTTGTGTATTAATATTAAATACATGATTAGTGTATAACTATTAAATACATGTTCAGTGTATAAATATTAAATACATGTTTAGTGTAATAATATTAAATATATGTTTAGTTTATTAAAATTAAATACATGTTTTTGTATTAATATTAAATACATGTTTAGTGTATAAATATTAAATACATGTTTGTTGTATGAATATTAAATACATGTTTAGTGTAATAATATTAAATATATGTTTAGTTTATTAAACGTAAATACATGTTTTGTATTAATATTAAATACATGTTTACTGTATAAATATTAAATACATGTTTAGTGTATTACTATTAAATATATGTTAAGTTTATTAAACGTAAATACATGTTTTGTATTAATATTAAATACATGTTTAGTGTATGAATATTAAATACACGTTTGGTGTATGAATATTAAATACATGTTTAGTTTATGAATATTAAATACATGTTTAGTGGATATATAATAAATACATATTTAGTGTATTAATATTAAATACACGTTTAGTGTAAAAATATTAAATACATGTTTAGTGTATTAATATTAAATACATGTTTAGTGTATTAATATTAAATACATGTTTAGTGTATAAATATTAAATACATGTTTAGTGTATGAATATTAAATGCATGTTTAGTGTATAATATTAAATACATGTTTAGTTTATTAAAATTAAATACATGTTTTTGTATGAATATTCAATACATGTTTACTGTATAAATATTAAATACATGTTTAGTGTATTACTATTAAATATATGTTTAGTTTATTAAACGTAAATACATGTTTTGTATTAATATTAAATACATGTTTAGTGTATGAATATTAAATACACGTTTAGTGTATGAATATTAAATACATGTTTAGTTTATGAATATTAAATACATGTTTAGTGGATGTATAATAAATACATATTTAGTGTATTAATTTTAAATACATGTTTAGTGTATAAATATTAAATACATGTTTAGTGTATTAATATTAAATACATGTTTAGTGTTTAAATAATAACTACATGTTTAGTGTATGAATATTAAATACATGTTTATTTAGTGTATAAATGTTAAATACATGTTTAGTTTATGAATATTAAATACATGTTTAGTGTATAAATATTAAATACATGTTTCGTGTACGAATATTAAATAGATGTTTAGTGTATGAATATTAAATACATCTTTAATGTATGAATATTAAATACATGTTTAGTGTAAGAATATTAAATACATTTTAATGTATTTAATATTAAATACATATTTAGTGTATAAATATTAAATACATGTTAAGTGTATGAATAGTAAATACATATTTAGTGTATGAATATTAAATACATGATTAATGTATTAATATTAAATACATGATTAGTGTATAAATATTAAATACATGTTTAGTGTATTAATATTAAATACATGTTTAGTGTATTAATATTAAATACATGTTTAGTGTATAAATAATAACTAAATGTTTAGTGTATGAATATTAAATACATGTTCAGTGTAATAATATTAAATATATGTTTAGTTTATTAAAATTAAATACATGTTTTTGTATTAATATTAAATACATGTTTAGTGTATAAATATTAAATACCTGTTTAGTGTATTAATTTAAATACATGTTTAGTGTATGAATATTAAATTAATGTTTAGTGTATGAATATTCAATACATGTTTACTGTATAAATATTAAATACATGTTTAGTGTATGAATATTAAATACATGTTTAGTGTATTAATATTAAAAACATGTTTAGTGTATTAATATTAAATACATGTTTAGTGTATGAATAATAACTACATGTTTAGTGTATGAATATTAAATACATGTTTAGTGTATGAATGTTAAATACATGTTTAGTTTATGAATATTAAATACATGCTTAGTGTATTAATATTAAATATATATTTAGTTTATTACAATTAAATACATGTTTTGTATTAATATTAAATACTTGTTTAGTGTATGAATATTAAATACATGTTTAGTGTATGAATATTAAATACATGTTTAGTGTAAAAATATTAAATACATGTTTAGTTTATGAATATTGAATACATGCTTAGTGTATTAATATTAAATATATATTTAGTTTATTACAATTAAATACATGTTTTGTATTAATATTAAATACATGTTTAGTGTATTAATATTAAATATATATATAGTTTATGAATATTAAATACATGTTCAGTGGATATATAATAAATACATATTTAGTGTATTCATATTAAATACATGTTTAGTGTATAAATATTAAATACATGTTTAGTGTATGAATAATAACTACATGTTTAGTGTATTAATATTAAACACATGTTTAGTGTATGAATATTTAATACACTTTTAGTGTATGAATATTAAATACACGTTTAGTGTAAAAATATTAAATACATGTTTAGTGTATTAATATTAAATATATATTTAGTTTATTAAAATTAAATACATGTTTTTGTATTACTATTAAATACATGTTTAGTGTATAAATATTTAATACATGTTTACTGTATTAATATTAAATACATGTTTAGTGTATAAATAATGACTACATGTTTAGTGTATGAATATTGAATACATGTTTAGTGTATAAATATTAAATAAATCTTTTATTTTATTGATATCAAATATATGTTTAGTTTATTAAAATTAAATACATGTTTTTGTATAAATATTAAATACATGTTTAGTGTATGAATATTAAATACATGTTTACTGTATTAATATTAAATACATGTTTAGTGTATGAATAATAACTACATGTTTAGTGTATGAATATTAAATACATGTTTAGTGTATTAATATTAAATATATATTTAGTTTATTAAAATTAAATACATGTTTTTGTATTAATATTAAATACATGTTTAGTGTATTAATATTAAATACATGTTTACTGTATTAATATTAAATACATGTTTAGTGTATAAATAATAACTACATGTTTAGTGTATGAATATTAAATACATGTTTAGTGTATAAATATTAAATACATATTTATTGTATTAATATTAAATATATGTTTAGTTTATTAAAATTAAATACATGTTTTTGTATAAATATTAAATACATGTTTAGTGTATGAATATTAAATACATGTTTAGTGTATAAATATTAAATACATGTTTAATGTATGAATATTAAATACATGTTTAATGTATGAATATTAAATACATGTTTAGTGTATGAATATTAAATACATGTTTCGTGTACGAATATTAAATACATGTTTAGTGTATAAATATTAAATACATGTTTCGTGTACGAATATTAAATAGATGTTTAGTGTATGAATATTAAATACATCTTTAATGTATGAATATTAAATACATGTTTAGTGTAAGAATATTAAATACATTTTAATGTATTTAATATTAAATACATATTTAGTGTATAAATATTAAATACATGTTAAGTGTATGAATAGTAAATACATATTTAGTGTATGAATATTAAATACATGATTAATGTATTAATATTAAATACATGATTAGTGTATAAATATTAAATACATGTTTAGTGTATTAATATTAAATACATGTTTAGTGTATTAATATTAAATACATGTTTAGTGTATAAATAATAACTAAATGTTTAGTGTATGAATATTAAATACATGTTCAGTGTAATAATATTAAATATATGTTTAGTTTATTAAAATTAAATACATGTTTTTGTATTAATATTAAATACATGTTTAGTGTATAAATATTAAATACCTGTTTAGTGTATTAATTTAAATACATGTTTAGTGTATGAATATTAAATTAATGTTTAGTGTATGAATATTCAATACATGTTTACTGTATAAATATTAAATACATGTTTAGTGTATGAATATTAAATACATGTTTAGTGTATTAATATTAAAAACATGTTTAGTGTATTAATATTAAATACATGTTTAGTGTATGAATAATAACTACATGTTTAGTGTATGAATATTAAATACATGTTTAGTGTATGAATGTTAAATACATGTTTAGTTTATGAATATTAAATACATGCTTAGTGTATTAATATTAAATATATATTTAGTTTATTACAATTAAATACATGTTTTGTATTAATATTAAATACTTGTTTAGTGTATGAATATTAAATACATGTTTAGTGTATGAATATTAAATACATGTTTAGTGTAAAAATATTAAATACATGTTTAGTTTATGAATATTGAATACATGCTTAGTGTATTAATATTAAATATATATTTAGTTTATTACAATTAAATACATGTTTTGTATTAATATTAAATACATGTTTAGTGTATTAATATTAAATATATATATAGTTTATGAATATTAAATACATGTTCAGTGGATATATAATAAATACATATTTAGTGTATTCATATTAAATACATGTTTAGTGTATAAATATTAAATACATGTTTAGTGTATGAATAATAACTACATGTTTAGTGTATTAATATTAAACACATGTTTAGTGTATGAATATTTAATACACTTTTAGTGTATGAATATTAAATACACGTTTAGTGTAAAAATATTAAATACATGTTTAGTGTATTAATATTAAATATATATTTAGTTTATTAAAATTAAATACATGTTTTTGTATTACTATTAAATACATGTTTAGTGTATAAATAATAACTACATGTTTAGTGTATGAATATTGAATACATGTTTAGTGTATAAATATTAAATAAATCTTTTATTGTATTGATATCAAATATATGTTTAGTTTATTAAAATTAAATACATGTTTTTGTATAAATATTAAATACATGTTTAGTGTATGAATATTAAATACATGTTTACTGTATTAATATTAAATACATGTTTAGTGTATGAATAATAACTACATGTTTAGTGTATGAATATTAAATACATGTTTAGTGTATTAATATTAAATATATATTTAGTTTATTAAAATTAAATACATGTTTTTGTATTAATATTAAATACATGTTTAGTGTATTAATATTAAATACATGTTTACTGTATTAATATTAAATACATGTTTAGTGTATAAATAATAACTACATGTTTAGTGTATGAATATTAAATACATGTTTAGTGTATAAATATTAAATACATATTTAGTGTATTAATATTAAATATATGTTTAGTTTATTAAAATTAAATACATGTTTTTGTATAAATATTAAATACATGTTTAGTGTATGAATATTAAATACATGTTTAGTGTATAAATATTAAATACATGTTTAATGTATGAATATTAAATACATGTTTAATGTATGAATATTAAATACATGTTTAGTGTATGAATATTAAATACATGTTTCGTGTACGAATATTAAATACATGCTTAGTGTATAAATATTAAATACATGTTTAAAGTATGAATATTAAATACATTGTTAATGTATGAATATTAAATACATGTTTAGTGTATAAATATTTAATACATGTTTCGTGTATAAATATTAAATACATGTTAAGTGTGTGAATATTAAATACATGTTTAGTGTATTAATATTAAATACATGTTTAGTGTATGAATATTAAATACATGCTTAGTGTATGAATATTCAATACATGTTTACTGTATAAATATTAAATACATGTTTAGTGTATTAATATTAAATACATGTTTAGTGTTTTAATATTAAATACATGTTTAGTGTATAAATAATAACTACATGTTTAGTGTATGAATATTAAATACATGTTTAGTGTATAAATGTTAAATACATGTTTAGTTCATGAATATTAAATACATGTTTAGTGTATTAATATTAAATATATATTTAGTTTATTACAATTAAATACATGTTTTTGTATTAATATTAAATACATGTTTAGTGTATGAATATTAAATACATGTTTAGTGTATGAATATTAGATACATGTTTAGTGTAAAATATTAAATACGTTTTTAGTGCATTAATATTAAATACATGTTTAGTGTATTAATATTAAATATATATCTAGTTTATGAATATTAAATACATGTTTAGTGTATAAATATTAAATACACTTTTAGTGTATGAATATTAAATACACGTTTAGTGTAAAAATATTAAATACATGTTTAGTGTATTAATATTAAATATATATTTAGTTTATTAAAATTAAATACATGTTTTTGTATTAATATTAAATACATGTTTAGTGTATAAATATTTAATACATGTTTACTGTATTAATATTAAATACATGTTTAGTGTATAAATAATAACTACATGTTTAGTGTATGAATATTAAATACATGTTTAGTGTATAAATATTAAATACATGTTTAGTGTATTAATATTAAATATATGTTTAGTTTATTAAAATTAAATACATGTTTTTGTATTAATATTAAATACATATTAAGTGTAAGAATAATAACTACATATTTATTGAATGAATATTAAATACATGTTTAGTGTATACATATTTAATACATGTTTACTGTATTAATATTAAATACATGTTTAGTGTATGAATAATAACTACATGTTTAGTGTATGAATATTAAATACATGTTTAGTGTATAAATATTAAATACATGTTTAGTGTATTAATATTAAATATATGTTTAGTTTATTAAAAATTAAATACATGTTTAGTGTATGAATATTAAATACATGTTTGGTTTATTAAACGTAAATACATGTTTTGTATTAATATTAAATACATGTTTAGTGTATGAATATTAAATACACGTTTAGTGTATGAATATTAAATACATGTTTAGTTTATGAATATTAAATACATGTTTAGTGGATATATGATAAATACATATTTAGCGTATTAATATTAAATACATGTTTAGTGTATGAATATTAAATACATGTTTAGTGTATTAATATTAAATACATGTTTATTGTATAAATAATAACTACATGTTTAGTGTATGAATATTAAATACATGTTTTGTGTATAAATGTTAAATACATGTTTAGTTTATGAATATTAAATACATGTTTAGTGTATAAATATTAAATACATGTTTAGTGTATTAATATTAAATATATATTTAGTTTATGAATATTAAATACATGTTTAGTGTATAAATAATAACTACATGTTTAGTGTATGAATATCAAATACATGTTTAGTGTATGAATATTAAATACATGTTTAGTTTATTAATATTAAATATATGTTTAGTTTATTAAAATTAAATACATGTTTTTGTATTAATATTAAATACATATTAAGTGTAAGAATAATAACTACATGTTTATTGAATGAATATTAAATACATGTTTAGTGTATAAATATTAGCTACATGTTTAGTGTATGAATATTAAATACATGTTTAGTGTATGAATATTAAATACATGTTTAGTGTATAAATGTTAAATACATGTTTAGTTTATGAATATTAAATACATGTTTAGTGTATAAATATTAAATACATGTTTAGTAAATTAATATTAAATACATGTTAAGTTTATAAATCTCAAATACATGTTTTGTTTATTAATATTAGATTCATGTTTAGTGTATGAATGTTAAATATATGTTTAGTGTATGAATATTAAATACATGTTTAGTTTATTAAAATTAAATACATGTTTTTGTATTAATATTAAATACATATTAAGTGTAAGAATAATAACTACATGTTTATTGAATGAATATTAAATACATGTTTAGTGTATGAATATTTAATACATGTTTAGTGTATTAATATTAAATATGTGTTTAGTTTATTAAAATTAAATACATGTTTTTGTATTAATATTAAATACATGTTTAGTGTATGAATATTAAATATATGTTTAGTTTATTTAAATTAAATACATGTTTTTGTATTGATATTAAATACATGTTTAGTGTATAAATATTAAATACATGTTTAGTGTATTAATATTAAACACATGATTAGTGTATTAATATTAAATAATGATTAGTGTATAACTATTAAATACATGTTCAGTGTATAAATATTAAATACATGTTTAGTGTAATAATATTAAATATATGTTTAGTTCATTAAAATTAAATACATGTTTTTGTATTAATATTAAACACATGTTTAGTGTATAAATATTAAATACATGTTTAGTGTATGAATATTAAATGCATGTTTAGTGTATAATATTAAATACATGTTTAGTGTATGAATATTCAATACATGCTTACTGTATGAATATTAAATGCATGTTTAGTGTATGAATATTAAATAAATGTTTAGTTTATTAAACGTAAATACATGTTTTGTATTGATATTAAATACATGTTTAGTGTATGAATATTAAATACATGTTAAGTGTATGAATATTAAATACATGTTTAGTTTATGAATATTAAATACATGTTTAGTGGATATATAATAAATACATATTTAGTGTATTAATATTAAATACATGTTTAGCTTATAAATATTAAATACATGTTTAGTGTATTAATATTAAATACATGTTTAGTGTATGAATATTAAATACATGTTTAGTGTATAAATATTAAATACATGTTTAGTGTATTAATATTAAATACATGTTTAGTGTATAAATAATAACTACATGTTTAGTGTATGAATATTAAATACATGTTTAGTGTATTAATGTTAAAAACATGTTTAGTTTATGAATATTAAATACATGTTTAGTGTATAAATATTAAATACATGTTTAGTGTATTAATATTAAATACATGTTTAGTGTATGAATATTAAATACATGTTTAGTGTATAAATATTAAATACATGTTTAGTGTATTAATATTAAATACATGTTTAGTGTATTAATATTAAATACACTTTTAGTGTATAAATATTAAATACACGTTTAGTGTAAAAATATTAAATACATGTTTAGTGTATTAATATTAAATATATGATTAGTTTATTAATATTAAATACATGTTTTTGTATTAATATTAAATACATATTAAGTGTAAGAATAATAACTACATGTTTATTGAATGAATATTAAATAAATGTTTAGTGTATGAATATTTAATACATGTTTAGTGTATTAATATTAAATATATGTTTAGTTTATTAAAATTAAATACATGTTTTTGTATGAATATTAAATACATGTTTAGTGTATAAATATTAAATACATGTTTACTGTATAAAAATTAAATATATGATTAGTGTGTAATTTCATATACGTTTAGTATATGATTATTAAATACATAATCAGTGTATTAATATTAAATACATAATCAGTGTGTTAATATTAAATACATGTTTAGTGTATGAATATTAAATACATGTTTAGTGTAAAAATATTAAATACATGTTTAATGTATGAATATTAAATACATGTTTAGTGTATAAATATTAAATACATGTTTCGTGTATAAATATTAAATACATGTTAAGTGTATTAATATTAAATACATGTTTACTGTATTAATATTAAATACATGTTTAGTGTATAAATAATAACTACATGTTTAGTGTATGAATATTAAATACATGTTTAGTGTATAAATATTAAATACATATTTAGTGTATTAATATTAAATATATGTTTAGTTTATTAAAATTAAATACATGTTTTTGTATAAATATTAAATACATGTTTAGTGTATGAATATTAAATACATGTTTAGTGTATAAATATTAAATACATGTTTAATGTATGAATATTAAATACATGTTTAATGTATGAATATTAAATACATGTTTAGTGTATGAATATTAAATACATGTTTCGTGTACGAATATTAAATACATGCTTAGTGTATAAATATTAAATACATGTTTAAAGTATGAATATTAAATACATTGTTAATGTATGAATATTAAATACATGTTTAGTGTATAAATATTTAATACATGTTTCGTGTATAAATATTAAATACATGTTAAGTGTGTGAATATTAAATACATGTTTAGTGTATTAATATTAAATACATGTTTAGTGTATGAATATTAAATACATGCTTAGTGTATGAATATTCAATACATGTTTACTGTATAAATATTAAATACATGTTTAGTGTATTAATATTAAATACATGTTTAGTGTTTTAATATTAAATACATGTTTAGTGTATAAATAATAACTACATGTTTAGTGTATGAATATTAAATACATGTTTAGTGTATAAATGTTAAATACATGTTTAGTTCATGAATATTAAATACATGTTTAGTGTATTAATATTAAATATATATTTAGTTTATTACAATTAAATACATGTTTTTGTATTAATATTAAATACATGTTTAGTGTATGAATATTAAATACATGTTTAGTGTATGAATATTAGATACATGTTTAGTGTAAAATATTAAATACGTTTTTAGTGCATTAATATTAAATACATGTTTAGTGTATTAATATTAAATATATATCTAGTTTATGAATATTAAATACGTGTTTAGTGGATATATAATAAATACATATTTAGTGTATTAATATTAAATACATGTTTAGTGTATAAATATTAAATACACTTTTAGTGTATGAATATTAAATACACGTTTAGTGTAAAAATATTAAATACATGTTTAGTGTATTAATATTAAATATATATTTAGTTTATTAAAATTAAATACATGTTTTTGTATTAATATTAAATACATGTTTAGTGTATAAATATTTAATACATGTTTACTGTATTAATATTAAATACATGTTTAGTGTATAAATAATAACTACATGTTTAGTGTATGAATATTAAATACATGTTTAGTGTATAAATATTAAATACATGTTTAGTGTATTAATATTAAATATATGTTTAGTTTATTAAAATTAAATACATGTTTTTGTATTAATATTAAATACATATTAAGTGTAAGAATAATAACTACATATTTATTGAATGAATATTAAATACATGTTTAGTGTATACATATTTAATACATGTTTACTGTATTAATATTAAATACATGTTTAGTGTATGAATAATAACTACATGTTTAGTGTATGAATATTAAATACATGTTTAGTGTATAAATATTAAATACATGTTTAGTGTATTAATATTAAATATATGTTTAGTTTATTAAAAATTAAATACATGTTTAGTGTACGAATATTAAATACATGTTTGGTTTATTAAACGTAAATACATGTTTTGTATTAATATTAAATACATGTTTAGTGTATGAATATTAAATACACGTTTAGTGTATGAATATTAAATACATGTTTAGTTTATGAATATTAAATACATGTTTAGTGGATATATGATAAATACATATTTAGCGTATTAATATTAAATACATGTTTAGTGTATGAATATTAAATACATGTTTAGTGTATTAATATTAAATACATGTTTATTGTATAAATAATAACTACATGTTTAGTGTATGAATATTAAATACATGTTTTGTGTATAAATGTTAAATACATGTTTAGTTTATGAATATTAAATACATGTTTAGTGTATAAATATTAAATACATGTTTAGTGTATTAATATTAAATATATATTTAGTTTATGAATATTAAATACATGTTTAGTGTATAAATAATAACTACATGTTTAGTGTATGAATATCAAATACATGTTTAGTGTATGAATATTAAATACATGTTTAGTTTATTAATATTAAATATATGTTTAGTTTATTAAAATTAAATACATGTTTTTGTATTAATATTAAATACATATTAAGTGTAAGAATAATAACTACATGTTTATTGAATGAATATTAAATACATGTTTAGTGTATAAATATTTGCTACATGTTTAGTGTATGAATATTAAATACATGTTTAGTGTATGAATATTAAATACATGTTTAGTGTATAAATGTTAAATACATGTTTAGTTTATGAATATTAAATACATGTTTAGTGTATAAATATTAAATACATGTTTAGTAAATTAATATTAAATACATGTTAAGTTTATAAATCTCAAATACATGTTTTGTTTATTAATATTAGATTCATGTTTAGTGTATGAATGTTAAATATATGTTTAGTGTATGAATATTAAATACATGTTTAGTTTATTAAAATTAAATACATGTTTTTGTATTAATATTAAATACATATTAAGTGTAAGAATAATAACTACATGTTTATTGAATGAATATTAAATACATGTTTAGTGTATGAATATTTAATACATGTTTAGTGTATTAATATTAAATATGTGTTTAGTTTATTAAAATTAAATACATGTTTTTGTATTAATATTAAATACATGTTTAGTGTATGAATATTAAATATATGTTTAGTTTATTTAAATTAAATACATGTTTTTGTATTGATATTAAATACATGTTTAGTGTATAAATATTAAATACATGTTTAGTGTATTAATATTAAATACATGTTTAGTGTATAAATATAAGGGAATGAGAAACCAAACTTATGTAAAAAAAATAAAAGAAACAAAAAAAAAGGAAAAAGAGAGATAGAGAGACGGAGAGGACCGGACTTATTAAGAGGGAACGTGCGCCCTCCTGTGGACTTCTGCTGCAACTGCACAAATAAAGAAATTCATTATTTCCAAGTGTGCCTTATTTAGAGGATAATAAATACATGTTTACTAAATGACTATTAAATATATGATTAGTATATGATTACATATACGTTTAGTATATGATTATTAAATACATGTTCAGTGTATTAATATTAAATACATGTTTGGTGTATGAATATTAAATACATATTTAGTGTACAAATATTAAATACATGTTTAGTGTATAAATATTAAATACATGTTTAGTGTATGAATATTAAATACATGTTTAGTGTATAAATATTAAATACATGTTTAGTGTATGAATATTAAATACATGTTTATTGTATGAATATTAAATACATGTTTAGTGTATAAATATTAAATACATGTTTCGTGTACGAATATTATATACATTTTTAGTGTATAAATATTAAATACATGTTTAATGTATGAATATTTAATACATGTTTAGTGTATGAAT
Organism: Nerophis ophidion; assembly: GCF_033978795.1. Taxonomy (NCBI): domain Eukaryota; kingdom Metazoa; phylum Chordata; class Actinopteri; order Syngnathiformes; family Syngnathidae; genus Nerophis; species Nerophis ophidion. Next base: position 470,874 of record NW_026906961.1, on the reverse strand, counting down.
ATTAAATACATTTTTAATGTATGAATATTAAATACATGTTTAGTGTATGAATATTAAATATATGTTTCGTGAATAAATATTAAATACATGTTAAGAGTATGAATATTAAATACATATTTAGTGTATGAATATTAAATACATGATTTGTGTATTAATATTGAATACATGATTAGTGTATAACTATTAAATAGATGTTCAGTGTATAAATATTAAATACATGTTTAGTGTAATAATATTAAATATATGTTTAGTTTATTAAAATTAAATACATGTTTTTGTATTAATATTAAATACATGTTTAGTGTATAAATATTAAATACATGTTTGGTGTATGAATATTAAATACATGTTTAGTGTAATAATATTAAATATATGTTTTGTTTATTAAAATTAAATACATGTTTTTGTATGAATATTCAATACATGTTTACTGTATAAATATTAAATACATGTTTAGTGTATTACTATTAAATATATGTTAAGTTTATTAAACGTAAATACATGTTTTGTATTAATATTAAATACATGTTTAGTGTATGAATATTAAATACACGTTTGGTGTATGAATATTAAATACATGTTTAGTTTATGAATATTAAATACATGTTTAGTGGATATATAATAAATACATATTTAGTGTATTAATATTTAATACACGTTTAGTGTGAAAATATTAAATACATGTTTAGTGTATTAATATTAAATACATGTTTAGTGTATTAATATTAAATACATGTTTAGTGTATAAATATTAAATACATGTTTAGTGTATGAATATTAAATGCATGTTTAGTGTATAATATTAAATACATGTTTAGTTTATTAAAATTAAATACATGTTTTTGTATGAATATTCAATACATGTTTACTGTATAAATATTAAATACATTTTTAGTGTATTACTATTAAATATATGTTTAGTTTATTAAACGTAAATACATGTTTTTGTATTAATATTAAATACATGTTTAGTGTATAAATATTTAATACATGTTTACTGTATTAATATTAAATACATGTTTAGTGTATAAATAATAACTACATGTTTAGTGTATGAATATTAAATACATGTTTAGTGTATGAATATTAAATACATGTTTAGTTTATTAATATTAAATATATGTTTAGTTTATTAAAATTAAATACATGTTTTTGTATTAATATTAAATACATATTAAGTGTAAGAATAATAACTACATGTTTATTGAATGAATATTAAATACATGTTTAGTGTATAAATATTAGCTACATGTTTAGTGTATGAATATTAAATACATGTTTAGTGTATGAATATTAAATACATGTTTAGTGTATAAATGTTAAATACATGTTTAGTTTATGAATATTAAATACATGTTTAGTGTATAAATATTAAATACATGTTTAGTGTATTAATATTAAATACATGTTAAGTGTATAAATCTCAAATACATGTTTAGTGTATTAATATTAGATTCATGTTTAGTGTATGAATGTTAAATATATGTTTAGTGTATGAATATTAAATACATGTTTAGTTTATTAAAATTAAATACATGTTTTTGTATTAATATTAAATACATATTAAGTGTAAGAATAATAACTACATGTTTATTGAATGAATATTAAATACATGTTTAGTGTATGAATATTTAATACATGTTTAGTGTATTAATATTAAATATGTGTTTAGTTTATTAAAATTAAATACATGTTTTTGTATTAATATTAAATACATGTTTAGTGTATGAATATTAAATATATGTTTAGTTTATTTAAATTAAATACATGTTTTTGTATTGATATTAAATACATGTTTAGTGTATAAATATTAAATACATCTTTAGTGTATTAATATTAAATACATGTTTAGTGTATAAATATAAGTGAATGAGAAACCAAACTTATGTAAAAAAAATAAAAGAAACAAAAAAAAAGGAAAAAGAGAGATAGAGAGACGGAGAGGACCGGACTTATTAAGAGGGAACGTGCGCCCTCCTGTGGACTTCTGCCGCAACTGCACGCATAAAGAAAATCATTATTTCCAAGTGTGCCTTATTTAGAGGATAATAAATACATGTTTACTAAATGAATATTAAATATATGATTAGTATATGATTACATATACGTTTAGTATATGATTATTAAATACATGTTCAGTGTATTAATATTAAATACATGTTTAGTGTATGAATATTAAATACATATTTAGTGTATAAATATTAAATACATGTTAAGTGTATAAATATTAAATACATGTTTAGTGTATGAATATTAAATACATGTTTAGTGTATAAATATTAAATACATGTTTAGTGTATGAATATTAAATACATGTTTATTGTATGAATATTAAATACATGTTTAGTGTATAAATATTAAATACATGTTCTGTGTACGAATATTATATACATTTTTAGTGTATAAATATTAAATACATGTTTAATGTATGAGTATTAAATACATGTTTAGTGTATGAATATTAAATACATTTTTAATGTATGAATATTAAATACATGTTTAGTGTATGAATATTAAATATATGTTTCGTGAATAAATATTAAATACATGTTAAGTGTATGAATATTAAATACATATTTAGTGCATGAATATTAAATACATGATTTGTGTATTAATATTAAATACATGATTAGTGTATAACTATTAAATACATGTTCAGTGTATAAATATTAAATACATGTTTAGTGTAATAATATTAAATATATGTTTAGTTTATTAAAATTAAATACATGTTTTTGTATTAATATTAAATACATGTTTAGTGTATAAATATTAAATACATGTTTGTTGTATGAATATTAAATACATGTTTAGTGTATGAATATTAAATACATGTTTAGTGTATAAATATTAAATACATGTTTAGTGTATTAATATTAAATACATGTTTAGTGTATAAATAATAACTACATGTTTAGTGTATGAATATTAAATACATGTTTAGTGTATTAATGTTAAAAACATGTTTAGTTTATGAATATTAAATACATGTTTAGTGTATAAATATTAAATACATGTTTAGTGTATTAATATTAAATACATGTTTAGTGTATGAATATTAAATACATGTTTAGTGTATAAATATTAAATACATGTTTAGTGTATTAATATTAAATACATGTTTAGTGTATTAATATTAAATACACTTTTAGTGTATAAATATTAAATACACGTTTAGTGTAAAAATATTAAATACATGTTTAGTGTATTAATATTAAATATATGATTAGTTTATTAATATTAAATACATGTTTTTGTATTAATATTAAATACATATTAAGTGTAAGAATAATAACTACATGTTTATTGAATGAATATTAAATAAATGTTTAGTGTATGAATATTTAATACATGTTTAGTGTATTAATATTAAATATATGTTTAGTTTATTAAAATTAAATACATGTTTTTGTATGAATATTAAATACATGTTTAGTGTATAAATATTAAATACATGTTTACTGTATGAAAATTAAATATATGATTAGTGTGTAATTTCATATACGTTTAGTATATGATTATTAAATACATAATCAGTGTATTAATATTAAATACATAATCAGTGTGTTAATATTAAATACATGTTTAGTGTATGAATATTAAATACATTTTTAGTGTAAAAATATTAAATACATGTTTAATGTATGAATATTAAATACATGTTTAGTGTATAAATATTAAATACATGTTTCGTGTATAAATATTAAATACATGTTAAGTGTATTAATATTAAATACATGTTTACTGTATTAATATTAAATACATGTTTAGTGTATAAATAATAACTACATGTTTAGTGTATGAATATTAAATACATGTTTAGTGTATAAATATTAAATACATATTTAGTGTATTAATATTAAATATATGTTTAGTTTATTAAAATTAAATACATGTTTTTGTATAAATATTAAATACATGTTTAGTGTATGAATATTAAATACATGTTTAGTGTATAAATATTAAATACATGTTTAATGTATGAATATTAAATACATGTTTAATGTATGAATATTAAATACATGTTTAGTGTATGAATATTAAATACATGTTTCGTGTACGAATATTAAATACATGCTTAGTGTATAAATATTAAATACATGTTTAAAGTATGAATATTAAATACATTGTTAATGTATGAATATTAAATACATGTTTAGTGTATAAATATTTAATACATGTTTCGTGTATAAATATTAAATACATGTTAAGTGTGTGAATATTAAATACATGTTTAGTGTATTAATATTAAATACATGTTTAGTGTATGAATATTAAATACATGCTTAGTGTATGAATATTCAATACATGTTTACTGTATAAATATTAAATACATGTTTAGTGTATTAATATTAAATACATGTTTAGTGTTTTAATATTAAATACATGTTTAGTGTATAAATAATAACTACATGTTTAGTGTATGAATATTAAATACATGTTTAGTGTATAAATGTTAAATACATGTTTAGTTCATGAATATTAAATACATGTTTAGTGTATTAATATTAAATATATATTTAGTTTATTACAATTAAATACATGTTTTTGTATTAATATTAAATACATGTTTAGTGTATGAATATTAAATACATGTTTAGTGTATGAATATTAGATACATGTTTAGTGTAAAATATTAAATACGTTTTTAGTGCATTAATATTAAATACATGTTTAGTGTATTAATATTAAATATATATCTAGTTTATGAATATTAAATACGTGTTTAGTGGATATATAATAAATACATATTTAGTGTATTAATATTAAATACATGTTTAGTGTATAAATATTAAATACACTTTTAGTGTATGAATATTAAATACACGTTTAGTGTAAAAATATTAAATACATGTTTAGTGTATTAATATTAAATATATATTTAGTTTATTAAAATTAAATACATGTTTTTGTATTAATATTAAATACATGTTTAGTGTATAAATATTTAATACATGTTTACTGTATTAATATTAAATACATGTTTAGTGTATAAATAATAACTACATGTTTAGTGTATGAATATTAAATACATGTTTAGTGTATAAATATTAAATACATGTTTAGTGTATTAATATTAAATATATGTTTAGTTTATTAAAATTAAATACATGTTTTTGTATTAATATTAAATACATATTAAGTGTAAGAATAATAACTACATATTTATTGAATGAATATTAAATACATGTTTAGTGTATACATATTTAATACATGTTTACTGTATTAATATTAAATACATGTTTAGTGTATGAATAATAACTACATGTTTAGTGTATGAATATTAAATACATGTTTAGTGTATAAATATTAAATACATGTTTAGTGTATTAATATTAAATATATGTTTAGTTTATTAAAAATTAAATACATGTTTAGTGTACGAATATTAAATACATGTTTGGTTTATTAAACGTAAATACATGTTTTGTATTAATATTAAATACATGTTTAGTGTATGAATATTAAATACACGTTTAGTGTATGAATATTAAATACATGTTTAGTTTATGAATATTAAATACATGTTTAGTGGATATATGATAAATACATATTTAGCGTATTAATATTAAATACATGTTTAGTGTATGAATATTAAATACATGTTTAGTGTATTAATATTAAATACATGTTTATTGTATAAATAATAACTACATGTTTAGTGTATGAATATTAAATACATGTTTTGTGTATAAATGTTAAATACATGTTTAGTTTATGAATATTAAATACATGTTTAGTGTATAAATATTAAATACATGTTTAGTGTATTAATATTAAATATATATTTAGTTTATGAATATTAAATACATGTTTAGTGTATAAATAATAACTACATGTTTAGTGTATGAATATCAAATACATGTTTAGTGTATGAATATTAAATACATGTTTAGTTTATTAATATTAAATATATGTTTAGTTTATTAAAATTAAATACATGTTTTTGTATTAATATTAAATACATATTAAGTGTAAGAATAATAACTACATGTTTATTGAATGAATATTAAATACATGTTTAGTGTATAAATATTAGCTACATGTTTAGTGTATGAATATTAAATACATGTTTAGTGTATGAATATTAAATACATGTTTAGTGTATAAATGTTAAATACATGTTTAGTTTATGAATATTAAATACATGTTTAGTGTATAAATATTAAATACATGTTTAGTAAATTAATATTAAATACATGTTAAGTTTATAAATCTCAAATACATGTTTTGTTTATTAATATTAGATTCATGTTTAGTGTATGAATGTTAAATATATGTTTAGTGTATGAATATTAAATACATGTTTAGTTTATTAAAATTAAATACATGTTTTTGTATTAATATTAAATACATATTAAGTGTAAGAATAATAACTACATGTTTATTGAATGAATATTAAATACATGTTTAGTGTATGAATATTTAATACATGTTTAGTGTATTAATATTAAATATGTGTTTAGTTTATTAAAATTAAATACATGTTTTTGTATTAATATTAAATACATGTTTAGTGTATGAATATTAAATATATGTTTAGTTTATTTAAATTAAATACATGTTTTTGTATTGATATTAAATACATGTTTAGTGTATAAATATTAAATACATGTTTAGTGTATTAATATTAAATACATGTTTAGTGTATAAATATAAGGGAATGAGAAACCAAACTTATGTAAAAAAAATAAAAGAAACAAAAAAAAAGGAAAAAGAGAGATAGAGAGACGGAGAGGACCGGACTTATTAAGAGGGAACGTGCGCCCTCCTGTGGACTTCTGCTGCAACTGCACAAATAAAGAAATTCATTATTTCCAAGTGTGCCTTATTTAGAGGATAATAAATACATGTTTACTAAATGAATATTAAATATATGATTAGTATATGATTACATATACGTTTAGTATATGATTATTAAATACATGTTCAGTGTATTAATATTAAATACATGTTTGGTGTATGAATATTAAATACATATTTAGTGTACAAATATTAAATACATGTTTAGTGTATAAATATTAAATACATGTTTAGTGTATGAATATTAAATACATGTTTAGTGTATAAATATTAAATACATGTTTAGTGTATGAATATTAAATACATGTTTATTGTATGAATATTAAATACATGTTTAGTGTATAAATATTAAATACATGTTTCGTGTACGAATATTATATACATTTTTAGTGTATAAATATTAAATACATGTTTAATGTATGAATATTAAATACATGTTTAGTGTATGAATATTAAATACATTTTTAATGTATGAATATTAAATACATGTTTAGTGTATGAATATTAAATATATGTTTCGTGAATAAATATTAAATACATGTTAAGAGTATGAATATTAAATACATATTTAGTGTATGAATATTAAATACATGATTTGTGTATTAATATTGAATACATGATTAGTGTATAACTATTAAATAGATGTTCAGTGTATAAATATTAAATACATGTTTAGTGTAATAATATTAAATATATGTTTAGTTTATTAAAATTAAATACATGTTTTTGTATTAATATTAAATACATGTTTAGTGTATAAATATTAAATACATGTTTGGTGTATGAATATTAAATACATGTTTAGTGTAATAATATTAAATATATGTTTTGTTTATTAAAATTAAATACATGTTTTTGTATGAATATTCAATACATGTTTACTGTATAAATATTAAATACATGTTTAGTGTATTACTATTAAATATATGTTAAGTTTATTAAACGTAAATACATGTTTTGTATTAATATTAAATACATGTTTAGTGTATGAATATTAAATACACGTTTGGTGTATGAATATTAAATACATGTTTAGTTTATGAATATTAAATACATGTTTAGTGGATATATAATAAATACATATTTAGTGTATTAATATTTAATACACGTTTAGTGTGAAAATATTAAATACATGTTTAGTGTATTAATATTAAATACATGTTTAGTGTATTAATATTAAATACATGTTTAGTGTATAAATATTAAATACATGTTTAGTGTATGAATATTAAATGCATGTTTAGTGTATAATATTAAATACATGTTTAGTTTATTAAAATTAAATACATGTTTTTGTATGAATATTCAATACATGTTTACTGTATAAATATTAAATACATTTTTAGTGTATTACTATTAAATATATGTTTAGTTTATTAAACGTAAATACATGTTTTGTATTAATATTAAATACATGTTTAGTGTATGAATAATAACTAGATGTTTAGTGTATTAATATTAAACACATGTTTAGTGTATGAATATTAAATACACTTTTAGTGTATGAATATTAAATACACGTTTAGTGTAAAAATATTAAATACATGTTTAGTGTATTAACATTAAATATATATTTAGTTTATTAAAATTAAATACATGTTTTTGTATTAATATTAAATACATGTTTAGTGTATAAATATTTAATACATGTTTACTGTATTAATATTAAATACATGTTTAGTGTATAAATAATAACTACATGTTTAGTGTATGAATATTAAATACATGTTTAGTGTATGAATATTAAATACATGTTTAGTTTATTAATATTAAATATATGTTTAGTTTATTAAAATTAAATACATGTTTTTGTATTAATATTAAATACATATTAAGTGTAAGAATAATAACTACATGTTTATTGAATGAATATTAAATACATGTTTAGTGTATAAATATTAGCTACATGTTTAGTGTATGAATATTAAATACATGTTTAGTGTATGAATATTAAATACATGTTTAGTGTATAAATGTTAAATACATGTTTAGTTTATGAATATTAAATACATGTTTAGTGTATAAATATTAAATACATGTTTAGTGTATTAATATTAAATACATGTTAAGTGTATAAATCTCAAATACATGTTTAGTGTATTAATATTAGATTCATGTTTAGTGTATGAATGTTAAATATATGTTTAGTGTATGAATATTAAATACATGTTTAGTTTATTAAAATTAAATACATGTTTTTGTATTAATATTAAATACATATTAAGTGTAAGAATAATAACTACATGTTTATTGAATGAATATTAAATACATGTTTAGTGTATGAATATTTAATACATGTTTAGTGTATTAATATTAAATATGTGTTTAGTTTATTAAAATTAAATACATGTTTTTGTATTAATATTAAATACATGTTTAGTGTATGAATATTAAATATATGTTTAGTTTATTTAAATTAAATACATGTTTTTGTATTGATATTAAATACATGTTTAGTGTATAAATATTAAATACATCTTTAGTGTATTAATATTAAATACATGTTTAGTGTATAAATATAAGTGAATGAGAAACCAAACTTATGTAAAAAAAATAAAAGAAACAAAAAAAAAGGAAAAAGAGAGATAGAGAGACGGAGAGGACCGGACTTATTAAGAGGGAACGTGCGCCCTCCTGTGGACTTCTGCCGCAACTGCACGCATAAAGAAAATCATTATTTCCAAGTGTGCCTTATTTAGAGGATAATAAATACATGTTTACTAAATGAATATTAAATATATGATTAGTATATGATTACATATACGTTTAGTATATGATTATTAAATACATGTTCAGTGTATTAATATTAAATACATGTTTAGTGTATGAATATTAAATACATATTTAGTGTATAAATATTAAATACATGTTAAGTGTATAAATATTAAATACATGTTTAGTGTATGAATATTAAATACATGTTTAGTGTATAAATATTAAATACATGTTTAGTGTATGAATATTAAATACATGTTTATTGTATGAATATTAAATACATGTTTAGTGTATAAATATTAAATACATGTTCTGTGTACGAATATTATATACATTTTTAGTGTATAAATATTAAATACATGTTTAATGTATGAGTATTAAATACATGTTTAGTGTATGAATATTAAATACATTTTTAATGTATGAATATTAAATACATGTTTAGTGTATGAATATTAAATATATGTTTCGTGAATAAATATTAAATACATGTTAAGTGTATGAATATTAAATACATATTTAGTGCATGAATATTAAATACATGATTTGTGTATTAATATTAAATACATGATTAGTGTATAACTATTAAATACATGTTCAGTGTATAAATATTAAATACATGTTTAGTGTAATAATATTAAATATATGTTTAGTTTATTAAAATTAAATACATGTTTTTGTATTAATATTAAATACATGTTTAGTGTATAAATATTAAATACATGTTTGTTGTATGAATATTAAATACATGTTTAGTGTAATAATATTAAATATATGTTTAGTTTATTAAACGTAAATACATGTTTTGTATTAATATTAAATACATGTTTACTGTATAAATATTAAATACATGTTTAGTGTATTACTATTAAATATATGTTAAGTTTATTAAACGTAAATACATGTTTTGTATTAATATTAAATACATGTTTAGTGTATGAATATTAAATACACGTTTGGTGTATGAATATTAAATACATGTTTAGTTTATGAATATTAAATACATGTTTAGTGGATATATAATAAATACATATTTAGTGTATTAATATTAAATACACGTTTAGTGTAAAAATATTAAATACATGTTTAGTGTATTAATATTAAATACATGTTTAGTGTATTAATATTAAATACATGTTACTGTATAAATATTAAATACATGTTTAGTGTATGAATATTAAATGCATGTTTAGTGTATAATATTAAATACATGTTTAGTTTATTAAAATTAAATACATGTTTTTGTATGAATATTCAATACATGTTTACTGTATAAATATTAAATACATGTTTAGTGTATTACTATTAAATATATGTTTAGTTTATTAAACGTAAATACATGTTTTGTATTAATATTAAATACATGTTTAGTGTATGAATATTAAATACACGTTTAGTGTATGAATATTAAATACATGTTTAGTTTATGAATATTAAATACATGTTTAGTGGATGTATAATAAATACATATTTAGTGTATTAATTTTAAATACATGTTTAGTGTATAAATATTAAATACATGTTTAGTGTATTAATATTAAATACATGTTTAGTGTTTAAATAATAACTACATGTTTAGTGTATGAATATTAAATACATGTTTATTTAGTGTATAAATGTTAAATACATGTTTAGTTTATGAATATTAAATACATGTTTAGTGTATAAATATTAAATACATGTTTCGTGTACGAATATTAAATAGATGTTTAGTGTATGAATATTAAATACATCTTTAATGTATGAATATTAAATACATGTTTAGTGTAAGAATATTAAATACATTTTAATGTATTTAATATTAAATACATATTTAGTGTATAAATATTAAATACATGTTAAGTGTATGAATAGTAAATACATATTTAGTGTATGAATATTAAATACATGATTAATGTATTAATATTAAATACATGATTAGTGTATAAATATTAAATACATGTTTAGTGTATTAATATTAAATACATGTTTAGTGTATTAATATTAAATACATGTTTAGTGTATAAATAATAACTAAATGTTTAGTGTATGAATATTAAATACATGTTCAGTGTAATAATATTAAATATATGTTTAGTTTATTAAAATTAAATACATGTTTTTGTATTAATATTAAATACATGTTTAGTGTATAAATATTAAATACCTGTTTAGTGTATTAATTTAAATACATGTTTAGTGTATGAATATTAAATTAATGTTTAGTGTATGAATATTCAATACATGTTTACTGTATAAATATTAAATACATGTTTAGTGTATGAATATTAAATACATGTTTAGTGTATTAATATTAAAAACATGTTTAGTGTATTAATATTAAATACATGTTTAGTGTATGAATAATAACTACATGTTTAGTGTATGAATATTAAATACATGTTTAGTGTATGAATGTTAAATACATGTTTAGTTTATGAATATTAAATACATGCTTAGTGTATTAATATTAAATATATATTTAGTTTATTACAATTAAATACATGTTTTGTATTAATATTAAATACTTGTTTAGTGTATGAATATTAAATACATGTTTAGTGTATGAATATTAAATACATGTTTAGTGTAAAAATATTAAATACATGTTTAGTTTATGAATATTGAATACATGCTTAGTGTATTAATATTAAATATATATTTAGTTTATTACAATTAAATACATGTTTTGTATTAATATTAAATACATGTTTAGTGTATTAATATTAAATATATATATAGTTTATGAATATTAAATACATGTTCAGTGGATATATAATAAATACATATTTAGTGTATTCATATTAAATACATGTTTAGTGTATAAATATTAAATACATGTTTAGTGTATGAATAATAACTACATGTTTAGTGTATTAATATTAAACACATGTTTAGTGTATGAATATTTAATACACTTTTAGTGTATGAATATTAAATACACGTTTAGTGTAAAAATATTAAATACATGTTTAGTGTATTAATATTAAATATATATTTAGTTTATTAAAATTAAATACATGTTTTTGTATTACTATTAAATACATGTTTAGTGTATAAATATTTAATACATGTTTACTGTATTAATATTAAATACATGTTTAGTGTATAAATAATAACTACATGTTTAGTGTATGAATATTGAATACATGTTTAGTGTATAAATATTAAATAAATCTTTTATTTTATTGATATCAAATATATGTTTAGTTTATTAAAATTAAATACATGTTTTTGTATAAATATTAAATACATGTTTAGTGTATGAATATTAAATACATGTTTACTGTATTAATATTAAATACATGTTTAGTGTATGAATAATAACTACATGTTTAGTGTATGAATATTAAATACATGTTTAGTGTATTAATATTAAATATATATTTAGTTTATTAAAATTAAATACATGTTTTTGTATTAATATTAAATACATGTTTAGTGTATTAATATTAAATACATGTTTACTGTATTAATATTAAATACATGTTTAGTGTATAAATAATAACTACATGTTTAGTGTATGAATATTAAATACATGTTTAGTGTATAAATATTAAATACATATTTAGTGTATTAATATTAAATATATGTTTAGTTTATTAAAATTAAATACATGTTTTTGTATAAATATTAAATACATGTTTAGTGTATGAATATTAAATACATGTTTAGTGTATAAATATTAAATACATGTTTAATGTATGAATATTAAATACATGTTTAATGTATGAATATTAAATACATGTTTAGTGTATGAATATTAAATACATGTTTCGTGTATGAATATTAAATACATGCTTAGTGTATAAATATTAAATACATGTTTAAAGTATGAATATTAAATACATTGTTAATGTATGAATATTAAATACATGTTTAGTGTATAAATATTTAATACATGTTTCGTGTATAAATATTAAATACATGTTAAGTGTGTGAATATTAAATACATATTTAGTGTATGAATATTAAACACATGATTAGTGTATTAATATTAAATAATGATTAGTGTATAACTATTAAATACATGTTCAGTGTATAAATATTAAATACATGTTTAGTGTAATAATATTAAATATATGTTTAGTTCATTAAAATTAAATACATGTTTTTGTATTAATATTAAATACATGTTTAGTGTATAAATATTAAATACATGTTTAGTGTATGAATATTAAATGCATGTTTAGTGTATAATATTAAATACATGTTTAGTGTATGAATATTCAATACATGCTTACTGTATGAATATTAAATGCATGTTTAGTGTATGAATATTAAATAAATGTTTAGTTTATTAAACGTAAATACATGTTTTGTATTGATATTAAATACATGTTTAGTGTATGAATATTAAATACATGTTAAGTGTATGAATATTAAATACATGTTTAGTTTATGAATATTAAATACATGTTTAGTGGATATATAATAAATACATATTTAGTGTATTAATATTAAATACATGTTTAGCTTATAAATATTAAATACATGTTTAGTGTATTAATATTAAATACATGTTTAGTGTATGAATATTAAATACATGTTTAGTGTATAAATATTAAATACATGTTTAGTGTATTAATATTAAATACATGTTTAGTGTATAAATAATAACTACATGTTTAGTGTATGAATATTAAATACATGTTTAGTGTATTAATGTTAAATACATGTTTAGTTTATGAATATTAAATACATGTTTAGTGTATAAATATTAAATACATGTTTAGTGTATTAATATTAAATACATGTTTAGTGTATGAATATTAAATACATGTTTAGTGTATAAATATTAAATACATGTTTAGTGTATTAATATTAAATACATGTTTAGTGTATTAATATTAAATACACTTTTAGTGTATAAATATTAAATACACGTTTAGTGTAAAAATATTAAATACATGTTTAGTGTATTAATATTAAATATATGATTAGTTTATTAATATTAAATACATGTTTTTGTATTAATATTAAATACATATTAAGTGTAAGAATAATAACTACATGTTTATTGAATGAATATTAAATAAATGTTTAGTGTATGAATATTTAATACATGTTTAGTGTATTAATATTAAATATATGTTTAGTTTATTAAAATTAAATACATGTTTTTGTATGAATATTAAATACATGTTTAGTGTATAAATATTAAATACATGTTTACTGTATGAAAATTAAATATATGATTAGTGTGTAATTTCATATACGTTTAGTATATGATTATTAAATACATAATCAGTGTATTAATATTAAATACATAATCAGTGTGTTAATATTAAATACATGTTTAGTGTATGAATATTAAATACATGTTTAGTGTAAAAATATTAAATACATGTTTAATGTATGAATATTAAATACATGTTTAGTGTATAAATATTAAATACATGTTTCGTGTATAAATATTAAATACATGTTAAGTGTATTAATATTAAATACATATTTAGTGTATAAATATTAAATACATGATTAGAGTATTAATATTAAATACATGATTAGTGTATAAATATTAAATACATGTTTGGTGTATTAATATTAAGTACATGTTTAGTGTATTAATATTAAATACATGTTTAGTGTATAAATAATAACTAAATGTTTCGTGTATGAATATTAAATACATGTTTAGTGTATAAATATTAAATACATGTTTTGTGTAATAATATTAAATATATGTTTAGTTTATTAAAATTAAATACATGTTTTTGTATTAATATTAAATACATGTTAAGTGTATAAATCTCAAATACATGTTTAGTGTATTAATATTAAATTCATGTTTAGTGTATAAATGTTAAATATATGTTTAGTGTAATAATATTAAATATATGTTTAGTTTATTAAAATTAAATACATGTTTTTGTATTAATATTAAATACATGTTAAGTGTATAAATCTCAAATACATGTTTAGTGTATTAATATTAGATTCATGTTTAGTGTATGAATATTAAATACATGTTTAGTTTATTAAAATTGAATACATGTTTTTGTATTAATATTAAATACATGTTTAGTGAATAAATATTAAATACATGTTTAGTGTATTAATATTAATTACATGTTTAGTGTATGACTATTAAATACATGTTTAGCGTATGAATATTAAATACATGTTTAGTGTATGAATATTCAATACATGTTTACTGTATACATATTAAATACATGTTTAGTGTATTAATATTAAATATATGTTTAGTTTATTAAACTTAAATACATGTTTTTGTATTAATATTAAATACATGTTTAGTGTATGAATATTAAATACATGTTTAGTGTATGAATATTAAATACATGTTTAGTTTATGAATATTAAATACATGTTTAGTGGATATATAATAAATACATATTTAGTGTATTAATATTAAATACATGTTTAGTGTATGAATAATAACTACATGTTTAGTGTATGAATATTAAATACATGTTTAGTGTATTAATATTAAATGTTTAGTTTATTAAAATTAAACACATGTTTTTGTATTAATATTAAATACATGTTTAGTGTATTAATATTAAAAACATGTTTTTGTGTATACATGTTAAATACATGTTTAGTGTATGAATGTTAAATACATGTTTAGTGTATTAATATTAAATATATGTTTAGTGTATTAAAATTAAATACATGTTTTTGTATTAATATTAAATACATGTTTAGTGTATAAATATTAAATACATGTTTAGTATATTAATATTAAATACATGTTTAGTGTATAAATATAAGTGTATGAGTAACAAAACTTATGTAAAAAAAAAATAAAAGAAACAAAAAAAAAGGATAAAGAGAGAGAGAGAGACGGAGAGGACCGGGAATATTAAGAGGGAATGTGCGCCCTCCTGTGGACTTCTGCCGCAACTGCACACATAAAGAAATTCATTATTTTTTAGAGGATAATAAATACATGTTTACTGTATGAATATTAAATATGTGATTAGTATATAATTACATATATGTTTGGGATATGATTATTAAATACATGTTCAGTGTATTAATATTAAATACATGTTTAGTGTATGAATATTAAATACATGTTTAGTGTATAAATATTAAATACATGTTTAGTGTATTAATATTAAATATGTGTTGACTTTATTAAAATTAAATAAATGTTTTTGTATTAATATTAAATAAATGTTTAGTGTATAAATATTAAATACAGGTTTAGTGTATTAATATTAAATACATGTTTAGTGTATGAATGTTAAATACATGTTTAGTTTATGAATATTAAATACATGTTTAGTGTATTAATATTAAATATATATTTAGTTTATTAAAATTAAATACATGTTCTGTATTAATATTAAATACATGTTTAGTGTATAAATATTAAATAGATGTTTAGTGTATTAATATTAAATACATGTTTAGTGTATGAATATTAAATACATGTTTAGTGTATAAATATTAAATACATGTTAAGGGTATTATATTAAATACATGTTTAGTGTATTAATATTAAATATATATTTAGTTTATTAAAATTAAATACAAGTTCTGTATTAATATTAAATACATGTTTAGTGTATGAATATTTAATACATGTTTAGTGTATTAATATTAAATATGTGTTTAGTTTATTAAAATTAAATACATGTTTTTGTATTAATATTAAATACATGTTTAGTGTATTAATATTAAATATATGTTTAGTTTATTAAAATTAAATACATGTTTTTGTATTAATATTAAATACATGTTTTGTGTATTAATATTAAATACATGTTTAGTGTATTAATATTAAATACATGTTTAGTGTATAAATGTTAAATACATGTTAAGTGTATAAATATTTAATAAATGTTTAGTTTATTAAAATTAAATACAAGTTTTTGTATTAATATTAAATACATGTTTAGTGTATAAATATTAAATACATGTTCAGTGTATTAATATTAAATACATGTTTAGTGTATAAATATAAGTGTTTGAGAAACCAAACTTATGTAAAAAAAAATAAAAGAAACAAAAAAAAAGGAAAAAGAGAGATAGAGAGACGGAGAGGACCGGACTTATTAAGAGGGAACGTGCGCCCTCCTGTGGACTTCTGCCGCAACTGCAGGCATAAAGAAATTCATTATTTCCAAGTGTGCCTTATTTAGAGGATAATAAATACATGTTTACTAAATGACTATTAAATATATGATTAGTATATGATTACATATACGTTTAGTATATGATTATTAAATACATGTTCAGTATATGAATATTAAATACATGTTTAGTGTATGAATATTAAATACATATTTAGTGTATAAATATTAAATACATGTTTAGTGTATAAATATTAAATACATGTTTAGTGTATGAATATTAAATACATGTTTAGTGTATAAATATTAAATACATGTTTAGTGTATAAATAATAAATACATGTTTCGTGTACGAATATTAAATTTATGTTTAATGTATAAATATTAATTACATGTTTAGTGTATGAATATTAAATACATTTTTAATGTATGAATATTAAATACATATTTAGTGTATTAATAATAAATACATGTTAAGTGTATAAATATTAAATACATATTTAGTGTATAAATATTAAATACATGATTAGTGTATTAATATTAAATACATGATTAGTGTATAAATATTAAATACATGTTTAGTGTATTAATATTAAATACATGTTTAGTGTATTAATATTAAATACATGTTTAGAGTATTAATATTAAATACATGTTTAGTGTATAAATAATAACTAAATGTTTAGTGTATTAATATTAAATACATGTTTACTGTATTAATATTAAATACATGTTTAGTGTATAAATATTAAATACATGTTTAGTGTATTAATATTTAATATATGTTTGGTTTATTAAAATTAAATACATGTTTTTGTATAAATATTAAATACATGTTTAGTGTATGAATATTAAATACATGTTTAGTGTATGAATATTAAATACATGTTTAGTGTATGAATATTAAATACATGTTTAATGTATGAATATTAAATACATGTTTAGTGTATAAATATTAAATACATGTTTCGTGTACGAATATTAAATACATGTTTAGTGTATAAATATTAAATACATGTTTAATGTATGAATATTAAATACATGTTTAGTGAATGAATATTAAATGCATTTTTAATGTATGAATATTAAATACATGTTTAGTGTATTAATATTAAATACATGTTTTGTGAATAAATATTAAATACATGTTAAGTGTATGAATATTAAATACATATTTAGTGTATGAATATTAAATACATGATTAGTGTATTAATATTAAATACATGATTAGTGTATAACTATTAATTACATGTTCAGTGTATAAATATTAAATAAATGTTTAGTGTAATAATATTAAATATATGTTTAGTTTATTAAAATTAAATACATGTTTTTGTATTAATATTAAATACATGTTTAGTGTATAAATATTAAATACATGTTTAGTGTATGAATATTAAATGCATGTTTAGTGTATAGAATTAAATACATGTTTAGTGTATGAATATTCAATATATGTTTAGTTTATTAAACTTAAATACATGTTTAGTTTATGAATATTAAATACATGTTTGGTGTATTATAATTAAATATATATTTAGTTTATTAAAATTAAATACATGTTTTGTATTAATATTAAATACATGTTTAGTGTATTAATATTAAATATATGTTTAGTTTATTAAACTTAAATACATGTTTAGTTTATGAATATTAAATACATGTTTGGTGTATTATAATTAAATATATATTTAGTTTATTAAAATTAAATACATGTTTTGTATTAATATTAAATACATGTTTAGTGTATTAATATTAAATATATGTTTAGTTTATTAAACTTAAATACATGTTTTGTATTAATATTAAATACATGTTTAGTGTATGAATATTGAATACACGTTTAGTGTATGAATATTAAATACATGTTTAGTTTATGAATATTCAATACATGTTTACTGTATAAATATTAAATACATGTTTAGTGTATTAATATTAAATATATGTTTAGTTTATTAAACTTAAATACATGTTTAGTTTATGAATATTAAATACATGTTTGGTGTATTATAATTAAATATATATTTAGTGTATTAATATTAAATACATGTTTAGTGTATGAATATTAAATACATGTTTAGTGTATAAATATTAAATACATGTTTAGTGTATAAATATTAGATACATGTTTAGTGTATAAATATAAGTGTATGAGTAACAAAACTTATGTAAAAAAAAAAAGAAAAGAAAAAAAAAAAGGAAAAAGAGAGAGAGATAGACGGAGAGGACCGGGCATATTAAGAGGGAACGTGCGCCCTCCTGTGGACTTCTGCCGCAACTGCAGACATAAAGAAATTCATTATTTCCAAGTGTGCCTTATTTAGAGGATAATAAATACATGTTTACTGTATGAATATTAAATATATGATTAGTATATAATTACATATATGTTTGGTATATGATTATTAAATACATGTTTAGTGTATGAATATTAAATACATGTTTAGTGTATTAATATTAAATATATATTTAGTTTATTAAAATTAAATACATGTTTTTGTATTAATATTAAATACATGTTTAGTGTATAAATATTTAATACATGTTTACTGTATTAATATTAAATACATGTTTAGTGTATTAAAATTAAATACATGTTTTTGTATTAATATTAAATACATATTAAGTGTAAGAATAATAACTACATGTTTATTGAATGAATATTAAATACATGTTTAGTGTATAAATATTTAATACATGTTTACTGTATTAATATTAAATACATGTTTAGTGTATGAATAATAACTACATGTTTAGTGTATGAATATTAAATACATGTTTAGTGTATAAATATTAAATACATGTTTAGTGTATTAATATTAAATATATGTTTAGTTTATTAAAAATTAAATACATGTTTAGTGTATGAATATTAAATACATGTTTAGTGTATAAATGTTAAATACATGTTTAGTTTATGAATATTAAATACATGTTTAGTGTATTAATATTAAATATATATTTAGTTTATTAAAATTAAATACATGTTTTTGTATTAATATTAAATACATGTTTAGTGTATTAATATTAAATACATGTTTACTGTATTAATATTAAATACATGTTTAGTGTATAAATAATAACTACATGTTTAGTGTATGAATATTAAATACATGTTTAGTGTATAAATATTAAATACATGTTTAGTGTATTAATATTAAATATATGTTTATCCATCCATCCATTTTCTACCGCTTATTCCCTTTCGGGGTCGCGGGGGGCGCTGGCGCCTATCTCAGCTACAATCGGGCGGAAGGCGGGGTACACCCTGGACAAGTCGCCACCTCATCACAGGGCCAACACAGATAGACAGACAACATTCACACACTAGGGCCAATTTAGTGTTGCCAATCAACTTATCCCATGTTTAGTTTATTAAAATTAAATACATGTTTTTGTATAAATATTAAATACATGTTTAGTGTATGAATATTAAATACATGTTTAGTGTATAAATATTAAATACATGTTTAGTGTATGAATATTAAATACATGTTTAATGTATGAATATTAAATACATGTTTAGTGTATAAATATTAAATACATGTTTCGTGTACGAATATTAAATACATGTTTAGTGTATAAATATTAAATACATGTTTAATGTATGAATATTAATTACATGTTTAGTGTATGAATATTAAATACATGTTTAATGTATGAATATTAGATACATGTTTAGTTTATAAATATAAGTGTATGAGTAACAAAACTTATGTAAAAAAAATAAATAAAAGAAACAAAAAAAAAGGAAAAAGAAAGAGAGAGAGAGACGGAGAGGACCGGGCATATTAAGAGGGAACGTGCGCCCTCCTGTGGACTTCTGCCGCAACTGCACACATAAAGAAATTCATTCTTTCCAAGTGTGCCTTATTTAGAGGATAATAAATAAATGTTTACTGTATGAATATTAAATATATGATTAGTATATAATTACATATATGTTTGGTATATGATTATTAAATACATGTTCAGTGTATTAATATTAAATACATGTTTAGTGTATGAATATTAAATACATGTTTAGTGTATTAATATTAAATACATGTTTAGTGTATGAATATTAAATACATGTTTGTGTATGAATATTAAAGCCATTGTTTAGTGTATTAATATTAAATATATGTTTAGTGTATAAATATTAAATACATGTTTAGTGTATTAAACTTAAATACATGTTTTTGTATTAATATTAAATACATGTTTAGTGTATAAATATTAAATACATGTTTAGTGGATGAATAATAAATAAATATTTAGTGTATGAATATTAAATACATGTTTAGTGTATAAATATTAAATACATGTTTAGTGTATAAATATTAAATACATGTTTAGTATATTAATATTAAATATGTGTTTACTTTATTAAAATTAAATAAATGTTTTTGTATTAATATTAAATACATGTTTAGTGTATGACTATTAAATACATGTTTAGTGTATGAATATTAAATAAATGTTTAGTGTATGAATATTCAATACATGTTTACTGTATAAATATTAAATACATGTTTAGTGTATTAATATTAAATATATGTTTAGTTTATTAAACTTAAATACATGTTTTTGTATTAATATTAAATACATGTTTAGTGTATGAATATTAAATACACGTTTAGTGTATGAATATTAAATACATGTTTAGTTTATGAATATTAAATACATGTTTAGTGGATATATAATAAATACTTATTGATTGTATTAATATTAAATACATGTTTAGTGTATAAATATTAAATACATGTTTAGTGTATTAATATTAAATACATGTTTAGTGTATGAATATTACATACATGTTTAGTGTATAAATGTTAAATACATGTTTGGTTTATGAATATCAAATACATGTTTAGTGTATTAATATTAAATATATATTTAGTTTATTACAATTAAATACATGTTTTTGTATTAATATTAAATACATGTTCAGTGTATTAATATTAAATACATGTTTAGTGTATGAATATTAAATACATGTTTAGTGTAAAAATATTAAATACTTTTTTAGTGTATTAATATTAAATACATGTTTAGTGTATGAATAATAACTACTTGTTTAGTGTATGAATATTAAATACATGTTTAGTGTATGAATATTAAATACAAGTTTAGTGTGAAAATATTAAATACATGTTTAGTCTACTATTAAATTCCATTTTAGTGTATAATTATTAAATACATGTTTAGTGTATTAATATTAAATACATGTTTAGTGTATTAATATTAAAAACATGTTTAGTGTATAAATATTAAATATATGTTTAGTGTATTAAAATTAAATACATGTTTAGTGTATAAATATTAAATACATGTTTAGTGTATTAATATTAAATACATGTTTAGTGTATGAATGTTTAATACATGTTTAGTGTATTAATATTAAATATATGTTTAGTTTATTAAAATTAAATACATGTTTTTGTATTAATATTAAATACATGTTTAGTGTATTAATATTAAATACATGTTTAGTGTATAAATATTAAATACATGTTTAGTGTATTAATATTAAATACATGTTTAGTGTATAAATATAAGTGTATGAGAAACCAAACGTATGTAAAAAAAAAAAAAAAGAAACAAAAAAAAAGGAAAAAGAGAGAGAGAGAGACAGAGAGGACCGGACTTATTAAGAGGGAACGTGCGCCCTCCTGTGGACTTCTGCCGCAACTGCACACATAAAGAAATTCATTATTTCCAAGTGTGCCGTATTTAGAGGATAATAAATACATGTTTAATGTATGAATATTAAATATATGATTAGTATATAATTACATCTATGTTTGCTATATGATTATTAAATACATGTTCAGTGTATTAATATTAAATACATGTTTAGTGTATGAATATTAAATACATGTTTAGTGTATGAATATTAAATACATGTTTAGTGTATGAATATTAAATACATGTTTGGTGTATAAATATTAAATACATGTTTAATGTATTAATATTAAATATATGTTTAGTTTATTAAACTTAAATACATGTTTTTGTATTCATATTAAATACATGTTTAGTGTATGAATATTAAATACACGTTTAGTGTATGAATATTAAATACATGTTTAGTTTATGAATATTAAATACATGTTTAGTGGATAAATAATAAATAAATATTTAGTGTATTAATATTAAATACATGTTTAGCGTATGAATATTAAATACATGTTTAGTGTATAAATATTAAATACATGTTTAGTGTATTAATATTAAATATGTGTTTACTTTATTAAAATTAAATACATGTTTTTGTATTAATATTAAATACATGTTTAGTGTATAAATATTAAATACAGGTTTAGTGTATTAATATTAAATACATGTTTAGGGTATGAATAATAACTACAGGTTTAGTGTATTAATATTAAATACATGTTTAGTGTATAAATAATAACTACATGTTTAGTGTATGAATATTAAATACATGTTTAGTGTATAAATGTTAAATACATGTTTAGTTTATGAATATTAAATACATGTTTAGTGTATGAATATTAAATACATGTTTAGTGTATGAATATTAAATACATGTTTAGTGTATAAATATTAAATACATGTTTAGTGTATTAATATTAAATACATGTTTAGTGTATGAATATTAAATACATGTTTAGTGTAGAAATATTAAATACATGTTTACTGTATGAAAATTAAATATATGATTAGTGTATAATTACATATACATTTAGTATATGATTATTAAATACAAAATCAGTGTATTAATATTAAATACATGTTTAGTGTATGAATATTAAATACATGTTTAGTGTATGAATATTAAATACATGTTTAGTGTATAAATATTAAATACATGTTTAGTGTAAGAATATTAAATACATGTTTAGTGTATGAATATTAAATACATGTGTAGTGTATAAATATTAAATACAAGTTTCGTGTATGAATATTAAATAAATGTTTAATGTATGAATATTAAATACATGTTTAGTGTATAAATATTAAATACATGTTTCGTGTGTGAATATTAAATACATGTTAAGTGTATGAATATTAAATACATATTTAGTGTATAAATATTAAATACATGATTAGAGTATTAATATTAAATAGATGATTAGTGTATAAATATTAAATACATGTTTAGTGTATTAATATTAAATACATGATTAGAGTATTAATATTAAATAGATGATTAGTGTATAAATATTAAATACATGTTTAGTGTATTAATATTAAATACATGATTAGTGTATAAATATTAAAAACATGTTTAGTGTATGAATAATAACTACATGTTTAGTGTATTAATATTAAATACATGATTAGAGTATTACTATTAAATACATGATTAGTGTATAAATATTAAATACATGTTTAGTGTATTAATATTAAATACATGTTTAGTGTATAAATATTAAATACACTTTTAGTGTATAAATATTAAATACACGTTTAGTGTAAAAATATTAAATACATGTTTAGTGTATAAATATTAAATACATGTTTAGTGTATAAATAATAACTACATGTTTAGTGTATGAATATTAAATACATGTTTAGTGTATTCATATTAAATGTTTAGTTTATTAAAATTAAATACATGTTTTTGTATTTATATTAAATACATGTTTAGTGTATAAATGTTAAATGCATGTTTAGTGTATGAATAATAACTACATGTTTAGTGTATAAATATTAAATACATGTTTAGTGTATTAATATTAAATACATGTTCAGTGTATTAATATTAAATACATGTTTAGTGTATGAATATTAAATACATGTTTAATGTATGAATATTAAATACATGTGTAGTGTATACATATTAAATACAAGTTTCGTGTATGAATATTAAATACATATTTAGTGTATAAATATTAAATACATGTTTAATGTATGAATATTAAATACATGTTTAGTGTATGAATATTAAATACATGTTTAACGTATGAATATTAAATACATGTTTAGTGTATAAATATTAAATACATGTTTCGTGTGTAAATATTAAATACATGATTAGAGTATTAATATTAAGTACATGATTAGTGTATAAATATTAAATACATGTTTAGTGTATTAATATTAAATACATGTTTAGTGTATTAATATTAAATACATGTTTAGTGTATAAATATTAAATACACTTTTAGTGTATAAATATTAAATACACGTTTAGTGTAAAAATATTAAATACATGTTTAGTGTATAAATATTAAATACATGTTTAGTGTATAAATAATAACTACATGTTTAGTGTATGAATATTAAATACATGTTTAGTGTATTCATATTAAATGTTTAGTTTATTAAAATTAAATACATGTTTTTGTATTTATATTAAATACATGTTTAGTGTATAAATGTTAAATGCATGTTTAGTGTATGAATAATAACTACATGTTTAGTGTATAAATATTAAATACATGTTTAGTGTATTAATATTAAATACATGTTCAGTGTATTAATATTAAATACATGTTTAGTGTATGAATATTAAATACATGTTTAATGTATGAATATTAAATACATGTGTAGTGTATACATATTAAATACAAGTTTCGTGTATGAATATTAAAGACATATTTAGTGTATAAATATTAAATACATGTTTAATGTATGAATATTAAATACATGTTTAGTGTATGAATATTAAATACATGTTTAATGTATGAATATTAAATACATGTTTAGTGTATAAATATTAAATACATGTTTCGTGTGTAAATATTAAATACATGATTAGAGTATTAATATTAAATACATGATTAGTGTATAAATATTAAATACAAGTTTAGTGTATTAATATTAAATACATGTTTAGTGTATTAATATTAAATACATGTTTAGTGTATGAATAATAACTAAATGTTTAGTGTATGAATATTAAATACATGTTTAGTGTATAAATATTAAATACATATTATGTGTAAGAATAATAACTACATGTTTATTGTATGAATATTAAATGCATGTTTAGTGTATAAATATTTAATACATGTTTACTGTATTAATATTAAATACATATTTAGTGTATAAATAATAACTACATGTTTAGTGTATGAATATTAAATACATGTTCAGTGTATGAATATTAAATACATGTTTAGTGTATTAATATTAAATAAATGTTTAGTTTATTAAAATTAAATACATGTTTTTGTATTAATATTAAATACATGTTTAGTGTATACATATTAAATACATGTTTAGTGTATTAATATTAAATACTTGTTTAGTGTATGAATGTTAAATACATGTTTAGTGTATAAATATTAAATATATGTTTAGTTTATTAAAATTAAATACATGTTTTTGTATTAATATTAAATACATGTTTAGTGTATAAATATTAAATACATGTTTAGTGTATTAATATTAAATACATGTTTAGTGTATAAATGTTAAATACATGTTTAGTGTATTAATATTAAATATATGTTTAGTTTATTAAAATTAAATACATGTTTTTGTATTAATATTAAATACATGTTTAGTGTATAAATAATAACTACATGTTTAGTGTATGAATATTAAATACATGTTTAGTGTATAAATGTTAAATACATGTTTAGTTTATGAATATTAAATACATGTTTAGTGTATTAATATTAAATATATATTTAGTTTATTACAATTAAATACATGTTTTTGTATTAATATTAAATACATGTTTAGTGTATGAATATTAAATACATGTTTAGTGTAAAAATATTAAATACATGTTTAGTGTATTAATATTAAATACATGTTTAGTGTATGAATAATAACTACATGTTTAGTGTATGAATATTAAATACATGTTTAGTGTATGAATATTAAATACAAGTTTAGTGTGAAAATATTAAATACATGTTTAGTCTATTATTAAATTCCATTTTAGTGTATAATTATTAAATACATGTTTAGTGTATTAATATTAAGTACATGTTTAGTGTATTAATATTAAAAACATGTTTTATGTATAAATATTAAATATATGTTTAGTGTATTAAAATTAAATACATGTTTAGTGTATAAATATTAAATACATGTTTAGTGTATTAATATTAAATACATGTTTAGTGTATAAATGTTAAATACATGTTTAGTGTATTAATATTAAATATATGTTTAGTTTATTAAAATTAAATACATGTTTTTGTATTAATATTGAATACATGTTTAGTTTATTAAAATTAAATACATGTTTTTGTATTAATATTAAATACATGTTTAGTGTATTAATATTAAATGCATGTTTAGTGTATGAATATTAAATACATGTTTAGTGTATGAATATTAAATACATGTTTAGTGTATTAATATTAAATATATGTTTAGTTTATTAAAATTAAATACATGTTTTTGTATTAATATTAAATCCATGTTTAGTGTATAAATATTAAATACATGTTTAGTGTATAAATATTAAATACATGTTTAGTGTATTAATATTAAATAGATGTTTAGTGTATAAATATAAGTGTATGAGAAACCAAACGTATGTAAAAAAAAAAGAAAAGAAACAAAAAAAAAGGAAAAAGAGAGAGAGAGAGACAGAGAGGACCGGACTTATTAAGAGGGAACGTGCGCTCTCCTGTGGACTTCTGCCGCAACTGCACACATAAAGAAATTCATTATTTCCAAGTGTGCCTTATTTAGAGGATAATAAATACATGTTTACTGTATGAATATTAAATATATGATTAGTATATAATTACATATATGTTGTGTATATGATTATTTAATACATGTTCAGTGTATTAATATTAAATACATGTTTAGTGTATGAATATTAAATACATGTTTGGTGTATAAATATTAAATACATGTTTAGTGTATTAATATTAAATATATGTTTAGTTTATTAAACTTAAATACATGTTTTTGTATTAATATTAAATACATGTTTAGTGTATGAATATTAAATACACGTTTAGTGTATGAATATTAAATAAATGTTTAGTTTATGAATATTAAATACATGTTTAGTGGATAAATAATAAATAAATATTTAGTGTATTAATATTAAATACATGTTTAGTGTATGAATATTAAATACATGTTTAGTGTATAAATATTAAATACATGTTTAGTGTATTAATATTAAATATGTGTTTACTTTATTAAAATTAAATACATGTTTTTGTATTATATTAAATACATGTTTAGTGTATAAATATTAAATACAGGTTTAGTGTATTAATATTAAATACATGTTTAGTGTATGAATAATAACTACAGGTTTAGTGTATTAATATTAAATACATGTTTAGTGTATAAATAATAACTACATGTTTATCCATCCATCCATCCATCATCTTCCGCTTATCCGAGGTCGGGTCGCGGGGGCAACAGCCTAATCAGGGAAACCCAGACTTCCCTCTCCCCAGCCACTTCGTCTAGCTCTTCCCGGGGGATCCCGAGGCGTTCCCAGGCCAGCCGGGAGACATAGTCTTCCCAACGTGTCCTGGGTCTTCCCCGTGGCCTCCTACCGGTTGGACGTGCCCTAAACACCTCCCTAGGGAGGCGTTCGGGTGGCATCCTGACCAGATGCCCGAACCACCTCATCTGGCTCCTCTCGATGTGAAGGAGCAGCGGCTTTACTTTGAGTTCCTCCCGGATGGCAGAGCTTCTCATGTTTAGTGTATGAATATTAAATACATGTTTAGTGTATAAATGTTAAATACATGTTTAGTTTATGAATATTAAATACATGTTTAGTGTATTAATATTAAATATATATTTAGTTTATTAAAAATAAATACATGTTTTGTATTAATATTAAATACGTGTTTAGTGTATAAATATTAAATACATGTTTAGTGTATTAATATTAAATACATGTTTAGTGTATGAATATTAAATACATGTTTAGTGTATGAATATTAAATACATGTTTAGTGTATAAATATTAAATACATGTTTAGTGTATGAATATTAAATACATGTTTAATGTATGAATATTAAATACATGTGTAGTGTATAAATATTAAATACAAGTTTCGTGTATGAATATTAAATACATGTTTAGTGTATAAATATTAAATAAATGTTTAATGTATGAATATTAAATACATGTTCAGTGTATGAATATTAAATACATGTTTAATGTATGAATATTAAATACATGTTTAGTGTATAAATATTAAATACATGTTTCGTGTGTAAATATTGAATACATGTTAAGTGTATGAATATTAAATACATATTTAGTGTATGAATATTAAATACATGATTAGAGTATTAATATTAAATAGATGATTAGTGTATAAATATTAAATACATGTTTAGTGTATTAATATTAAATACATGTTTAGTGTATTAATATTAAATACATGTTTAGTGTATTAATATTAAATATATGTTTAGTGTATAAATAATAACTAAATGTTTAGTGTATGAATATTAAATACATGTTTAGTGTAATAATATTAAATATATGTTTAGTTTATTAAAATTAAATACATGTTTTTGTATTAATATTAAATACTTGTTAAGTGTATGAATCTCAAATACATGTTTAGTGTATTAATATTAAATTCATGTCTAGTGTATAAATGTTAAATATATGTTTAGTGTATAAATATTAAATATATGTTTAGTTTATTAAAATTAAATACATGTTTTTGTATTAATATTAAATACATGTTTAGTGTATAAATATTAAATACATGTTTAGTGTATTAATATTAAATACATGTTTAGTGTATGAATATTAAATACATGTTTAGTGTATGAATATTAAATACATGTTTAGTGTATGAATATTCAATACATGTTTACTGTATACATATTAAATACATGTTTAGTGTATTAATATTAAATATATGTTTAGTTTATTAAACTTAAATACATGTTTTTGTATTAATATTAAATACATGTTTAGTGTATGAATATTAAATACACGTTTAGTGTATGAATATTAAATTGATGTTTAGTTTATGAATATTAAATACATGTCTAGTGGATGTATAATAAATACATATTTAGTGTATAAATATTAAATACATTTTTAGTGTATAAATATTAAATACATGTTTAGTGTATTAATATTAAATACATTTTTAGTGTATAAATATTAAATACAGGTTTAGTGTATTAATATTAAATACATGTTTAGTGTATGAATAATAACTACATGTTTAGAGTATGAATATTAAATACATGTTTAGTGTATAAATATTGTTTAGTTTATGAATATTAAATACATGTTTAGTGTATTAATATTAAATTTATATTTAGTTTATTAAAATTAAATACATGTTTTTGTATTAATATTAAATACATGTTTAGTGTATAAATTTTAAATACATGTTTAGTTTATAAATATTAAATACATGTTTAGTGTATTAATATTAAATACATGTTTAGTGTATGAATAATAACTACATGTTTAGTGTATGAATAATAACTACATGTTTAGTGTATGAATATTAAATACATGTTTAGTGTATGAATATTAAATACAAGTTTAGTGTGAAAATATTAAATACATGTTTAGTCTATTATTAAATTCCATTTTAGTGTATAATTATTAAATACATGTTTAGTGTATTAATATTAAATACATGTTTAGTGTATAAACAATAACTACATGTTTAGTGTATGAATATTAAATACATGTTTAGTGTATAAATATCAAATACATGTTTAGTGTGTGAATATTAAATACATGTTTAGTGTAAAAATATTAAATACATGTTTAGTGTATAAATATTAAATACATGTTTAGTGTATAAACAATAACTACATGTTTAGTGTATGAATATTAAATACATGTTTAGTGCATTCATATTAAATGTTTAGTTTATTAAAATTAAATACATGTTTTTGTATTAATATTAAATACATGTTTAGTGTATTAATATTAAATATATGTTTAGTTTATTAAACTTAAATACATGTTTTTGTATTAATATTAAATACATGTTTAGTGTATGAATATTAAATACACGTTTAGTGTATGAATATTAAATACATGTTTAGTTTATGAATATTAAATACATGTCTAGTGGATATATAATAAATACATATTTAGTGTATAAATATTAAATACATGTTTAGTGTATAAATATTAAATACATGTTTAGTGTATTAATATTAAATACATTTTTAGTGTATAAATATTAAATACAGGTTTAGTGTATTAATATTAAATACATGTTTAGTGTATGAATAATAACTACATGTTTAGAGTATGAATATTAAATACATGTTTAGTGTATAAATATTGTTTAGTTTATGAATATTAAATACATGTTTAGTGTATTAATATTAAATTTATATTTAGTTTATTAAAATTAAATACATGTTTTTGTATTAATATTAAATACATGTTTATTGTATAAATATTAAATACATGTTTAGTTTATAAATATTAAATACATGTTTAGTGTATTAATATTAAATACATGTTTAGTGTATGAATAATAACTACATGTTTAGTGTATTAATATTAAATACATGTTTAGTGTATGAATAATAACTACATGTTTAGTGTATGAATATTAAATACATGTTTAGTGTATGAATATTAAATACAAGTTTAGTGTGAAAATATTAAATACATGTTTAGTCTATTATTATATTCCATTTTAGTGTATAATTATTAAATACATGTTTAGTGTATTAATATTAAATACATGTTTAGTGTATTAATATTAAATATATATTTAGTTTATTAAAATTAAATACATATTTTTGTATTAATATTAAATACATGTTTAGTGTATAAATATTAAATACATGTTTAGTGTATTAATATTAAATACATGTTTAGTGTATGAATAATAACTACATATTTAGTGTATTAATATTAAATACATGTTTAATGTATAAATATTAAATACACTTATAGTGTATAAATATTAAATACACGTTTAGTGTAAAAATATTAAATACATGTTTAGTGTATAAATATTAAATACATGTTTAGTGTATAAACAATAACTACATGTTTAGTGTATGAAAATTAAATACATGTTTAGTGTATTCATATTAAATGTTTAGTTTATTAAAATTAAATACATGTGTTTGTATTAATATTAAATACATGTTTAGTGTATGAATATTAAATACATGTGTAGTGTATAAATATTAAATACAAGTTTCGTGTATGAATATTAAATACATGTTTAGTGTATAAATATTAAATACATGTTTAATGTATGAATATTAAATACATGTTTAGTGTATGAATATTAAATAAATGTTTAATGTATGAATATTAAATACATGTTTAGTGTATAAATATTAAATACATGTTTCGTGTGTGAATATTAAATACATGTTAAGTGTATGAATATTAAATACATATTTAGTGTATAAATATTAAATACATGATTAGAGTATTAATATTAAATAGATGATTAGTGTATAAATATTAAATACATGTTTAGTGTATTAATATTAAATACATGATTAGAGTATTAATATTAAATAGATGATTAGTGTATAAATATTAAATACATGTTTAGTGTATTAATATTAAATACATGATTAGTGTATAAATATTAAAAACATGTTTAGTGTATGAATAATAACTACATGTTTAGTGTATTAATATTAAATACATGATTAGAGTATTAATATTAAATACATGATTAGTGTATAAATATTAAATACATGTTTAGTGTATTAATATTAAATACATGTTTAGTGTATAAATATTAAATACACTTTTAGTGTATAAATATTAAATACACGTTTAGTGTAAAAATATTAAATACATGTTTAGTGTATAAATATTAAATACATGTTTAGTGTATAAATAATAACTACATGTTTAGTGTATGAATATTAAATACATGTTTAGTGTATTCATATTAAATGTTTAGTTTATTAAAATTAAATACATGTTTTTGTATTTATATTAAATACATGTTTAGTGTATGAATGTTAAATGCATGTTTAGTGTATGAATAATAACTACATGTTTAGTGTATAAATATTAAATACATGTTTAGTGTATTAATATTAAATACATGTTCAGTGTATTAATATTAAATACATGTTTAGTGTATGAATATTAAATACATGTTTAATGTATGAATATTAAATACATGTGTAGTGTATACATATTAAATACAAGTTTCGTGTATGAATATTAAATACATATTTAGTGTATAAATATTAAATACATGTTTAATGTATGAATATTAAATACATGTTTAGTGTATGAATATTAAATACATGTTTAATGTATGAATATTAAATACATGTTTAGTGTATAAATATTAAATACATGTTTCGTGTGTAAATATTAAATACATGATTAGAGTATTAATATTAAATACATGATTAGTGTATAAATATTAAATACATGTTTAGTGTATTAATATTAAATACATGTTTAGTGTATTAATATTAAATACATGTTTAGTGTATAAATATTAAATACACTTTTAGTGTATAAATATTAAATACACGTTTAGTGTAAAAATATTAAATACATGTTTAGTGTATAAATATTAAATACATGTTTAGTGTATAAATAATAACTACATGTTTAGTGTATGAATATTAAATACATGTTTAGTGTATTCATATTAAATGTTTAGTTTATTAAAATTAAATACATGTTTTTGTATTTATATTAAATACATCTTTAGTGTATTAATGTTAAATGCATGTTTAGTGTATGAATAATAACTACATGTTTAGTGTATAAATATTAAATACATGTTTAATGTATTAATATTAAATACATGTTCAGTGTATTAATAATAAATACATGTTTAGTGTATGAATATTAAATAAATGTTTAATGTATGAATATTAAATACATGTGTAGTGTATACATATTAAATACAAGTTTCGTGTATGAATATTAAAGACATATTTAGTGTATAAATATTAAATACATGTTTAATGTATGAATATTAAATACATGTTTAGTGTATGAATATTAAATACATGTTTAATGTATGAATATTAAATACATGTTTAGTGTATAAATATTAAATACATGTTTCGTGTGTAAATATTAAATACATGATTAGAGTATTAATATTAAATACATGATTAGTGTATAAATATTAAATACATGTTTAGTGTATTAATATTAAATACATGTTTAGTGTATTAATATTAAATACATGTTTAGTGTATGAATAATAACTAAATGTTTAGTGTATGAATATTAAATACATGTTTAGTGTATAAATATTAAATACATATTATGTGTAAGAATAATAACTACATGTTTATTGTATGAATATTAAATGCATGTTTAGTGTATAAATATTTAATACATATTTACTGTATTAATATTAAATACATATTTAGTGTATAAATAATAACTACATGTTTAGTGTATGAATATTAAATACATGTTCAGTGTATGAATATTAAATACATGTTTAGTGTATTAATATTAAATAAATGTTTAGTTTATTAAAATTAAATACATGTTTTTGTATTAATATTAAATACATGTTTAGTGTATACATATTAAATACATGTTTAGTGTATTAATATTAAATACTTGTTTAGTGTATGAATGTTAAATACATGTTTAGTGTATAAATATTGAATATATGTTTAGTTTATTAAAATTAAATACATGTTTTTGTATTAATATTAAATACATGTTTAGTGTATAAATATTAAATACATGTTTAGTGTATTAATATTAAATACATGTTTAGTGTATAAATGTTAAATACATGTTTAGTGTATTAATATTAAATATATGTTTAGTTTATTAAAATTAAATACATGTTTTTGTATTAATATTAAATACATGTTTAGTGTATTAATATTAAATACATGTTTAGTGAATGAATATTAAATACATGTTTAGTGTATGAATATTAAATACATGTTTAGTGTATGAATATTAAATATATGTTTAGTTTATTAAACTTAAATACATGTTTTTGTATTAATATTAAATACATGTTTAGTGTATGAATATTAAATACACGTGTAGTGTATGAATATTAAATACATGTTTAGTTTATGAATATTAAATACATGTTTAGTGGATATATAATAAATACATATTGAGTGTATTAATATTAAATACACGTTTAGTGTATAAATATTAAATACATGTTTAGTGTATTAATATTAAATACATGTTTAGTGTATAAATAATAACTAGATGTTTAGTGTATGAATATTAAATACATGTTTAGTGTATAAATGTTAAATACATGTTTAGTTTATGAATATTAAATACATGTTTAGTGTATTAATATTAAACATATATTTAGTTTATTACAATTAAATACATGTTTTTGTATTAATATTAAATACATGTTTAGTGTATGAATATTAAATACATGTTTAGTGTAAAAATATTAAATACATGTTTAGTGTATTAATATTAAATACATGTTTAGTGTATGAATAATAACTACATGTTTAGTGTATGAATATTAAATACATGTTTAGTGTATGAATATTAAATACAAGTTTAGTGTGAAAATATTAAATACATGTTTAGTCTATTATTAAATTCCATTTTAGTGTATAATTATTAAATACATGTTTAGTGTATTAATATTAAGTACATGTTTAGTGTATTAATATTAAAAACATGTTTTATGTATAAATATTAAATATATGTTTAGTGTATTAAAATTAAATACATGTTTAGTGTATAAATATTAAATACATGTTTAGTGTATTAATATTAAATACATGTTTAGTGTATAAATGTTAAATACATGTTTAGTGTATTAATTAAAATATATGTTTAGTTTATTAAAATTAAATACATGTTTTTGTATTAATATTGAATACATGTTTAGTTTATTAAAATTAAATACATGTTTTTGTATTAATATTAAATACATGTTTAGTGTATTAATATTAAATGCATGTTTAGTGTATGAATATTAAATACATGTTTAGTGTATGAATATTAAATACATGTTTAGTGTATTAATATTAAATATATGTTTAGTTTATTAAAATTAAATACATGTTTTTGTATTAATATTAAATACATGTTTAGTGTATAAATATTAAATACATGTTTAGTGTATAAATATTAAATACATGTTTAGTGTATTAATATTAAATAGATGTTTAGTGTATAAATATAAGTGTATGAGAAACCAAACGTATGTAAAAAAAAAATAAAAGAAACAAAAAAAAAGGAAAAAGAGAGAGAGAGAGACAGAGAGGACCGGACTTATTAAGAGGGAACGTGCGCTCTCCTGTGGACTTCTGCCGCAACTGAACACATAAAGAAATTCATTATTTCCAAGTGTGCCTTATTTAGAGGATAATAAATACATGTTTACTGTATGAATATTAAATATATGATTAGTATATAATTACATATATGTTGTGTATATGATTATTTAATACATGTTCAGTGTATTAATATTAAATACATGTTTAGTGTATGAATATTAAATACATGTTTAGTGTATAAATATTAAATACATGTTTAGTGTATGAATATTAAATACATGTTTGGTGTATAAATATTAAATACATGTTTAGTGTATTAATATTAAATATATGTTTAGTTTATTAAACTTAAATACATGTTTTTGTATTAATATTAAATACATGTTTAGTGTATGAATATTAAATACACGTTTAGTGTATGAATATTAAATAAATGTTTAGTTTATGAATATTAAATACATGTTTAGTGGATAAATAATAAATAAATATTTAGTGTATTAATATTAAATACATGTTTAGTGTATGAATATTAAATACATGTTTAGTGTATAAATATTAAATACATGTTTAGTGTATTAATATTAAATATGTGTTTACTTTATTAAAATTAAATACATGTTTTTGTATTATATTAAATACATGTTTAGTGTATAAATATTAAATACAGGTTTAGTGTATTAATATTAAATACATGTTTAGTGTATGAATAATAACTACAGGTTTAGTGTATTAATATTAAATACATGTTTAGTGTATAAATAATAACTACATGTTTATCCATCCATCCATCCATCATCTTCCGCTTATCC
Source organism: Nerophis ophidion (assembly GCF_033978795.1). Classification (NCBI taxonomy): domain Eukaryota; kingdom Metazoa; phylum Chordata; class Actinopteri; order Syngnathiformes; family Syngnathidae; genus Nerophis; species Nerophis ophidion. The sequence continues at coordinate 433,418 of NW_026906961.1, read as the reverse complement.
GAGGTCGGGTCGCGGGGGCAACAGCCTAAGCAGGGAAACCCAGACTTCCCTCTCCCCAGCCACTTCGTCTAGCTCTTCCCGGGGGATCCCGAGGCGTTCCCAGGCCAGCCGGGAGACATAGTCTTCCCAACGTGTCCTGGGTCTTCCCCGTGGCCTCCTACCGGTTGGACGTGCCCTAAACACCTCCCTAGGGAGGCGTACGGGTGGCATCCTGACCAGATGCCCGAACCACCTCATCTGGCTCCTCTCGATGTGAAGGAGCAGCGGCTTTACTTTGAGTTCCTCCCGGATGGCAGAGCTTCTCATGTTTAGTGTATGAATATTAAATACATGTTTAGTGTATAAATGTTAAATACATGTTTAGTTTATGAATATTAAATACATGTTTAGTGTATTAATATTAAATATATATTTAGTTTATTAAAAATAAATACATGTTTTGTATTAATATTAAATACGTGTTTAGTGTATAAATATTAAATACATGTTTAGTGTATTAATATTAAATACATGTTTAGTGTATGAATATTAAATACATGTTTAGTGTATGAATATTAAATACATGTTTAGTGTATAAATATTAAATACATGTTTAGTGTATGAATATTAAATACATGTTTAATGTATGAATATTAAATACATGTGTAGTGTATAAATATTAAATACAAGTTTCGTGTATGAATATTAAATACATGTTTAGTGTATAAATATTAAAAAAATGTTTAATGTATGAATATTAACTACATGTTCAGTGTATGAATATTAAATACATGTTTAATGTATGAATATTAAATACATGTTTAGTGTATAAATATTAAATACATGTTTCGTGTGTAAATATTGAATACATGTTAAGTGTATGAATATTAAATACATATTTAGTGTATGAATATTAAATACATGATTAGAGTATTAATATTAAATAGATGATTAGTGTATAAATATTAAATACATGTTTAGTGTATTAATATTAAATACATGTTTAGTGTATTAATATTAAATACATGTTTAGTGTATTAATATTAAATATATGTTTAGTGTATAAATAATAACTAAATGTTTAGTGTATGAATGTTAAATACATGTTTAGTGTAATAATATTAAATATATGTTTAGTTTATTAAAATTAAATACATGTTTTTGTATTAATATTAAATACTTGTTAAGTGTATGAATCTCAAATACATGTTTAGTGTATTAATATTAAATTCATGTCTAGAGTATAAATGTTAAATATATGTTTAGTGTATAAATATTAAATATATGTTTAGTTTATTAAAATTAAATACATGTTTTTGTATTAATATTAAATACATGTTTAGTGTATAAATATTAAATACATGTTTAGTGTATTAATATTAAATACATGTTTAGTGTATGAATATTAAATACATGTTTAGTGTATGAATATTAAATACATGTTTAGTGTATGAATATTCAATACATGTTTACTGTATACATATTAAATACATGTTTAGTGTATTAATATTAAATATATGTTTAGTTTATTAAACTTAAATACATGTTTTTGTATTAATATTAAATACATGTTTAGTGTATGAATATTAAATACACGTTTAGTGTATGAATATTAAATTGATGTTTAGTTTATGAATATTAAATACATGTCTAGTGGATGTATAATAAATACATATTTAGTGTATAAATATTAAATACATTTTTAGTGTATAAATATTAAATACATGTTTAGTGTATTAATATTAAATACATTTTTAGTGTATAAATATTAAATACAGGTTTAGTGTATTAATATTAAATACATGTTTAGTGTATGAATAATAACTACATGTTTAGAGTATGAATATTAAATACATGTTTAGTGTATAAATATTGTTTAGTTTATGAATATTAAATACATGTTTAGTGTATTAATATTAAATTTATATTTAGTTTATTAAAATTAAATACATGTTTTTGTATTAACATTAAATACATGTTTAGTGTATAAATTTTAAATACATGTTTAGTTTATAAATATTAAATACATGTTTAGTGTATTAATATTAAATACATGTTTAGTGTATGAATAATAACTACATGTTTAGTGTATGAATAATAACTACATGTTTAGTGTATGAATATTAAATACATGTTTAGTGTATGAATATTAAATACAAGTTTAGTGTGAAAATATTAAATACATGTTTAGTCTATTATTAAATTCCATTTTAGTGTATAATTATTAAATACATGTTTAGTGTATTAATATTAAATACATGTTTAGTGTATTAATATTAAATACATGTTTAGTGTATGAATAATAACTACATATTTAGTGTATTAATATTAAATACATGTTTAATGTATAAATATTAAATACACTTTTAGTGTATAAATATTAAATACACGTTTAGTGTAAAAATATTAAATACATGTTTAGTGTATAAATATTAAATACATGTTTAGTGTATAAACAATAACTACATGTTTAGTGTATGAATATTAAATACATGTTTAGTGCATTCATATTAAATGTTTAGTTTATTAAAATTAAATACATGTTTTTGTATTAATATTAAATACATGTTTAGTGTATTAATATTAAATATATGTTTGGTTTATTAAACTTAAATACATGTTTTTGTATGAATATTAAATACATGTTTAGTGTATAAATATTGTTTAGTTTATGAATATTAAATACATGTTTAGTGTATTAATATTAAATTTATATTTAGTTTATTAAAATTAAATACATGTTTTTGTATTAATATTAAATACATGTTTAGTGTATAAATTTTAAATACATGTTTAGTTTATAAATATTAAATACATGTTTAATGTATTAATATTAAATACATGTTTAGTGTATGAATAATAACTACATGTTTAGCGTATGAATAATAACTACATGTTTAGTGTATGAATATTAAATACATGTTTAGTGTATGAATATTAAATACAAGTTTAGTGTGAAAATATTAAATACATGTTTAGTCTATTATTAAATTCCATTTTAGTGTATAATTATTAAATACATGTTTAGTGTATTAATATTAAATACATGTTTAGTGTATTAATATTAAATACATGTTTAGTGTATGAATAATAACTACATATTTAGTGTATTAATATTAAATACATGTTTAATGTATAAATATTAAATACACTTTTAGTGTATAAATATTAAATACACGTTTAGTGTAAAAATATTAAATACATGTTTAGTGTATAAATATTAAATACATGTTTAGTGTATAAACAATAACTACATGTTTAGTGTATGAATATTAAATACATGTTTAGTGCATTCATATTAAATGTTTAGTTTATTAAAATTAAATACATGTTTTTGTATTAATATTAAATACATGTTTAGTGTATTAATATTAAATATATGTTTAGTTTATTAAACTTAAATACATGTTTTTGTATTAATATTAAATACATGTTTAGTGTATGAATATTAAATACACGTTTAGTGTATGAATATTAAATACATGTTTAGTTTATGAATATTAAATACATGTCTAGTGGATATATAATAAATACATATTTAGTGTATAAATATTAAATACATGTTTAGTGTATAAATATTAAATACATGTTTAGTGTATTAATATTAAATACATTTTTAGTGTATAAATATTAAATACAGGTTTAGTGTATTAATATTAAATACATGTTTAGTGTATGAATAATAACTACATGTTTAGAGTATGAATATTAAATACATGTTTAGTGTATAAATATTGTTTAGTTTATGAATATTAAATACATGTTTAGTGTATTAATATTAAATTTATATTTAGTTTATTAAAATTAAATACATGTTTTTGTATTAATATTAAATACATGTTTAGTGTATAAATTTTAAATACATGTTTAGTTTATAAATATTAAATACATGTTTAGTGTATTAATATTAAATACATGTTTAGTGTATGAATAATAACTACATGTTTAGTGTATGAATAATAACTACATGTTTAGTGTATGAATATTAAATACATGTTTAGTGTATGAATATTAAATACAAGTTTAGTGTGAAAATATTAAATACATGTTTAGTCTATTATTAAATTCCATTTTAGTGTATAATTATTAAATACATGTTTAGTGTATTAATATTAAATACATGTTTAGTGTATTAATATTAAATACATGTTTAGTGTATGAATAATAACTACATATTTAGTGTATTAATATTAAATACATGTTTAATGTATAAATATTAAATACACTTTTAGTGTATAAATATTAAATACACGTTTAGTGTAAAAATATTAAATACATGTTTAGTGTATAAATATTAAATACATGTTTAGTGTATAAACAATAACTACATGTTTAGTGTATGAATATTAAATACATGTTTAGTGCATTCATATTAAATGTTTAGTTTATTAAAATTAAATACATGTTTTTGTATTAATATTAAATACATGTTTAGTGTATTAATATTAAATATATGTTTAGTTTATTAAACTTAAATACATGTTTTTGTATTAATATTAAATACATGTTTAGTGTATGAATATTAAATACACGTTTAGTGTATGAATATTAAATACATGTTTAGTTTATGAATATTAAATACATGTCTAGTGGATATATAATAAATACATATTTAGTGTATAAATATTAAATACATGTTTAGTGTATAAATATTAAATACATGTTTAGTGTATTAATATTAAATACATTTTTAGTGTATAAATATTAAATACAGGTTTAGTGTATTAATATTAAATACATGTTTAGTGTATGAATAATAACTACATGTTTAGAGTATGAATATTAAATACATGTTTAGTGTATAAATATTGTTTAGTTTATGAATATTAAATACATGTTTAGTGTATTAATATTAAATTTATATTTAGTTTATTAAAATTAAATACATGTTTTTGTATTAATATTAAATACATGTTTATTGTATAAATATTAAATACATGTTTAGTTTATAAATATTAAATACATGTTTAGTGTATTAATATTAAATACATGTTTAGTGTATGAATAATAACTACATGTTTAGTGTATTAATATTAAATACATGTTTAGTGTATGAATAATAACTACATGTTTAGTGTATGAATATTAAATACATGTTTAGTGTATGAATATTAAATACAAGTTTAGTGTGAAAATATTAAATACATGTTTAGTCTATTATTATATTCCATTTTAGTGTATAATTATTAAATACATGTTTAGTGTATTAATATTAAATACATGTTTAGTGTATTAATATTAAATATATATTTAGTTTATTAAAATTAAATACATATTTTTGTATTAATATTAAATACATGTTTAGTGTATAAATATTAAATACATGTTTAGTGTATTAATATTAAATACATGTTTAGTGTATGAATAATAACTACATATTTAGTGTATTAATATTAAATACATGTTTAATGTATAAATATTAAATACACTTTTAGTGTATAAATATTAAATACACGTTTAGTGTAAAAATATTAAATACATGTTTAGTGTATAAATATTAAATACATGTTTAGTGTATAAACAATAACTACATGTTTAGTGTATGAAAATTAAATACATGTTTAGTGTATTCATATTAAATGTTTAGTTTATTAAAATTAAATACATGTGTTTGTATTAATATTAAATACATGTTTAGTGTATGAATATTAAATACATGTGTAGTGTATACATATTAAATACAAGTTTCGTGTATGAATATTAAATACATGTTTAGTGTATAAATATTAAATACATGTTTAATGTATGAATATTAAATACATGTTAAGTGTATGAATATTAAATAAATGTTTAATGTATGAATATTAAATACATGTTTAGTGTATAAATATTAAATACATGTTTCGTGTGTGAATATTAAATACATGTTAAGTGTATGAATATTGAATACATATTTAGTGTATAAATATTAAATACATGATTAGAGTATTAATATTAAATAGATGATTAGTGTATAAATATTAAATACATGTTTAGTGTATTAATATTAAATACATGATTAGAGTATTAATATTAAATAGATGATTAGTGTATAAATATTAAATACATGTTTAGTGTATTAATATTAAATACATGATTAGTGTATAAATATTAAAAACATGTTTAGTGTATGAATAATAACTAGATGTTTAGTGTATGAATATTAAATACATGTTTAGTGTATAAATGTTAAATACATGTTTAGTTTATGAATATTAAATACATGTTTAGTGTATTAATATTAAATATATATTTAGTTTATTACAATTAAATACATGTTTTTGTATTAATATTAAATACATGTTTAGTGTATGAATATTAAATACATGTTTAGTGTAAAAATATTAAATACATGTTTAGTGTATTAATATTAAATACATGTTTAGTGTATGAATAATAACTACATGTTTAGTGTATGAATATTAAATACATGTTTAGTGTATGAATATTAAATACAAGTTTAGTGTGAAAATATTAAATACATGTTTAGTCTATTATTAAATTCCATTTTAGTGTATAATTATTAAATACATGTTTAGTGTATTAATATTAAGTACATGTTTAGTGTATTAATATTAAAAACATGTTTTATGTATAAATATTAAATATATGTTTAGTGTATTAAAATTAAATACATGTTTAGTGTATAAATATTAAATACATGTTTAGTGTATTAATATTAAATACATGTTTAGTGTATAAATGTTAAATACATGTTTAGTGTATTAATATTAAATATATGTTTAGTTTATTAAAATTAAATACATGTTTTTGTATTAATATTGAATACATGTTTAGTTTATTAAAATTAAATACATGTTTTTGTATTAATATTAAATACATGTTTAGTGTATTAATATTAAATGCATGTTTAGTGTATGAATATTAAATACATGTTTAGTGTATGAATATTAAATACATGTTTAGTGTATTAATATTAAATATATGTTTAGTTTATTAAAATTAAATACATGTTTTTGTATTAATATTAAATACATGTTTAGTGTATAAATATTAAATACATGTTTAGTGTATAAATATTAAATACATGTTTAGTGTATTAATATTAAATAGATGTTTAGTGTATAAATATAAGTGTATGAGAAACCAAACGTATGTAAAAAAAAAATAAAAGAAACAAAAAAAAAGGAAAAAGAGAGAGAGAGAGACAGAGAGGACCGGACTTATTAAGAGGGAACGTGCGCTCTCCTGTGGACTTCTGCCGCAACTGAACACATAAAGAAATTCATTATTTCCAAGTGTGCCTTATTTAGAGGATAATAAATACATGTTTACTGTATGAATATTAAATATATGATTAGTAAATAATTACATATACGTTTAGTTTATTAATATTAAATACATGTTCAGTGTATTAATATTAAATACATGTTTAGTGTATGAATATTAAATACATGTTTAGTGTATAAATATTAAATACATGTTTAGTGTATTAATATTAAATATGTGTTTACTTTATTAAAATTAAATACATGTTTTTGTATTATATTAAATACATGTTTAGTGTATAAATATTAAATACAGGTTTAGTGTATTAATATTAAATACATGTTTAGTGTATGAATAATAACTACAGGTTTAGTGTATTAATATTAAATACATGTTTAGTGTATAAATAATAACTACATGTTTATCCATCCATCCATCCATCATCTTCCGCTTATCCGAGGTCGGGTCGCGGGGGCAACAGCCTAAGCAGGGAAACCCAGACTTCCCTCTCCCCAGCCACTTCGTCTAGCTCTTCCCGGGGGATCCCGAGGCGTTCCCAGGCCAGCCGGGAGACATAGTCTTCCCAACGTGTCCTGGGTCTTCCCCGTGGCCTCCTACCGGTTGGACGTGCCCTAAACACCTCCCTAGGGAGGCGTACGGGTGGCATCCTGACCAGATGCCCGAACCACCTCATCTGGCTCCTCTCGATGTGAAGGAGCAGCGGCTTTACTTTGAGTTCCTCCCGGATGGCAGAGCTTCTCATGTTTAGTGTATGAATATTAAATACATGTTTAGTGTATAAATGTTAAATACATGTTTAGTTTATGAATATTAAATACATGTTTAGTGTATTAATATTAAATATATATTTAGTTTATTAAAAATAAATACATGTTTTGTATTAATATTAAATACGTGTTTAGTGTATAAATATTAAATACATGTTTAGTGTATTAATATTAAATACATGTTTAGTGTATGAATATTAAATACATGTTTAGTGTATGAATATTAAATACATGTTTAGTGTATGAATATTAAATACATGTTTAGTGTATGAATATTAAATACATGTTTAATGTATGAATATTAAATACATGTTTAGTGTATAAATATTAAATACATGTTTCGTGTGTAAATATTGAATACATGTTAAGTGTATGAATATTAAATACATATTTAGTGTATGAATATTAAATACATGATTAGAGTATTAATATTAAATAGATGATTAGTGTATAAATATTAAATACATGTTTAGTGTATTAATATTAAATACATGTTTAGTGTATTAATATTAAATACATGTTTAGTGTATTAATATTAAATATATGTTTAGTGTATAAATAATAACTAAATGTTTAGTGTATGAATATTAAATACATGTTTAGTGTAATAATATTAAATATATGTTTAGTTTATTAAAATTAAATACATGTTTTTGTATTAATATTAAATACTTGTTAAGTGTATGATACTCAAATACATGTTTAGTGTATTAATATTAAATTCATGTCTAGTGTATAAATGTTAAATATATGTTTAGTGTATAAATATTAAATATATGTTTAGTTTATTAAAATTAAATACATGTTTTTGTATTAATATTAAATACATGTTTAGTGTATAAATATTAAATACATGTTTAGTGTATGAATATTAAATACATGTTTAGTGTATGAATATTAAATACATGTTTAGTGTATGAATATTCAATACATGTTTACTGTATACATATTAAATACATGTTTAGTGTATTAATATTAAATATATGTTTAGTTTATTAAACTTAAATACATGTTTTTGTATTAATATTAAATACATGTTTAGTGTATGAATATTAAATACACGTTTAGTGTATGAATATTAAATTGATGTTTAGTTTATGAATATTAAATACATGTCTAGTGGATGTATAATAAATACATATTTAGTGTATAAATATTAAATACATTTTTAGTGTATAAATATTAAATACATGTTTAGTGTATTAATATTAAATACATTTTTAGTGTATAAATATTAAATACAGGTTTAGTGTATTAATATTAAATACATGTTTAGTGTATGAACAATAACTACATGTTTAGAGTATGAATATTAAATACATGTTTAGTGTATAAATATTGTTTAGTTTATGAATATTAAATACATGTTTAGTGTATTAATATTAAATTTATATTTAGTTTATTAAAATTAAATACATGTTTTTGTATTAATATTAAATACATGTTTAGTGTATAAATTTTAAATACATGTTTAGTTTATAAATATTAAATACATGTTTAGTGTATTAATATTAAATACATGTTTAGTGTATGAATAATAACTACATGTTTAGTGTATGAATAATAACTACATGTTTAGTGTATGAATATTAAATACATGTTTAGTGTATGAATATTAAATACAAGTTTAGTGTGAAAATATTAAATACATGTTTAGTCTATTATTAAATTCCATTTTAGTGTATAATTATTAAATACATGTTTAGTGTATTAATATTAAATACATGTTTAGTGTATTAATATTAAATACATGTTTAGTGTATGAATAATAACTACATATTTAGTGTATTAATATTAAATACATGTTTAATGTATAAATATTAAATACACTTTTAGTGTATAAATATTAAATACACGTTTAGTGTAAAAATATTAAATACATGTTTAGTGTATAAATATTAAATACATGTTTAGTGTATAAACAATAACTACATGTTTAGTGTATGAATATTAAATACATGTTTAGTGTATTCATATTAAATGTTTAGTTTATTAAAATTAAATACATGTTTTTGTATTAATATTAAATACATGTTTAGTGTATGAATATTAAATACACGTTTAGTGTATGAATATTAAATACATGTTTAGTTTATGAATATTAAATACATGTCTAGTGGATATATAATAAATACATATTTAGTGTATAAATATTAAATACATGTTTAGTGTATAAATATTAAATACATGTTTAGTGTATTAATATTAAATACATTTTTAGTGTATAAATATTAAATACAGGTTTAGTGTATTAATATTAAATACATGTTTAGTGTATGAATAATAACTACATGTTTAGAGTATGAATATTAAATACATGTTTAGTGTATAAATATTGTTTAGTTTATGAATATTAAATACATGTTTAGTGTATTAATATTAAATTTATATTTAGTTTATTAAAATTAAATACATGTTTTTGTATTAATATTAAATACATGTTTAGTGTATAAATATTAAATACATGTTTAGTTTATAAATATTAAATACATGTTTAGTGTATTAATATTAAATACATGTTTAGTGTATGAATAATAACTACATGTTTAGTGTATTAATATTAAATACATGTTTAGTGTATGAATAATAACTACATGTTTAGTGTATGAATATTAAATACATGTTTAGTGTATGAATATTAAATACAAGTTTAGTGTGAAAATATTAAATACATGTTTAGTCTATTATTATATTCCATTTTAGTGTATAATTATTAAATACATGTTTAGTGTATTAATATTAAATACATGTTTTAGTGTATTAATATTAAATATATATTTAGTTTATTAAAATTAAATACATATTTTTGTATTAATATTAAATACATGTTTAGTGTATAAATATTAAATACATGTTTAGTGTATTAATATTAAATACATGTTTAGTGTATGAATAATAACTACATATTTAGTGTATTAATATTAAATACATGTTTAATGTATAAATATTAAATACACTTTTAGTGTATAAATATTAAATACACGTTTAGTGTAAAAATATTAAATACATGTTTAGTGTATTAATATTAAATACATGTTTAGTGTATAAACAATAACTACATGTTTAGTGTATGAATATTAAATACATGTTTAGTGTATTAATATTAAATATATGTTTAGTGTATAAATAATAACTAAATGTTTAGTGTATGAATATTAAATACATGTTTAGTGTATAAATATTAAATACATGTTTAGTGTAATAATATTAAATATATGTTTAGTTTATTAAAATTAAATACATGTTTTTGTATTAAGATTAAATACTTGTTAAGTGTATGAATCTCAAATACATGTTTAGTGTATTAATATTAAATTCATGTCTAGTGTATAAATGTTAAATATATGTTTAGTGTATAGATATTAAATATATGTTTAGTTTATTAAAATTAAATACATGTTTTTGTATTAATATTAAATACATGTTTAGTGTATAAATATTAAATACATGTTTAGTGTATGAATATTAAATACATGTTTAGTGTATGAATATTAAATACATGTTTAGTGTATGAATATTAAATACATGTTTAGTGTATTAATATTAAATACATGTTTAGTGTATAAATATTAAATACATGTTTAGTGTATGAATATTAAATACATGTTTAGTGTATGAATATTCAATACATGTTTACTGTATACATATTAAATACATGTTTAGTGTATTAATATTAAATATATGTTTAGTTTATTAAACTTAAATACATGTTTTTGTATTAATATTAAATACATGTTTAGTGTATGAATATTAAATACACGTTTAGTGTATGAATATTAAATACATGTTTAGTTTATGAATATTAAATACATGTCTAGTGGATATATAATAAATACATATTTAGTGTATAAATATTAAATACATGTTTAGTGTATAAATATTAAATACATGTTTAGTGTATTAATATTAAATACATTTTTAGTGTATAAATATTAAATACAGGTTTAGTGTATTAATATTAAATACATGTTTAGTGTATGAATAATAACTACATGTTTAGAGTATGAATATTAAATACATGTTTAGTGTATAAATATTGTTTAGTTTATGAATATTAAATACATGTTTAGTGTATTAATATTAAATTTATATTTAGTTTATTAAAATTAAATACATGTTTTTGTATTAATATTAAATGCATGTTTAGTGTATAAATATTAAATACATGTTTAGTTTATAAATATTAAATACATGTTTAGTGTATTAATATTAAATACATGTTTAGTGTATGAATAATAACTACATGTTTAGTGTATTAATATTAAATACATGTTTAGTGTATGAATAATAACTACATGTTTAGTGTATGAATATTAAATACATGTTTAGTGTATGAATATTAAATACAAGTTTAGTGTGAAAATATTAAATACATGTTTAGTCTATTATTAAATTCCATTTTAGTGTATTATTATTAAATACATGTTTAGTGTATTAATATTAAATACATGTTTAGTGTATTAATATTAAATATATATTTAGTTTATTAAAATTAAATACATATTTTTGTATTAATATTAAATACATGTTTAGTGTATAAATATTAAATACATGTTTAGTGTATTAATATTAAATACATGTTTAGTGTATGAATAATAACTACATATTTAGTGTATTAATATTAAATACATGTTTAATGTATAAATATTAAATACACTTTTAGTGTATAAATATTAAATAGACGTTTAGTGTAAAAATATTAAATACATGTTTAGTGTATAAATATTAAATACATGTTTAGTGTATAAACAATAACTACATGTTTAGTGTATGAAAATTAAATACATGTTTAGTGTATTCATATTAAATGTTTAGTTTATTAAAATTAAATACATGTGTTTGTATTAATATTAAATACATGTTTAGTGTATGAATATTAAATACACGTTTAGTGTATGAATATTAAATACATGTTTAGTTTATGAATATTAAATACATGTTTAGTGGATATATAATAAATACATATTGATTGTATTAATATTAAATACATGTTTAGTGTATAAATATTAAATACATGTTTAGTGTATTAATATTAAATACATGTTTAGTGTATAAATAATAACTACATGTTTAGTGTATGAATATTAAATACATGTTTAGTGTATAAATGTTAAATACATGTTTAGTTTATGAATATCAAATACATGTTTAGTGTATTAATATTAAATATATATTTAGTTTATTACAATTAAATACATGTTTTTGTATTAATATTAAATACATGTTTAGTGTATTAATATTAAATACATGTTTAGTGTATGAATATTAAATACATGTTTAGTGTAAAAATATTAAATACATTTTTAGTGTATTAATATTAAATACATGTTTAGTGTATGAATAATAACTACTTGTTTAGTGTATGAATATTAAATACATGTTTAGTGTATGAATATTAAATACAAGTTTAGTGTGAAAATATTAAATACATGTTTAGTCTACTATTAAATTCCATTTTAGTGTATAATTATTAAATACATGTTTAGTGTATTAATATTAAATACATGTTTAGTGTATTAATATTAAAAACATGTTTAGTGTATAAATATTAAATATATGTTTAGTGTATTAAAATTAAATACATGTTTAGTGTATAAATATTAAATACATGTTTAGTGTATTAATATTAAATAAATGTTTAGTGTATGAATGTTTAATACATGTTTAGTGTATTAATATTAAATATATGTTTAGTTTATTAAAATTAAATACATGTTTTTGTATTAATATTAAATACATGTTTAGTGTATTAATATTAAATACATGTTTAGTGTATAAATATTAAATACATGTTTAGTGTATTAATATTAAATACATGTTTAGTGTATAAATATAAGTGTATGAGAAACCAAACGTATGTAAAAAAAAATAAAAGAAACAAAAAAAAAGGAAAAAGAGAGAGAGAGAGACAGAGAGGACCGGACTTATTAAGAGGGAACGTGCGCCCTCCTGTGGACTTCTGCCGCAACTGCACACATAAAGAAATTCATTATTTCCAAGTGTGCCTTATTTAGAGGATAATAAATACATGTTTACTGTATGAATATTAAATATATGATTAGTATATAATTACATCTATGTTTGGTATATGATTATTAAATACATGTTCAGTGTATTAATATTAAATACATGTTTAGTGTATGAATATTAAATACATGTTTAGTGTATGAATATTAAATACATGTTTAGTGTATGAATATTAAATACATGTTTGGTGTATAAATATTAAATACATGTTTAGTGTATTAATATTAAATATATGTTTAGTTTATTAAACTTAAATACATGTTTTTGTATTCATATTAAATACATGTTTAGTGTATGAATATTAAATACACGTTTAGTGTATGAATATTAAATACATGTTTAGTTTATGAATATTAAATACATGTTTAGTGGATGAATAATTAATAAATATTTAGTGTATTAATATTAAATACATGTTTAGCGTATGAATATTAAATACATGTTTAGTGTATAAATATTAAATACATGTTTAGTGTATTAATATTAAATATGTGTTTACTTTATTAAAATTAAATACATGTTTTTGTATTAATATTAAATGCATGTTTAGTGTATAAATATTAAATACAGGTTTAGTGTATTAATATTAAATACATGTTTAGTGTATGAATAATAACTACAGGTTTAGTGTATTAATATTAAATACATGTTTAGTGTATGAATAATAACTACATGTTTAGTGTATGAATATTAAATACATGTTTAGTGTATAAATGTTAAATACATGTTTAGTTTATGAATATTAAATACATGTGTAGTGTATACATATTAAATACAAGTTTCGTGTATGAATATTAAATACATGTTTAGTGTATAAATATTAAATACATGTTTAATGTATGAATATTAAATACATGTTAAGTGTATGAATATTAAATAAATGTTTAATGTATGAATATTAAATACATGTTTAGTGTATAAATATTAAATACATGTTTCGTGTGTGAATATTAAATACATGTTAAGTGTATGAATATTGAATACATATTTAGTGTATAAATATTAAATACATGATTAGAGTATTAATATTAAATAGATGATTAGTGTATAAATATTAAATACATGTTTAGTGTATTAATATTAAATACATGATTAGAGTATTAATATTAAATAGATGATTAGTGTATAAATATTAAATACATGTTTAGTGTATTAATATTAAATACATGATTAGTGTATAAATATTAAAAACATGTTTAGTGTATGAATAATAACTAGATGTTTAGTGTATGAATATTAAATACATGTTTAGTGTATAAATGTTAAATACATGTTTAGTTTATGAATATTAAATACATGTTTAGTGTATTAATATTAAATATATATTTAGTTTATTACAATTAAATACATGTTTTTGTATTAATATTAAATACATGTTTAGTGTATGAATATTAAATACATGTTTAGTGTAAAAATATTAAATACATGTTTAGTGTATTAATATTAAATACATGTTTAGTGTATGAATAATAACTACATGTTTAGTGTATGAATATTAAATACATGTTTAGTGTATGAATATTAAATACAAGTTTAGTGTGAAAATATTAAATACATGTTTAGTCTATTATTAAATTCCATTTTAGTGTATAATTATTAAATACATGTTTAGTGTATTAATATTAAGTACATGTTTAGTGTATTAATATTAAAAACATGTTTTATGTATAAATATTAAATATATGTTTAGTGTATTAAAATTAAATACATGTTTAGTGTATAAATATTAAATACATGTTTAGTGTATTAATATTAAATACATGTTTAGTGTATAAATGTTAAATACATGTTTAGTGTATTAATATTAAATATATGTTTAGTTTATTAAAATTAAATACATGTTTTTGTATTAATATTGAATACATGTTTAGTTTATTAAAATTAAATACATGTTTTTGTATTAATATTAAATACATGTTTAGTGTATTAATATTAAATGCATGTTTAGTGTATGAATATTAAATACATGTTTAGTGTATGAATATTAAATACATGTTTAGTGTATTAATATTAAATATATGTTTAGTTTATTAAAATTAAATACATGTTTTTGTATTAATATTAAATACATGTTTAGTGTATAAATATTAAATACATGTTTAGTGTATAAATATTAAATACATGTTTAGTGTATTAATATTAAATAGATGTTTAGTGTATAAATATAAGTGTATGAGGAACCAAACGTATGTAAAAAAAAAATAAAAGAAACAAAAAAAAAGGAAAAAGAGAGAGAGAGAGACAGAGAGGACCGGACTTATTAAGAGGGAACGTGCGCTCTCCTGTGGACTTCTGCCGCAACTGAACACATAAAGAAATTCATTATTTCCAAGTGTGCCTTATTTAGAGGATAATAAATACATGTTTACTGTATGAATATTAAATATATGATTAGTAAATAATTACATATACGTTTAGTTTATTAATATTAAATACATGTTCAGTGTATTAATATTAAATACATGTTTAGTGTATGAATATTAAATACATGTTTAGTGTATAAATATTAAATACATGTTTAGTGTATTAATATTAAATATGTGTTTACTTTATTAAAATTAAATACATGTTTTTGTATTATATTAAATACATGTTTAGTGTATAAATATTAAATACAGGTTTAGTGTATTAATATTAAATACATGTTTAGTGTATGAATAATAACTACAGGTTTAGTGTATTAATATTAAATACATGTTTAGTGTATAAATAATAACTACATGTTTATCCATCCATCCATCCATCATCTTCCGCTTATCCGAGGTCGGGTCGCGGGGGCAACAGCCTAAGCAGGGAAACCCAGACTTCCCTCTCCCCAGCCACTTCGTCTAGCTCTTCCCGGGGGATCCCGAGGCGTTCCCAGGCCAGCCGGGAGACATAGTCTTCCCAACGTGTCCTGGGTCTTCCCCGTGGCCTCCTACCGGTTGGACGTGCCCTAAACACCTCCCTAGGGAGGCGTACGGGTGGCATCCTGACCAGATGCCCGAACCACCTCATCTGGCTCCTCTCGATGTGAAGGAGCAGCGGCTTTACTTTGAGTTCCTCCCGGATGGCAGAGCTTCTCATGTTTAGTGTATGAATATTAAATACATGTTTAGTGTATAAATGTTAAATACATGTTTAGTTTATGAATATTAAATACATGTTTAGTGTATTAATATTAAATATATATTTAGTTTATTAAAAATAAATACATGTTTTGTATTAATATTAAATACGTGTTTAGTGTATAAATATTAAATACATGTTTAGTGTATTAATATTAAATACATGTTTAGTGTATGAATATTAAATACATGTTTAGTGTATGAATATTAAATACATGTTTAGTGTATGAATATTAAATACATGTTTAGTGTATGAATATTAAATACATGTTTAATGTATGAATATTAAATACATGTTTAGTGTATAAATATTAAATACATGTTTCGTGTGTAAATATTGAATACATGTTAAGTGTATGAATATTAAATACATATTTAGTGTATGAATATTAAATACATGATTAGAGTATTAATATTAAATAGATGATTAGTGTATAAATATTAAATACATGTTTAGTGTATTAATATTAAATACATGTTTAGTGTATTAATATTAAATACATGTTTAGTGTATTAATATTAAATATATGTTTAGTGTATAAATAATAACTAAATGTTTAGTGTATGAATATTAAATACATGTTTAGTGTAATAATATTAAATATATGTTTAGTTTATTAAAATTAAATACATGTTTTTGTATTAATATTAAATACTTGTTAAGTGTATGATACTCAAATACATGTTTAGTGTATTAATATTAAATTCATGTCTAGTGTATAAATGTTAAATATATGTTTAGTGTATAAATATTAAATATATGTTTAGTTTATTAAAATTAAATACATGTTTTTGTATTAATATTAAATACATGTTTAGTGTATAAATATTAAATACATGTTTAGTGTATGAATATTAAATACATGTTTAGTGTATGAATATTAAATACATGTTTAGTGTATGAATATTCAATACATGTTTACTGTATACATATTAAATACATGTTTAGTGTATTAATATTAAATATATGTTTAGTTTATTAAACTTAAATACATGTTTTTGTATTAATATTAAATACATGTTTAGTGTATGAATATTAAATACACGTTTAGTGTATGAATATTAAATTGATGTTTAGTTTATGAATATTAAATACATGTCTAGTGGATGTATAATAAATACATATTTAGTGTATAAATATTAAATACATTTTTAGTGTATAAATATTAAATACATGTTTAGTGTATTAATATTAAATACATTTTTAGTGTATAAATATTAAATACAGGTTTAGTGTATTAATATTAAATACATGTTTAGTGTATGAACAATAACTACATGTTTAGAGTATGAATATTAAATACATGTTTAGTGTATAAATATTGTTTAGTTTATGAATATTAAATACATGTTTAGTGTATTAATATTAAATTTATATTTAGTTTATTAAAATTAAATACATGTTTTTGTATTAATATTAAATACATGTTTAGTGTATAAATTTTAAATACATGTTTAGTTTATAAATATTAAATACATGTTTAGTGTATTAATATTAAATACATGTTTAGTGTATGAATAATAACTACATGTTTAGTGTATGAATAATAACTACATGTTTAGTGTATGAATATTAAATACATGTTTAGTGTATGAATATTAAATACAAGTTTAGTGTGAAAATATTAAATACATGTTTAGTCTATTATTAAATTCCATTTTAGTGTATAATTATTAAATACATGTTTAGTGTATTAATATTAAATACATGTTTAGTGTATTAATATTAAATACATGTTTAGTGTATGAATAATAACTACATATTTAGTGTATTAATATTAAATACATGTTTAATGTATAAATATTAAATACACTTTTAGTGTATAAATATTAAATACACGTTTAGTGTAAAAATATTAAATACATGTTTAGTGTATAAATATTAAATACATGTTTAGTGTATAAACAATAACTACATGTTTAGTGTATGAATATTAAATACATGTTTAGTGTATTCATATTAAATGTTTAGTTTATTAAAATTAAATACATGTTTTTGTATTAATATTAAATACATGTTTAGTGTATGAATATTAAATACACGTTTAGTGTATGAATATTAAATACATGTTTAGTTTATGAATATTAAATACATGTCTAGTGGATATATAATAAATACATATTTAGTGTATAAATATTAAATACATGTTTAGTGTATAAATATTAAATACATGTTTAGTGTATTAATATTAAATACATTTTTAGTGTATAAATATTAAATACAGGTTTAGTGTATTAATATTAAATACATGTTTAGTGTATGAATAATAACTACATGTTTAGAGTATGAATATTAAATACATGTTTAGTGTATAAATATTGTTTAGTTTATGAATATTAAATACATGTTTAGTGTATTAATATTAAATTTATATTTAGTTTATTAAAATTAAATACATGTTTTTGTATTAATATTAAATACATGTTTAGTGTATAAATATTAAATACATGTTTAGTTTATAAATATTAAATACATGTTTAGTGTATTAATATTAAATACATGTTTAGTGTATGAATAATAACTACATGTTTAGTGTATTAATATTAAATACATGTTTAGTGTATGAATAATAACTACATGTTTAGTGTATGAATATTAAATACATGTTTAGTGTATGAATATTAAATACAAGTTTAGTGTGAAAATATTAAATACATGTTTAGTCTATTATTATATTCCATTTTAGTGTATAATTATTAAATACATGTTTAGTGTATTAATATTAAATACATGTTTTAGTGTATTAATATTAAATATATATTTAGTTTATTAAAATTAAATACATATTTTTGTATTAATATTAAATACATGTTTAGTGTATAAATATTAAATACATGTTTAGTGTATTAATATTAAATACATGTTTAGTGTATGAATAATAACTACATATTTAGTGTATTAATATTAAATACATGTTTAATGTATAAATATTAAATACACTTTTAGTGTATAAATATTAAATACACGTTTAGTGTAAAAATATTAAATACATGTTTAGTGTATTAATATTAAATACATGTTTAGTGTATAAACAATAACTACATGTTTAGTGTATGAATATTAAATACATGTTTAGTGTATTAATATTAAATATATGTTTAGTGTATAAATAATAACTAAATGTTTAGTGTATGAATATTAAATACATGTTTAGTGTATAAATATTAAATACATGTTTAGTGTAATAATATTAAATATATGTTTAGTTTATTAAAATTAAATACATGTTTTTGTATTAAGATTAAATACTTGTTAAGTGTATGAATCTCAAATACATGTTTAGTGTATTAATATTAAATTCATGTCTAGTGTATAAATGTTAAATATATGTTTAGTGTATAGATATTAAATATATGTTTAGTTTATTAAAATTAAATACATGTTTTTGTATTAATATTAAATACATGTTTAGTGTATAAATATTAAATACATGTTTAGTGTATGAATATTAAATACATGTTTAGTGTATGAATATTAAATACATGTTTAGTGTATGAATATTAAATACATGTTTAGTGTATTAATATTAAATACATGTTTAGTGTATAAATATTAAATACATGTTTAGTGTATGAATATTAAATACATGTTTAGTGTATGAATATTCAATACATGTTTACTGTATACATATTAAATACATGTTTAGTGTATTAATATTAAATATATGTTTAGTTTATTAAACTTAAATACATGTTTTTGTATTAATATTAAATACATGTTTAGTGTATGAATATTAAATACACGTTTAGTGTATGAATATTAAATACATGTTTAGTTTATGAATATTAAATACATGTCTAGTGGATATATAATAAATACATATTTAGTGTATAAATATTAAATACATGTTTAGTGTATAAATATTAAATACATGTTTAGTGTATTAATATTAAATACATTTTTAGTGTATAAATATTAAATACAGGTTTAGTGTATTAATATTAAATACATGTTTAGTGTATGAATAATAACTACATGTTTAGAGTATGAATATTAAATACATGTTTAGTGTATAAATATTGTTTAGTTTATGAATATTAAATACATGTTTAGTGTATTAATATTAAATTTATATTTAGTTTATTAAAATTAAATACATGTTTTTGTATTAATATTAAATGCATGTTTAGTGTATAAATATTAAATACATGTTTAGTTTATAAATATTAAATACATGTTTAGTGTATTAATATTAAATACATGTTTAGTGTATGAATAATAACTACATGTTTAGTGTATTAATATTAAATACATGTTTAGTGTATGAATAATAACTACATGTTTAGTGTATGAATATTAAATACATGTTTAGTGTATGAATATTAAATACAAGTTTAGTGTGAAAATATTAAATACATGTTTAGTCTATTATTAAATTCCATTTTAGTGTATTATTATTAAATACATGTTTAGTGTATTAATATTAAATACATGTTTAGTGTATTAATATTAAATATATATTTAGTTTATTAAAATTAAATACATATTTTTGTATTAATATTAAATACATGTTTAGTGTATAAATATTAAATACATGTTTAGTGTATTAATATTAAATACATGTTTAGTGTATGAATAATAACTACATATTTAGTGTATTAATATTAAATACATGTTTAATGTATAAATATTAAATACACTTTTAGTGTATAAATATTAAATAGACGTTTAGTGTAAAAATATTAAATACATGTTTAGTGTATAAATATTAAATACATGTTTAGTGTATAAACAATAACTACATGTTTAGTGTATGAAAATTAAATACATGTTTAGTGTATTCATATTAAATGTTTAGTTTATTAAAATTAAATACATGTGTTTGTATTAATATTAAATACATGTTTAGTGTATGAATATTAAATACACGTTTAGTGTATGAATATTAAATACATGTTTAGTTTATGAATATTAAATACATGTTTAGTGGATATATAATAAATACATATTGATTGTATTAATATTAAATACATGTTTAGTGTATAAATATTAAATACATGTTTAGTGTATTAATATTAAATACATGTTTAGTGTATAAATAATAACTACATGTTTAGTGTATGAATATTAAATACATGTTTAGTGTATAAATGTTAAATACATGTTTAGTTTATGAATATCAAATACATGTTTAGTGTATTAATATTAAATATATATTTAGTTTATTACAATTAAATACATGTTTTTGTATTAATATTAAATACATGTTTAGTGTATTAATATTAAATACATGTTTAGTGTATGAATATTAAATACATGTTTAGTGTAAAAATATTAAATACATTTTTAGTGTATTAATATTAAATACATGTTTAGTGTATGAATAATAACTACTTGTTTAGTGTATGAATATTAAATACATGTTTAGTGTATGAATATTAAATACAAGTTTAGTGTGAAAATATTAAATACATGTTTAGTCTACTATTAAATTCCATTTTAGTGTATAATTATTAAATACATGTTTAGTGTATTAATATTAAATACATGTTTAGTGTATTAATATTAAAAACATGTTTAGTGTATAAATATTAAATATATGTTTAGTGTATTAAAATTAAATACATGTTTAGTGTATAAATATTAAATACATGTTTAGTGTATTAATATTAAATAAATGTTTAGTGTATGAATGTTTAATACATGTTTAGTGTATTAATATTAAATATATGTTTAGTTTATTAAAATTAAATACATGTTTTTGTATTAATATTAAATACATGTTTAGTGTATTAATATTAAATACATGTTTAGTGTATAAATATTAAATACATGTTTAGTGTATTAATATTAAATACATGTTTAGTGTATAAATATAAGTGTATGAGAAACCAAACGTATGTAAAAAAAAATAAAAGAAACAAAAAAAAAGGAAAAAGAGAGAGAGAGAGACAGAGAGGACCGGACTTATTAAGAGGGAACGTGCGCCCTCCTGTGGACTTCTGCCGCAACTGCACACATAAAGAAATTCATTATTTCCAAGTGTGCCTTATTTAGAGGATAATAAATACATGTTTACTGTATGAATATTAAATATATGATTAGTATATAATTACATCTATGTTTGGTATATGATTATTAAATACATGTTCAGTGTATTAATATTAAATACATGTTTAGTGTATGAATATTAAATACATGTTTAGTGTATGAATATTAAATACATGTTTAGTGTATGAATATTAAATACATGTTTGGTGTATAAATATTAAATACATGTTTAGTGTATTAATATTAAATATATGTTTAGTTTATTAAACTTAAATACATGTTTTTGTATTCATATTAAATACATGTTTAGTGTATGAATATTAAATACACGTTTAGTGTATGAATATTAAATACATGTTTAGTTTATGAATATTAAATACATGTTTAGTGGATGAATAATTAATAAATATTTAGTGTATTAATATTAAATACATGTTTAGCGTATGAATATTAAATACATGTTTAGTGTATAAATATTAAATACATGTTTAGTGTATTAATATTAAATATGTGTTTACTTTATTAAAATTAAATACATGTTTTTGTATTAATATTAAATGCATGTTTAGTGTATAAATATTAAATACAGGTTTAGTGTATTAATATTAAATACATGTTTAGTGTATGAATAATAACTACAGGTTTAGTGTATTAATATTAAATACATGTTTAGTGTATGAATAATAACTACATGTTTAGTGTATGAATATTAAATACATGTTTAGTGTATAAATGTTAAATACATGTTTAGTTTATGAATATTAAATACATGTTTAGTGTATTAATATTAAATACATGTTTAGTGTATGAATATTAAATACATGTTTAGTGTATAAATATTAAATACATATTTAGTGTATTAATATTAAATACATGTTCAGTGTATTAATATTAAATACATGTTTAGTGTATGAATATTAAATACATGTTTAGTGTAGAAATATTAAATACATGTTTACTGTATGAAAATTAAATATATGATTAGTGTATAATTACATATACATTTAGTATATGATTATTAAATACAAAATCAGTGTATTAATATTAAATACATGTTTAGTGTATGAATATTAAATACATGTTTAGTGTATGAATATTAAATACATGTTTAGTGTATAAATATTAAATACATGTTTAGTGTAAGAATATTAAATACATGTTTAGTGTATGAATATTAAATACATGTGTAGTGTATAAATATTAAATACAAGTTTCGTGTATGAATATTAAATACATGTTTAGTGTATAAATATTAAATACATGTTTAATGTATGAATATTAAATACATGTTTAGTGTATGAATATTAAATAAATGTTTAATGTATGAATATTAAATACATGTTTAGTGTATAAATATTAAATACATGTTTCGGGTGTAAATATTAAATACATGTTAAGTGTATGAATATTAAATACATATTTAGTGTATAAATATTAAATACATGATTAGAGTATTAATATTAAATAGATGATTAGTGTATAAATATTAAATACATGTTTAGTGTATTAATATTAAATACATGATTAGTGTATAAATATTAAAAACATATTTAGTGTATGAATAATAACTACATGTTTAGTGTATTAATATTAAATACATGTTTAATGTATTAATATTAAATACATGTTTAGTGTATGAATAATAACTACATGTTTAGTGTATTAATATTAAATACATGTTTAGTGTATGAATATTAAATACACGTTTAGTGTAAAAATATTAAATACATGTTTAGTGTATAAATATTAAATACATGTTTAGTGTATAAATAATAACTACATGTTTAGTGTATGAATAATAAATACATGTTTAGTGTATTCATATTAAATGTTTAGTTTATTAAAATTAAATACATGTTTTTGTATTTATATTAAATACATGTTTAGTGTATAAATGTTAAATGCATGTTTAGTGTATTAATATTAAATACATGTTCAGTGTATTAATATTAAATACATGTTTAGTGTATGAATATTAAATACATGTTTAATGTATGAATATTAAATACATGTGTAGTGTATACATATTAAATACAAGTTTCGTGTATGAATATTAAATACATGTTTAGTGTATAAATATTAAATACATGTTTAATGTATGAATATTAAATACATGTTTAGTGTATGAATATTAAATACATGTTTAGTGTATGAATATTAAATACATGTTTAGTGTATGAATATTCAATACATGTTTACTGTATACATATTAAATACATGTTTAGTGTATTAATATTAAATATATGTTTAGTTTATTAAACTTAAATACATGTTTTTGTATTAATATTAAATACATGTTTAGTGTATGAATATTAAATACACGTTTAGTGTATGAATATTAAATTGATGTTTAGTTTATGAATATTAAATACATGTCTAGTGGATGTATAATAAATACATATTTAGTGTATAAATATTAAATACATTTTTAGTGTATAAATATTAAATACATGTTTAGTGTATTAATATTAAATACATTTTTAGTGTATAAATATTAAATACAGGTTTAGTGTATTAATATTAAATACATGTTTAGTGTATGAATAATAACTACATGTTTAGAGTATGAATATTAAATACATGTTTAGTGTATAAATATTGTTTAGTTTATGAATATTAAATACATGTTTAGTGTATTAATATTAAATTTATATTTAGTTTATTAAAATTAAATACATGTTTTTGTATTAATATTAAATACATGTTTAGTGTATAAATTTTAAATACATGTTTAGTTTATAAATATTAAATACATGTTTAGTGTATTAATATTAAATACATGTTTAGTGTATGAATAATAACTACATGTTTAGTGTATGAATAATAACTACATGTTTAGTGTATGAATATTAAATACATGTTTAGTGTATGAATATTAAATACAAGTTTAGTGTGAAAATATTAAATACATGTTTAGTCTATTATTAAATTCCATTTTAGTGTATAATTATTAAATACATGTTTAGTGTATTAATATTAAATACATGTTTAGTGTATAAACAATAACTACATGTTTAGTGTATGAATATTAAATACATGTTTAGTGTATAAATATCAAATACATGTTTAGTGTGTGAATATTAAATACATGTTTAGTGTAAAAATATTAAATACATGTTTAGTGTATAAATATTAAATACATGTTTAGTGTATAAACAATAACTACATGTTTAGTGTATGAATATTAAATACATGTTTAGTGCATTCATATTAAATGTTTAGTTTATTAAAATTAAATACATGTTTTTGTATTAATATTAAATACATGTTTAGTGTATTAATATTAAATATATGTTTAGTTTATTAAACTTAAATACATGTTTTTGTATTAATATTAAATACATGTTTAGTGTATGAATATTAAATACACGTTTAGTGTATGAATATTAAATACATGTTTAGTTTATGAATATTAAATACATGTCTAGTGGATATATAATAAATACATATTTAGTGTATAAATATTAAATACATGTTTAGTGTATAAATATTAAATACATGTTTAGTGTATTAATATTAAATACATTTTTAGTGTATAAATATTAAATACAGGTTTAGTGTATTAATATTAAATACATGTTTAGTGTATGAATAATAACTACATGTTTAGAGTATGAATATTAAATACATGTTTAGTGTATAAATATTGTTTAGTTTATGAATATTAAATACATGTTTAGTGTATTAATATTAAATTTATATTTAGTTTATTAAAATTAAATACATGTTTTTGTATTAATATTAAATACATGTTTATTGTATAAATATTAAATACATGTTTAGTTTATAAATATTAAATACATGTTTAGTGTATTAATATTAAATACATGTTTAGTGTATGAATAATAACTACATGTTTAGTGTATTAATATTAAATACATGTTTAGTGTATGAATAATAACTACATGTTTAGTGTATGAATATTAAATACATGTTTAGTGTATGAATATTAAATACAAGTTTAGTGTGAAAATATTAAATACATGTTTAGTCTATTATTATATTCCATTTTAGTGTATAATTATTAAATACATGTTTAGTGTATTAATATTAAATACATGTTTAGTGTATTAATATTAAATATATATTTAGTTTATTAAAATTAAATACATATTTTTGTATTAATATTAAATACATGTTTAGTGTATAAATATTAAATACATGTTTAGTGTATTAATATTAAATACATGTTTAGTGTATGAATAATAACTACATATTTAGTGTATTAATATTAAATACATGTTTAATGTATAAATATTAAATACACTTATAGTGTATAAATATTAAATACACGTTTAGTGTAAAAATATTAAATACATGTTTAGTGTATAAATATTAAATACATGTTTAGTGTATAAACAATAACTACATGTTTAGTGTATGAAAATTAAATACATGTTTAGTGTATTCATATTAAATGTTTAGTTTATTAAAATTAAATACATGTGTTTGTATTAATATTAAATACATGTTTAGTGTATGAATATTAAATACATGTGTAGTGTATAAATATTAAATACAAGTTTCGTGTATGAATATTAAATACATGTTTAGTGTATAAATATTAAATACATGTTTAATGTATGAATATTAAATACATGTTTAGTGTATGAATATTAAATAAATGTTTAATGTATGAATATTAAATACATGTTTAGTGTATAAATATTAAATACATGTTTCGTGTGTGAATATTAAATACATGTTAAGTGTATGAATATTAAATACATATTTAGTGTATGAATATTAAATACATGATTAGAGTATTAATATTAAATAGATGATTAGTGTATAAATATTAAATACATGTTTAGTGTATTAATATTAAATACATGATTAGAGTATTAATATTAAATAGATGATTAGTGTATAAATATTAAATACATGTTTAGTGTATTAATATTAAATACATGATTAGTGTATAAATATTAAAAACATGTTTAGTGTATGAATAATAACTACATGTTTAGTGTATTAATATTAAATACATGATTAGAGTATTAATATTAAATACATGATTAGTGTATAAATATTAAATACATGTTTAGTGTATTAATATTAAATACATGTTTAGTGTATAAATATTAAATACACTTTTAGTGTATAAATATTAAATACACGTTTAGTGTAAAAATATTAAATACATGTTTAGTGTATAAATATTAAATACATGTTTAGTGTATAAATAATAACTACATGTTTAGTGTATGAATATTAAATACATGTTTAGTGTATTCATATTAAATGTTTAGTTTATTAAAATTAAATACATGTTTTTGTATTTATATTAAATACATGTTTAGTGTATGAATGTTAAATGCATGTTTAGTGTATGAATAATAACTACATGTTTAGTGTATAAATATTAAATACATGTTTAGTGTATTAATATTAAATACATGTTCAGTGTATTAATATTAAATACATGTTTAGTGTATGAATATTAAATACATGTTTAATGTATGAATATTAAATACATGTGTAGTGTATACATATTAAATACAAGTTTCGTGTATGAATATTAAATACATATTTAGTGTATAAATATTAAATACATGTTTAATGTATGAATATTAAATACATGTTTAGTGTATGAATATTAAATACATGTTTAATGTATGAATATTAAATACATGTTTAGTGTATAAATATTAAATACATGTTTCGTGTGTAAATATTAAATACATGATTAGAGTATTAATATTAAATACATGATTAGTGTATAAATATTAAATACATGTTTAGTGTATTAATATTAAATACATGTTTAGTGTATTAATATTAAATACATGTTTAGTGTATAAATATTAAATACACTTTTAGTGTATAAATATTAAATACACGTTTAGTGTAAAAATATTAAATACATGTTTAGTGTATAAATATTAAATACATGTTTAGTGTATAAATAATAACTACATGTTTAGTGTATGAATATTAAATACATGTTTAGTGTATTCATATTAAATGTTTAGTTTATTAAAATTAAATACATGTTTTTGTATTTATATTAAATACATCTTTAGTGTATTAATGTTAAATGCATGTTTAGTGTATGAATAATAACTACATGTTTAGTGTATAAATATTAAATACATGTTTAGTGTATTAATATTAAATACATGTTCAGTGTATTAATAATAAATACATGTTTAGTGTATGAATATTAAATACATGTTTAATGTATGAATATTAAATACATGTGTAGTGTATACATATTAAATACAAGTTTCGTGTATGAATATTAAAGACATATTTAGTGTATAAATATTAAATACATGTTTAATGTATGAATATTAAATACATGTTTAGTGTATGAATATTAAATACATGTTTAATGTATGAATATTAAATACATGTTTAGTGTATAAATATTAAATACATGTTTCGTGTGTAAATATTAAATACATGATTAGAGTATTAATATTAAATACATGATTAGTGTATAAATATTAAATACATGTTTAGTGTATTAATATTAAATACATGTTTAGTGTATTAATATTAAATACATGTTTAGTGTATGAATAATAACTAAATGTTTAGTGTATGAATATTAAATACATGTTTAGTGTATAAATATTAAATACATATTATGTGTAAGAATAATAACTACATGTTTATTGTATGAATATTAAATGCATGTTTAGTGTATAAATATTTAATACATATTTACTGTATTAATATTAAATACATATTTAGTGTATAAATAATAACTACATGTTTAGTGTATGAATATTAAATACATGTTCAGTGTATGAATATTAAATACATGTTTAGTGTATTAATATTAAATAAATGTTTAGTTTATTAAAATTAAATACATGTTTTTGTATTAATATTAAATACATGTTTAGTGTATACATATTAAATACATGTTTAGTGTATTAATATTAAATACTTGTTTAGTGTATGAATGTTAATTACATGTTTAGTGTATAAATATTGAATATATGTTTAGTTTATTAAAATTAAATACATGTTTTTGTATTAATATTAAATACATGTTTAGTGTATAAATATTAAATACATGTTTAGTGTATTAATATTAAATACATGTTTAGTGTATAAATGTTAAATACATGTTTAGTGTATTAATATTAAATATATGTTTAGTTTATTAAAATTAAATACATGTTTTTGTATTAATATTAAATACATGTTTAGTGTATTAATATTAAATACATGTTTAGTGAATGAATATTAAATACATGTTTAGTGTATGAATATTAAATACATGTTTAGTGTATGAATATTAAATATATGTTTAGTTTATTAAACTTAAATACATGTTTTTGTATTAATATTAAATACATGTTTAGTGTATGAATATTAAATACACGTGTAGTGTATGAATATTAAATACATGTTTAGTTTATGAATATTAAATACATGTTTAGTGGATATATAATAAATACATATTGAGTGTATTAATATTAAATACACGTTTAGTGTATAAATATTAAATACATGTTTAGTGTATTAATATTAAATACATGTTTAGTGTATAAATAATAACTAGATGTTTAGTGTATGAATATTAAATACATGTTTAGTGTATAAATGTTAAATACATGTTTAGTTTATGAATATTAAATACATGTTTAGTGTATTAATATTAAACATATATTTAGTTTATTACAATTAAATACATGTTTTTGTATTAATATTAAATACATGTTTAGTGTATGAATATTAAATACATGTTTAGTGTAAAAATATTAAATACATGTTTAGTGTATTAATATTAAATACATGTTTAGTGTATGAATAATAACTACATGTTTAGTGTATGAATATTAAATACATGTTTAGTGTATGAATATTAAATACAAGTTTAGTGTGAAAATATTAAATACATGTTTAGTCTATTATTAAATTCCATTTTAGTGTATAATTATTAAATACATGTTTAGTGTATTAATATTAAGTACATGTTTAGTGTATTAATATTAAAAACATGTTTTATGTATAAATATTAAATATATGTTTAGTGTATTAAAATTAAATACATGTTTAGTGTATAAATATTAAATACATGTTTAGTGTATTAATATTAAATACATGTTTAGTGTATAAATGTTAAATACATGTTTAGTGTATTAATTAAAATATATGTTTAGTTTATTAAAATTAAATACATGTTTTTGTATTAATATTGAATACATGTTTAGTTTATTAAAATTAAATACATGTTTTTGTATTAATATTAAATACATGTTTAGTGTATTAATATTAAATGCATGTTTAGTGTATGAATATTAAATACATGTTTAGTGTATGAATATTAAATACATGTTTAGTGTATTAATATTAAATATATGTTTAGTTTATTAAAATTAAATACATGTTTTTGTATTAATATTAAATACATGTTTAGTGTATAAATATTAAATACATGTTTAGTGTATAAATATTAAATACATGTTTAGTGTATTAATATTAAATAGATGTTTAGTGTATAAATATAAGTGTATGAGAAACCAAACGTATGTAAAAAAAAAATAAAAGAAACAAAAAAAAAGGAAAAAGAGAGAGAGAGAGACAGAGAGGACCGGACTTATTAAGAGGGAACGTGCGCTCTCCTGTGGACTTCTGCCGCAACTGAACACATAAAGAAATTCATTATTTCCAAGTGTGCCTTATTTAGAGGATAATAAATACATGTTTACTGTATGAATATTAAATATATGATTAGTATATAATTACATATATGTTGTGTATATGATTATTTAATACATGTTCAGTGTATTAATATTAAATACATGTTTAGTGTATGAATATTAAATACATGTTTAGTGTATAAATATTAAATACATGTTTAGTGTATGAATATTAAATACATGTTTGGTGTATAAATATTAAATACATGTTTAGTGTATTAATATTAAATATATGTTTAGTTTATTAAACTTAAATACATGTTTTTGTATTAATATTAAATACATGTTTAGTGTATGAATATTAAATACACGTTTAGTGTATGAATATTAAATAAATGTTTAGTTTATGAATATTAAATACATGTTTAGTGGATAAATAATAAATAAATATTTAGTGTATTAATATTAAATACATGTTTAGTGTATGAATATTAAATACATGTTTAGTGTATAAATATTAAATACATGTTTAGTGTATTAATATTAAATATGTGTTTACTTTATTAAAATTAAATACATGTTTTTGTATTATATTAAATACATGTTTAGTGTATAAATATTAAATACAGGTTTAGTGTATTAATATTAAATACATGTTTAGTGTATGAATAATAACTACAGGTTTAGTGTATTAATATTAAATACATGTTTAGTGTATAAATAATAACTACATGTTTATCCATCCATCCATCCATCATCTTCCGCTTATCCGAGGTCGGGTCGCGGGGGCAACAGCCTAAGCAGGGAAACCCAGACTTCCCTCTCCCCAGCCACTTCGTCTAGCTCTTCCCGGGGGATCCCGAGGCGTTCCCAGGCCAGCCGGGAGACATAGTCTTCCCAACGTGTCCTGGGTCTTCCCCGTGGCCTCCTACCGGTTGGACGTGCCCTAAACACCTCCCTAGGGAGGCGTACGGGTGGCATCCTGACCAGATGCCCGAACCACCTCATCTGGCTCCTCTCGATGTGAAGGAGCAGCGGCTTTACTTTGAGTTCCTCCCGGATGGCAGAGCTTCTCATGTTTAGTGTATGAATATTAAATACATGTTTAGTGTATAAATGTTAAATACATGTTTAGTTTATGAATATTAAATACATGTTTAGTGTATTAATATTAAATATATATTTAGTTTATTAAAAATAAATACATGTTTTGTATTAATATTAAATACGTGTTTAGTGTATAAATATTAAATACATGTTTAGTGTATTAATATTAAATACATGTTTAGTGTATGAATATTAAATACATGTTTAGTGTATGAATATTAAATACATGTTTAGTGTATAAATATTAAATACATGTTTAGTGTATGAATATTAAATACATGTTTAATGTATGAATATTAAATACATGTGTAGTGTATAAATATTAAATACAAGTTTCGTGTATGAATATTAAATACATGTTTAGTGTATAAATATTAAATAAATGTTTAATGTATGAATATTAACTACATGTTCAGTGTATGAATATTAAATACATGTTTAATGTATGAATATTAAATACATGTTTAGTGTATAAATATTAAATACATGTTTCGTGTGTAAATATTGAATACATGTTAAGTGTATGAATATTAAATACATATTTAGTGTATGAATATTAAATACATGATTAGAGTATTAATATTAAATAGATGATTAGTGTATAAATATTAAATACATGTTTAGTGTATTAATATTAAATACATGTTTAGTGTATTAATATTAAATACATGTTTAGTGTATTAATATTAAATATATGTTTAGTGTATAAATAATAACTAAATGTTTAGTGTATGAATGTTAAATACATGTTTAGTGTAATAATATTAAATATATGTTTAGTTTATTAAAATTAAATACATGTTTTTGTATTAATATTAAATACTTGTTAAGTGTATGAATCTCAAATACATGTTTAGTGTATTAATATTAAATTCATGTCTAGAGTATAAATGTTAAATATATGTTTAGTGTATAAATATTAAATATATGTTTAGTTTATTAAAATTAAATACATGTTTTTGTATTAATATTAAATACATGTTTAGTGTATAAATATTAAATACATGTTTAGTGTATTAATATTAAATACATGTTTAGTGTATGAATATTAAATACATGTTTAGTGTATGAATATTAAATACATGTTTAGTGTATGAATATTCAATACATGTTTACTGTATACATATTAAATACATGTTTAGTGTATTAATATTAAATATATGTTTAGTTTATTAAACTTAAATACATGTTTTTGTATTAATATTAAATACATGTTTAGTGTATGAATATTAAATACACGTTTAGTGTATGAATATTAAATTGATGTTTAGTTTATGAATATTAAATACATGTCTAGTGGATGTATAATAAATACATATTTAGTGTATAAATATTAAATACATTTTTAGTGTATAAATATTAAATACATGTTTAGTGTATTAATATTAAATACATTTTTAGTGTATAAATATTAAATACAGGTTTAGTGTATTAATATTAAATACATGTTTAGTGTATGAATAATAACTACATGTTTAGAGTATGAATATTAAATACATGTTTAGTGTATAAATATTGTTTAGTTTATGAATATTAAATACATGTTTAGTGTATTAATATTAAATTTATATTTAGTTTATTAAAATTAAATACATGTTTTTGTATTAACATTAAATACATGTTTAGTGTATAAATTTTAAATACATGTTTAGTTTATAAATATTAAATACATGTTTAGTGTATTAATATTAAATACATGTTTAGTGTATGAATAATAACTACATGTTTAGTGTATGAATAATAACTACATGTTTAGTGTATGAATATTAAATACATGTTTAGTGTATGAATATTAAATACAAGTTTAGTGTGAAAATATTAAATACATGTTTAGTCTATTATTAAATTCCATTTTAGTGTATAATTATTAAATACATGTTTAGTGTATTAATATTAAATACATGTTTAGTGTATTAATATTAAATACATGTTTAGTGTATGAATAATAACTACATATTTAGTGTATTAATATTAAATACATGTTTAATGTATAAATATTAAATACACTTTTAGTGTATAAATATTAAATACACGTTTAGTGTAAAAATATTAAATACATGTTTAGTGTATAAATATTAAATACATGTTTAGTGTATAAACAATAACTACATGTTTAGTGTATGAATATTAAATACATGTTTAGTGCATTCATATTAAATGTTTAGTTTATTAAAATTAAATACATGTTTTTGTATTAATATTAAATACATGTTTAGTGTATTAATATTAAATATATGTTTGGTTTATTAAACTTAAATACATGTTTTTGTATGAATATTAAATACATGTTTAGTGTATAAATATTGTTTAGTTTATGAATATTAAATACATGTTTAGTGTATTAATATTAAATTTATATTTAGTTTATTAAAATTAAATACATGTTTTTGTATTAATATTAAATACATGTTTAGTGTATAAATTTTAAATACATGTTTAGTTTATAAATATTAAATACATGTTTAATGTATTAATATTAAATACATGTTTAGTGTATGAATAATAACTACATGTTTAGCGTATGAATAATAACTACATGTTTAGTGTATGAATATTAAATACATGTTTAGTGTATGAATATTAAATACAAGTTTAGTGTGAAAATATTAAATACATGTTTAGTCTATTATTAAATTCCATTTTAGTGTATAATTATTAAATACATGTTTAGTGTATTAATATTAAATACATGTTTAGTGTATTAATATTAAATACATGTTTAGTGTATGAATAATAACTACATATTTAGTGTATTAATATTAAATACATGTTTAATGTATAAATATTAAATACACTTTTAGTGTATAAATATTAAATACACGTTTAGTGTAAAAATATTAAATACATGTTTAGTGTATAAATATTAAATACATGTTTAGTGTATAAACAATAACTACATGTTTAGTGTATGAATATTAAATACATGTTTAGTGCATTCATATTAAATGTTTAGTTTATTAAAATTAAATACATGTTTTTGTATTAATATTAAATACATGTTTAGTGTATTAATATTAAATATATGTTTAGTTTATTAAACTTAAATACATGTTTTTGTATTAATATTAAATACATGTTTAGTGTATGAATATTAAATACACGTTTAGTGTATGAATATTAAATACATGTTTAGTTTATGAATATTAAATACATGTCTAGTGGATATATAATAAATACATATTTAGTGTATAAATATTAAATACATGTTTAGTGTATAAATATTAAATACATGTTTAGTGTATTAATATTAAATACATTTTTAGTGTATAAATATTAAATACAGGTTTAGTGTATTAATATTAAATACATGTTTAGTGTATGAATAATAACTACATGTTTAGAGTATGAATATTAAATACATGTTTAGTGTATAAATATTGTTTAGTTTATGAATATTAAATACATGTTTAGTGTATTAATATTAAATTTATATTTAGTTTATTAAAATTAAATACATGTTTTTGTATTAATATTAAATACATGTTTAGTGTATAAATTTTAAATACATGTTTAGTTTATAAATATTAAATACATGTTTAGTGTATTAATATTAAATACATGTTTAGTGTATGAATAATAACTACATGTTTAGTGTATGAATAATAACTACATGTTTAGTGTATGAATATTAAATACATGTTTAGTGTATGAATATTAAATACAAGTTTAGTGTGAAAATATTAAATACATGTTTAGTCTATTATTAAATTCCATTTTAGTGTATAATTATTAAATACATGTTTAGTGTATTAATATTAAATACATGTTTAGTGTATTAATATTAAATACATGTTTAGTGTATGAATAATAACTACATATTTAGTGTATTAATATTAAATACATGTTTAATGTATAAATATTAAATACACTTTTAGTGTATAAATATTAAATACACGTTTAGTGTAAAAATATTAAATACATGTTTAGTGTATAAATATTAAATACATGTTTAGTGTATAAACAATAACTACATGTTTAGTGTATGAATATTAAATACATGTTTAGTGCATTCATATTAAATGTTTAGTTTATTAAAATTAAATACATGTTTTTGTATTAATATTAAATACATGTTTAGTGTATTAATATTAAATATATGTTTAGTTTATTAAACTTAAATACATGTTTTTGTATTAATATTAAATACATGTTTAGTGTATGAATATTAAATACACGTTTAGTGTATGAATATTAAATACATGTTTAGTTTATGAATATTAAATACATGTCTAGTGGATATATAATAAATACATATTTTGTGTATAAATATTAAATACATGTTTAGTGTATAAATATTAAATACATGTTTAGTGTATTAATATTAAATACATTTTTAGTGTATAAATATTAAATACAGGTTTAGTGTATTAATATTAAATACATGTTTAGTGTATGAATAATAACTACATGTTTAGAGTATGAATATTAAATACATGTTTAGTGTATAAATATTGTTTAGTTTATGAATATTAAATACATGTTTAGTGTATTAATATTAAATTTATATTTAGTTTATTAAAATTAAATACATGTTTTTGTATTAATATTAAATACATGTTTATTGTATAAATATTAAATACATGTTTAGTTTATAAATATTAAATACATGTTTAGTGTATTAATATTAAATACATGTTTAGTGTATGAATAATAACTACATGTTTAGTGTATTAATATTAAATACATGTTTAGTGTATGAATAATAACTACATGTTTAGTGTATGAATATTAAATACATGTTTAGTGTATGAATATTAAATACAAGTTTAGTGTGAAAATATTAAATACATGTTTAGTCTATTATTATATTCCATTTTAGTGTATAATTATTAAATACATGTTTAGTGTATTAATATTAAATACATGTTTAGTGTATTAATATTAAATATATATTTAGTTTATTAAAATTAAATACATATTTTTGTATTAATATTAAATACATGTTTAGTGTATAAATATTAAATACATGTTTAGTGTATTAATATTAAATACATGTTTAGTGTATGAATAATAACTACATATTTAGTGTATTAATATTAAATACATGTTTAATGTATAAATATTAAATACACTTTTAGTGTATAAATATTAAATACACGTTTAGTGTAAAAATATTAAATACATGTTTAGTGTATAAATATTAAATACATGTTTAGTGTATAAACAATAACTACATGTTTAGTGTATGAAAATTAAATACATGTTTAGTGTATTCATATTAAATGTTTAGTTTATTAAAATTAAATACATGTGTTTGTATTAATATTAAATACATGTTTAGTGTATGAATATTAAATACATGTGTAGTGTATACATATTAAATACAAGTTTCGTGTATGAATATTAAATACATGTTTAGTGTATAAATATTAAATACATGTTTAATGTATGAATATTAAATACATGTTAAGTGTATGAATATTAAATAAATGTTTAATGTATGAATATTAAATACATGTTTAGTGTATAAATATTAAATACATGTTTCGTGTGTGAATATTAAATACATGTTAAGTGTATGAATATTGAATACATATTTAGTGTATAAATATTAAATACATGATTAGAGTATTAATATTAAATAGATGATTAGTGTATAAATATTAAATACATGTTTAGTGTATTAATATTAAATACATGATTAGAGTATTAATATTAAATAGATGATTAGTGTATAAATATTAAATACATGTTTAGTGTATTAATATTAAATACATGATTAGTGTATAAATATTAAAAACATGTTTAGTGTATGAATAATAACTAGATGTTTAGTGTATGAATATTAAATACATGTTTAGTGTATAAATGTTAAATACATGTTTAGTTTATGAATATTAAATACATGTTTAGTGTATTAATATTAAATATATATTTAGTTTATTACAATTAAATACATGTTTTTGTATTAATATTAAATACATGTTTAGTGTATGAATATTAAATACATGTTTAGTGTAAAAATATTAAATACATGTTTAGTGTATTAATATTAAATACATGTTTAGTGTATGAATAATAACTACATGTTTAGTGTATGAATATTAAATACATGTTTAGTGTATGAATATTAAATACAAGTTTAGTGTGAAAATATTAAATACATGTTTAGTCTATTATTAAATTCCATTTTAGTGTATAATTATTAAATACATGTTTAGTGTATTAATATTAAGTACATGTTTAGTGTATTAATATTAAAAACATGTTTTATGTATAAATATTAAATATATGTTTAGTGTATTAAAATTAAATACATGTTTAGTGTATAAATATTAAATACATGTTTAGTGTATTAATATTAAATACATGTTTAGTGTATAAATGTTAAATACATGTTTAGTGTATTAATATTAAATATATGTTTAGTTTATTAAAATTAAATACATGTTTTTGTATTAATATTGAATACATGTTTAGTTTATTAAAATTAAATACATGTTTTTGTATTAATATTAAATACATGTTTAGTGTATTAATATTAAATGCATGTTTAGTGTATGAATATTAAATACATGTTTAGTGTATGAATATTAAATACATGTTTAGTGTATTAATATTAAATATATGTTTAGTTTATTAAAATTAAATACATGTTTTTGTATTAATATTAAATACATGTTTAGTGTATAAATATTAAATACATGTTTAGTGTATAAATATTAAATACATGTTTAGTGTATTAATATTAAATAGATGTTTAGTGTATAAATATAAGTGTATGAGAAACCAAACGTATGTAAAAAAAAAATAAAAGAAACAAAAAAAAAGGAAAAAGAGAGAGAGAGAGACAGAGAGGACCGGACTTATTAAGAGGGAACGTGCGCTCTCCTGTGGACTTCTGCCGCAACTGAACACATAAAGAAATTCATTATTTCCAAGTGTGCCTTATTTAGAGGATAATAAATACATGTTTACTGTATGAATATTAAATATATGATTAGTATATAATTACATATATGTTGTGTATATGATTATTTAATACATGTTCAGTGTATTAATATTAAATACATGTTTAGTGTATGAATATTAAATACATGTTTAGTGTATAAATATTAAATACATGTTTAGTGTATGAATATTAAATACATGTTTGGTGTATAAATATTAAATACATGTTTAGTGTATTAATATTAAATATATGTTTAGTTTATTAAACTTAAATACATGTTTTTGTATTAATATTAAATACATGTTTAGTGTATGAATATTAAATACACGTTTAGTGTATGAATATTAAATAAATGTTTAGTTTATGAATATTAAATACATGTTTAGTGGATAAATAATAAATAAATATTTAGTGTATTAATATTAAATACATGTTTAGTGTATGAATATTAAATACATGTTTAGTGTATAAATATTAAATACATGTTTAGTGTATTAATATTAAATATGTGTTTACTTTATTAAAATTAAATACATGTTTTTGTATTATATTAAATACATGTTTAGTGTATAAATATTAAATACAGGTTTAGTGTATTAATATTAAATACATGTTTAGTGTATGAATAATAACTACAGGTTTAGTGTATTAATATTAAATACATGTTTAGTGTATAAATAATAACTACATGTTTATCCATCCATCCATCCATCATCTTCCGCTTATCCGAGGTCGGGTCGCGGGGGCAACAGCCTAAGCAGGGAAACCCAGACTTCCCTCTCCCCAGCCACTTCGTCTAGCTCTTCCCGGGGGATCCCGAGGCGTTCCCAGGCCAGCCGGGAGACATAGTCTTCCCAACGTGTCCTGGGTCTTCCCCGTGGCCTCCTACCGGTTGGACGTGCCCTAAACACCTCCCTAGGGAGGCGTACGGGTGGCATCCTGACCAGATGCCCGAACCACCTCATCTGGCTCCTCTCGATGTGAAGGAGCAGCGGCTTTACTTTGAGTTCCTCCCGGATGGCAGAGCTTCTCATGTTTAGTGTATGAATATTAAATACATGTTTAGTGTATAAATGTTAAATACATGTTTAGTTTATGAATATTAAATACATGTTTAGTGTATTAATATTAAATATATATTTAGTTTATTAAAAATAAATACATGTTTTGTATTAATATTAAATACGTGTTTAGTGTATAAATATTAAATACATGTTTAGTGTATTAATATTAAATACATGTTTAGTGTATGAATATTAAATACATGTTTAGTGTATGAATATTAAATACATGTTTAGTGTATGAATATTAAATACATGTTTAGTGTATGAATATTAAATACATGTTTAATGTATGAATATTAAATACATGTTTAGTGTATAAATATTAAATACATGTTTCGTGTGTAAATATTGAATACATGTTAAGTGTATGAATATTAAATACATATTTAGTGTATGAATATTAAATACATGATTAGAGTATTAATATTAAATAGATGATTAGTGTATAAATATTAAATACATGTTTAGTGTATTAATATTAAATACATGTTTAGTGTATTAATATTAAATACATGTTTAGTGTATTAATATTAAATATATGTTTAGTGTATAAATAATAACTAAATGTTTAGTGTATGAATATTAAATACATGTTTAGTGTAATAATATTAAATATATGTTTAGTTTATTAAAATTAAATACATGTTTTTGTATTAATATTAAATACTTGTTAAGTGTATGATACTCAAATACATGTTTAGTGTATTAATATTAAATTCATGTCTAGTGTATAAATGTTAAATATATGTTTAGTGTATAAATATTAAATATATGTTTAGTTTATTAAAATTAAATACATGTTTTTGTATTAATATTAAATACATGTTTAGTGTATAAATATTAAATACATGTTTAGTGTATGAATATTAAATACATGTTTAGTGTATGAATATTAAATACATGTTTAGTGTATGAATATTCAATACATGTTTACTGTATACATATTAAATACATGTTTAGTGTATTAATATTAAATATATGTTTAGTTTATTAAACTTAAATACATGTTTTTGTATTAATATTAAATACATGTTTAGTGTATGAATATTAAATACACGTTTAGTGTATGAATATTAAATTGATGTTTAGTTTATGAATATTAAATACATGTCTAGTGGATGTATAATAAATACATATTTAGTGTATAAATATTAAATACATTTTTAGTGTATAAATATTAAATACATGTTTAGTGTATTAATATTAAATACATTTTTAGTGTATAAATATTAAATACAGGTTTAGTGTATTAATATTAAATACATGTTTAGTGTATGAACAATAACTACATGTTTAGAGTATGAATATTAAATACATGTTTAGTGTATAAATATTGTTTAGTTTATGAATATTAAATACATGTTTAGTGTATTAATATTAAATTTATATTTAGTTTATTAAAATTAAATACATGTTTTTGTATTAATATTAAATACATGTTTAGTGTATAAATTTTAAATACATGTTTAGTTTATAAATATTAAATACATGTTTAGTGTATTAATATTAAATACATGTTTAGTGTATGAATAATAACTACATGTTTAGTGTATGAATAATAACTACATGTT
Organism: Nerophis ophidion; assembly: GCF_033978795.1. Classification (NCBI taxonomy): domain Eukaryota; kingdom Metazoa; phylum Chordata; class Actinopteri; order Syngnathiformes; family Syngnathidae; genus Nerophis; species Nerophis ophidion. Next base: position 391,079 of record NW_026906961.1, on the reverse strand, counting down.
TAGTGTATGAATATTAAATACATGTTTAGTGTATGAATATTAAATACAAGTTTAGTGTGAAAATATTAAATACATGTTTAGTCTATTATTAAATTCCATTTTAGTGTATAATTATTAAATACATGTTTAGTGTATTAATATTAAATACATGTTTAGTGTATTAATATTAAATACATGTTTAGTGTATGAATAATAACTACATATTTAGTGTATTAATATTAAATACATGTTTAATGTATAAATATTAAATACACTTTTAGTGTATAAATATTAAATACACGTTTAGTGTAAAAATATTAAATACATGTTTAGTGTATAAATATTAAATACATGTTTAGTGTATAAACAATAACTACATGTTTAGTGTATGAATATTAAATACATGTTTAGTGTATTCATATTAAATGTTTAGTTTATTAAAATTAAATACATGTTTTTGTATTAATATTAAATACATGTTTAGTGTATGAATATTAAATACACGTTTAGTGTATGAATATTAAATACATGTTTAGTTTATGAATATTAAATACATGTCTAGTGGATATATAATAAATACATATTTAGTGTATAAATATTAAATACATGTTTAGTGTATAAATATTAAATACATGTTTAGTGTATTAATATTAAATACATTTTTAGTGTATAAATATTAAATACAGGTTTAGTGTATTAATATTAAATACATGTTTAGTGTATGAATAATAACTACATGTTTAGAGTATGAATATTAAATACATGTTTAGTGTATAAATATTGTTTAGTTTATGAATATTAAATACATGTTTAGTGTATTAATATTAAATTTATATTTAGTTTATTAAAATTAAATACATGTTTTTGTATTAATATTAAATACATGTTTAGTGTATAAATATTAAATACATGTTTAGTTTATAAATATTAAATACATGTTTAGTGTATTAATATTAAATACATGTTTAGTGTATGAATAATAACTACATGTTTAGTGTATTAATATTAAATACATGTTTAGTGTATGAATAATAACTACATGTTTAGTGTATGAATATTAAATACATGTTTAGTGTATGAATATTAAATACAAGTTTAGTGTGAAAATATTAAATACATGTTTAGTCTATTATTATATTCCATTTTAGTGTATAATTATTAAATACATGTTTAGTGTATTAATATTAAATACATGTTTTAGTGTATTAATATTAAATATATATTTAGTTTATTAAAATTAAATACATATTTTTGTATTAATATTAAATACATGTTTAGTGTATAAATATTAAATACATGTTTAGTGTATTAATATTAAATACATGTTTAGTGTATGAATAATAACTACATATTTAGTGTATTAATATTAAATACATGTTTAATGTATAAATATTAAATACACTTTTAGTGTATAAATATTAAATACACGTTTAGTGTAAAAATATTAAATACATGTTTAGTGTATTAATATTAAATACATGTTTAGTGTATAAACAATAACTACATGTTTAGTGTATGAATATTAAATACATGTTTAGTGTATTAATATTAAATATATGTTTAGTGTATAAATAATAACTAAATGTTTAGTGTATGAATATTAAATACATGTTTAGTGTATAAATATTAAATACATGTTTAGTGTAATAATATTAAATATATGTTTAGTTTATTAAAATTAAATACATGTTTTTGTATTAAGATTAAATACTTGTTAAGTGTATGAATCTCAAATACATGTTTAGTGTATTAATATTAAATTCATGTCTAGTGTATGAATGTTAAATATATGTTTAGTGTATAGATATTAAATATATGTTTAGTTTATTAAAATTAAATACATGTTTTTGTATTAATATTAAATACATGTTTAGTGTATAAATATTAAATACATGTTTAGTGTATGAATATTAAATACATGTTTAGTGTATGAATATTAAATACATGTTTAGTGTATGAATATTAAATACATGTTTAGTGTATTAATATTAAATACATGTTTAGTGTATAAATATTAAATACATGTTTAGTGTATGAATATTAAATACATGTTTAGTGTATGAATATTCAATACATGTTTACTGTATACATATTAAATACATGTTTAGTGTATTAATATTAAATATATGTTTAGTTTATTAAACTTAAATACATGTTTTTGTATTAATATTAAATACATGTTTAGTGTATGAATATTAAATACACGTTTAGTGTATGAATATTAAATACATGTTTAGTTTATGAATATTAAATACATGTCTAGTGGATATATAATAAATACATATTTAGTGTATAAATATTAAATACATGTTTAGTGTATAAATATTAAATACATGTTTAGTGTATTAATATTAAATACATTTTTAGTGTATAAATATTAAATACAGGTTTAGTGTATTAATATTAAATACATGTTTAGTGTATGAATAATAACTACATGTTTAGAGTATGAATATTAAATACATGTTTAGTGTATAAATATTGTTTAGTTTATGAATATTAAATACATGTTTAGTGTATTAATATTAAATTTATATTTAGTTTATTAAAATTAAATACATGTTTTTGTATTAATATTAAATGCATGTTTAGTGTATAAATATTAAATACATGTTTAGTTTATAAATATTAAATACATGTTTAGTGTATTAATATTAAATACATGTTTAGTGTATGAATAATAACTACATGTTTAGTGTATTAATATTAAATACATGTTTAGTGTATGAATAATAACTACATGTTTAGTGTATGAATATTAAATACATGTTTAGTGTATGACTATTAAATACAAGTTTAGTGTGAAAATATTAAATACATGTTTAGTCTATTATTAAATTCCATTTTAGTGTATTATTATTAAATACATGTTTAGTGTATTAATATTAAATACATGTTTAGTGTATTAATATTAAATATATATTTAGTTTATTAAAATTAAATACATATTTTTGTATTAATATTAAATACATGTTTAGTGTATAAATATTAAATACATGTTTAGTGTATTAATATTAAATACATGTTTAGTGTATGAATAATAACTACATATTTAGTGTATTAATATTAAATACATGTTTAATGTATAAATATTAAATACACTTTTAGTGTATAAATATTAAATAGACGTTTAGTGTAAAAATATTAAATACATGTTTAGTGTATAAATATTAAATACATGTTTAGTGTATAAACAATAACTACATGTTTAGTGTATGAAAATTAAATACATGTTTAGTGTATTCATATTAAATGTTTAGTTTATTAAAATTAAATACATGTGTTTGTATTAATATTAAATACATGTTTAGTGTATGAATATTAAATACACGTTTAGTGTATGAATATTAAATACATGTTTAGTTTATGAATATTAAATACATGTTTAGTGGATATATAATAAATACATATTGATTGTATTAATATTAAATACATGTTTAGTGTATAAATATTAAATACATGTTTAGTGTATTAATATTAAATACATGTTTAGTGTATAAATAATAACTACATGTTTAGTGTATGAATATTAAATACATGTTTAGTGTATAAATGTTAAATACATGTTTAGTTTATGAATATCAAATACATGTTTAGTGTATTAATATTAAATATATATTTAGTTTATTACAATTAAATACATGTTTTTGTATTAATATTAAATACATGTTTAGTGTATTAATATTAAATACATGTTTAGTGTATGAATATTAAATACATGTTTAGTGTAAAAATATTAAATACATTTTTAGTGTATTAATATTAAATACATGTTTAGTGTATGAATAATAACTACTTGTTTAGTGTATGAATATTAAATACATGTTTAGTGTATGAATATTAAATACAAGTTTAGTGTGAAAATATTAAATACATGTTTAGTCTACTATTAAATTCCATTTTAGTGTATAATTATTAAATACATGTTTAGTGTATTAATATTAAATACATGTTTAGTGTATTAATATTAAAAACATGTTTAGTGTATAAATATTAAATATATGTTTAGTGTATTAAAATTAAATACATGTTTAGTGTATAAATATTAAATACATGTTTAGTGTATTAATATTAAATAAATGTTTAGTGTATGAATGTTTAATACATGTTTAGTGTATTAATATTAAATATATGTTTAGTTTATTAAAATTAAATACATGTTTTTGTATTAATATTAAATACATGTTTAGTGTATTAATATTAAATACATGTTTAGTGTATAAATATTAAATACATGTTTAGTGTATTAATATTAAATACATGTTTAGTGTATAAATATAAGTGTATGAGAAACCAAACGTATGTAAAAAAAAATAAAAGAAACAAAAAAAAAGGAAAAAGAGAGAGAGAGAGACAGAGAGGACCGGACTTATTAAGAGGGAACGTGCGCCCTCCTGTGGACTTCTGCCGCAACTGCACACATAAAGAAATTCATTATTTCCAAGTGTGCCTTATTTAGAGGATAATAAATACATGTTTACTGTATGAATATTAAATATATGATTAGTATATAATTACATCTATGTTTGGTATATGATTATTAAATACATGTTCAGTGTATTAATATTAAATACATGTTTAGTGTATGAATATTAAATACATGTTTAGTGTATAAATATTAAATACATGTTTAGTGTATGAATATTAAATACATGTTTAGTGTATGAATATTAAATACATGTTTGGTGTATAAATATTAAATACATGTTTAGTGTATTAATATTAAATATATGTTTAGTTTATTAAACTTAAATACATGTTTTTGTATTCATATTAAATACATGTTTAGTGTATGAATATTAAATACACGTTTAGTGTATGAATATTAAATACATGTTTAGTTTATGAATATTAAATACATGTTTAGTGGATGAATAATTAATAAATATTTAGTGTATTAATATTAAATACATGTTTAGCGTATGAATATTAAATACATGTTTAGTGTATAAATATTAAATACATGTTTAGTGTATTAATATTAAATATGTGTTTACTTTATTAAAATTAAATACATGTTTTTGTATTAATATTAAATGCATGTTTAGTGTATAAATATTAAATACAGGTTTAGTGTATTAATATTAAATACATGTTTAGTGTATGAATAATAACTACAGGTTTAGTGTATTAATATTAAATACATGTTTAGTGTATGAATAATAACTACATGTTTAGTGTATGAATATTAAATACATGTTTAGTGTATAAATGTTAAATACATGTTTAGTTTATGAATATTAAATACATGTTTAGTGTATTAATATTAAATACATGTTTAGTGTATGAATATTAAATACATGTTTAGTGTATAAATATTAAATACATATTTAGTGTATTAATATTAAATACATGTTCAGTGTATTAATATTAAATACATGTTTAGTGTATGAATATTAAATACATGTTTAGTGTAGAAATATTAAATACATGTTTACTGTATGAAAATTAAATATATGATTAGTGTATAATTACATATACATTTAGTATATGATTATTAAATACAAAATCAGTGTATTAATATTAAATACATGTTTAGTGTATGAATATTAAATACATGTTTAGTGTATGAATATTAAATACATGTTTAGTGTATAAATATTAAATACATGTTTAGTGTAAGAATATTAAATACATGTTTAGTGTATGAATATTAAATACATGTGTAGTGTATAAATATTAAATACAAGTTTCGTGTATGAATATTAAATACATGTTTAGTGTATAAATATTAAATACATGTTTAATGTATGAATATTAAATACATGTTTAGTGTATGAATATTAAATAAATGTTTAATGTATGAATATTAAATACATGTTTAGTGTATAAATATTAAATACATGTTTCGGGTGTAAATATTAAATACATGTTAAGTGTATGAATATTAAATACATATTTAGTGTATAAATATTAAATACATGATTAGAGTATTAATATTAAATAGATGATTAGTGTATAAATATTAAATACATGTTTAGTGTATTAATATTAAATACATGATTAGTGTATAAATATTAAAAACATATTTAGTGTATGAATAATAACTACATGTTTAGTGTATTAATATTAAATACATGTTTAATGTATTAATATTAAATACATGTTTAGTGTATGAATAATAACTACATGTTTAGTGTATTAATATTAAATACATGTTTAGTGTATGAATATTAAATACACGTTTAGTGTAAAAATATTAAATACATGTTTAGTGTATAAATATTAAATACATGTTTAGTGTATAAATAATAACTACATGTTTAGTGTATGAATAATAAATACATGTTTAGTGTATTCATATTAAATGTTTAGTTTATTAAAATTAAATACATGTTTTTGTATTTATATTAAATACATGTTTAGTGTATAAATGTTAAATGCATGTTTAGTGTATTAATATTAAATACATGTTCAGTGTATTAATATTAAATACATGTTTAGTGTATGAATATTAAATACATGTTTAATGTATGAATATTAAATACATGTGTAGTGTATACATATTAAATACAAGTTTCGTGTATGAATATTAAATACATGTTTAGTGTATAAATATTAAATACATGTTTAATGTATGAATATTAAATACATGTTCAGTGTATGAATATTAAATACATGTTTAATGTATGAATATTAAATACATGTTTAGTGTATAAATATTAAATACATGTTTCGTGTGTAAATATTAAATACATGATTAGAGTATTAATATTAAATACATGATTAGTGTATAAATATTAAATACATGTTTAATGTATTAATATTAAATACATGTTTAGTGTATGAATAATAACTAAATGTTTAGTGTATGAATATTAAATACATGTTTAGTGTATAAATATTAAATACATATTATGTGTAAGAATAATAACTACATGTTTATTGTATGAATATTAAATACATATTTAGTGTATAAATAATAACTACATGTTTAGTGTATGAATATTAAATACATGTTCAGTGTATGAATATTAAATACATGTTTAGTGTATTAATATTAAATAAATGTTTAATTTATTAAAATTAAATACATGTTTTTGTATTAATATTAAATACATGTTTAGTGTATACATATTAAATACATGTTTAGTGTATTAATATTAAATACTTGTTTAGTGTATGAATGTTAAATACATGTTTAGTGTATAAATATTAAATACATGTTTAGTGTATAAATGTTAAATACATGTTTAGTGTATTAATATTAAATATATGTTTAGTTTATTAAAATTAAATACATGTTTTTGTATTAATATTAAATACATGTTTAGTGTATTAATATTAAATACATGTTTTTGTATTAATATTAAATACATGTTTAGTGTATGAATATTAAATACACGTGTAGTGTATGAATATTAAATACATGTTTAGTTTATGAATATTAAATACATGTTTAGTGTATTAATATTAAATACATGTTTAGTGTATAAATGTTAAATACATGTTTAGTGTATTAATATTAAATATATGTTTAGTTTATTAAAATTAAATACATGTTTTTGTATTAATATTAAATACATGTTTAGTGTATTAATATTAAATACATGTTTAGTGTATGAATATTAAATACATGTTTAGTGTATGAATATTAAATACATGTTTAGTGTATGAATATTAAATACATATTTGGTGTATAAATATTAAATACATGTTTAGTGTATTAATATTAAATATATGTTTAGTTTATTAAACTTAAATACATGTTTTTGTATTAATATTAAATACATGTTTAGTGTATGAATATTAAATACACGTGTAGTGTATGAATATTAAATACATGTTTAGTTTATGAATATTAAATACATGTTTAGTCGATATATAATAAATACATATTGAGTGTATTAATATTAAATACACGTTTAGTGTATAAATATTAAATACATGTTTAGTGTATTAATATTAAATACATGTTTAGTGTATAAATAATAACTACATGTTTAGTGTATGAATATTAAATACATGTTTAGTGTATAAATATTAAATACATATTTAGTGTATAAATATTAAATACATGATTAGTGTATTAATATTAAATACATGATTAGTGTATAAATATTAAATACATGTCTAGTGTATTTATATTAAATACATGTTTAGTGTATAAATAATAACTAAATGTTTAGCGTATGAATATTAAACACATGTTCAGTATATAAATATTAAATACATGTTTAGTGTAATAATATTAAATATATGTTTAGTTTATTAAAATTAAATACATGTTTTTGTATTAATATTAAATACATGTTTAGTGTATAAATATTAAATACATGTTTAGTGTATTAATATTAAATACATGTTTAGTGCATGAATATTAAATACATGTTTAGTGTATGAATATTAAATAAATGTTTAGTGTATGAATATTCAATACATGTTTACTGTATAAATATTAAATACATGTTTAGTGTATTAATATTAAATATATGTTTAGTTTATTAAACTTAAATACATGTTTTTGTATTAATATTAAATACATGTTTAGTGTATGAATATTAAATACACGTTTAGTGTATGAATATTAAATACATGTTTAGTTTATGAATATTAAATACATGTTTAGTGGATATATAATAAATACATATTGATTGTATTAATATTAAATACATGTTTAGTGTATAAATATTAAATACATGTTTAGTGTATTAATATTAAATACATGTTTAGTGTATGAATATTAAATAAATTTTTAATGTATGAATATTAAATACATGTTTAGTGTATAAATATTAAATACATGTTTCGTGTGTAAATATTAAATACATGTTAAGTGTATGAATATTAAATACATATTTAGTGTATGAATATTAAATACATGATTAGAGTATTAATATTAAATAGATGATTAGTGTATAAATATTAAATACATGTTTAGTGTATTAATATTAAATACATGATTAGTGTATAAATATTAAAAACATGTTTAGTGTATGAATAATAACTACATGTTTAGTGTTTTAATATTAAATACATGTTTAGTGTATTAATATTAAATACATGTTTAGTGTATGAATAATAACTACATGTTTAGTGTATTAATATTAAATACATGTTTAGTGTATAAATATTAAATACACTTTTAGTGTATAAATATTAAATACACGTTTAGTGTAAAAATATTAAATACATGTTTAGTGTATGAATATTAAATACATGTTTAGTGTATTCATATTAAATGTTTAGTTTATTAAAATTAAATACATGTTTTTGTATTTATATTAAATACATGTTTAGTGTATTAAAATTAAATACATGTTTTTGTATTTATATTAAATACATGTTTAGTGTATAAATGTTAAATGCATGTTTAGTGTATGAATAATAACTACATGTTTAGTGTATAAATATTAAATACATGTTTAGTGTATTAATATTAAATACATGTTCAGTGTATTAATATTAAATACATGTTTAGTGTATGAATATTAAATACATGTTTAATGTATGAATATTAAATACATGTGTAGTGTATCCATATTAAATACAAGTTTCGTGTATGAATATTAAATACATGTTTAGTGTATAAATATTAAATACATGTTTAATGTATGAATATTAAATACATGTTTAGTGTATGAATATTAAATACATGTTTAATGTATGAATATTAAATACATGTTTAGTGTATAAATATTAAATACATGTTTCGTGTGTAAATATTAAATACATGATTAGAGTATTAATATTAAATACATGATTAGTGTATAAATATTAAATACATGTTTAGTGTATTAATATTAAATACATGTTTAGTGTATTAATATTAAATACATGTTTAGTGTATGAATAATAACTAAATGTTTAGTGTATGAATATTAAATACATGTTTAGTGTATGAATATTAAATACATATTATGTGTAAGAATAATAACTACATGTTTATTGTATGAATATTAAATACATATTTAGTGTATAAATAATAACTACATGTTTAGTGTATGAATATTAAATACATGTTCAGTGTATGAATATTAAATACATGTTTAGTGTATTAATATTAAATAAATGTTTAATTTATTAAAATTAAATACATTTTTTGTATTAATATCAAATACATGTTTAGTGTATACATATTAAATACATGTTTAGTGTATTAATATTAAATACTTGTTTAGTGTATGAATGTTAAATACATGTTTAGTGTATAAATATTAAATATATGTTTAGTTTATTAAAATTAAATACATGTTTTTGTATTAATATTAAATACATGTTTAGTGTATAAATATTAAATACATGTTTAGTGTATTAATATTAAATACATGTTTAGTGTATAAATGTTAAATACATGTTTAGTGTATTACTATTAAATATATGTTTAGTTTATTAAAATTAAATACATGTTTTTGTATTAATATTAAATACATGTTTAGTGTATTAATATTAAATACATGTTTAGTGTATGAATATTAAATACATGTTTAGTGTATGAATATTAAATACATGTTTAGTGTATGAATATTAAATACATATTTGGTGTATAAATATTAAATACATGTTTAGTGTATTAATATTAAATATATGTTTAGTTTATTAAACTTAAATACATGTTTTTGTATTAATATTAAATACATGTTTAGTGTATGAATATTAAATACACGTGTAGTGTATGAATATTAAATACATGTTTAGTTTATGAATATTAAATACATGTTTAGTGGATATATAATAAATACATATTGAGAGTATTAATATTAAATACACGTTTAGTGTATAAATATTAAATACATGTTTAGTGTATTAATATTAAATACATGTTTAGTGTATAAATAATAACTACATGTTTAGTGTATGAATATTAAATACATGTTTAGTGTATAAATGTTAAATACATGTTTAGTTTATGAATATTAAATACATGTTTAGTGTAAAAATATTAAATACATGTTTAGTGTATTAATATTAAATACATGTTTAGTGTATGAATAATAACTACATGTTTAGTGTATGAATATTAAATACATGTTTAGTGTATGAATATTAAATACAAGTTTAGTGTGAAAATATTAAATACATGTTTAGTCTATTATTAAATTCCATTTTAGTGTATAATTATTAAATACATGTTTAGTGTATTAATATTAAGTACATGTTTAGTGTATTAATATTAAAAACATGTTTTATGTATAAATATTAAATATATGTTTAGTGTATTAAAATTAAATACATGTTTAGTGTATAAATATTAAATACATGTTTAGTGTATTAATATTAAACACATGTTTAGTGTATAAATGTTAAATACATGTTTAGTGTATTAATATTAAATATATGTTTAGTTTATTAAAATTAAATACATGTTTTTGTATTAATATTAAATACATGTTTAGTTTATTAAAATTAAATACATGTTTTTGTATTAATATTAAATACATGTTTAGTGTATTAATATTAAATGCATGTTTAGTGTATGAATGTTAAATACATGTTTAGTGTATGAATATTAAATACATGTTTAGTGTATTAATATTAAATATATGTTTAGTTTATTAAAATTAAATACATGTTTTTGTATTAACATTAAATACATGTTTAGTGTATAAATATTAAATACATGTTTAGTGTATAAATATTAAATACATGTTTAGTGTATTAATATTAAATACATGTTTAGTGTATAAATATAAGTGTATGAGAAACCAAACGTATGTAAAAAAAAATAAAAGAAACAAAAAAAAAGGAAAAAGAGAGAGAGAGAGACAGAGAGGACCGGACTTATTAAGAGGGAACGTGCGCCCTCCTGTGGACTTCTGCCGCAACTGAACACATAAAGAAATTCATTATTTCCAAGTGTGCCTTATTTAGAGGATAATAAATACATGTTTACTGTATGAATATTAAATATATGATTAGTATATAATTACATCTATGTTTGGTATATGATTATTAAATACATGTTCAGTGTATTAATATTAAATACATGTTTAGTGTATGAATATTAAATACATGTTTAGTGGATGAATATTAAATACATGTTTAGTGTATTAATATTAAATACATGTTTAGTGTATGAATATTAAATACATGTTTAGTGTATAAATATTAAATACATGTTTAGTGTATTAATATTAAATATGTGTTTACTTTATAAAAATTAAATACATGTTTTTGTATTAATATTAAATACATGTTTAGTGTATAAATATTAAATACAGGTTTAGTGTATTAATATTAAATACATGTTTAGTGTATGAATAATAACTACAGGTTTAGTGTATTAATATTAAATACATGTTTAGTGTATAAATAATAACTACATGTTTATCCATCCATCCATCCATCATCTTCCGCTTATCCGAGGTCGGGTCGCGGGGGCAACAGCCTAAGCAGGGAAACCCAGACTTCCCTCTCCTCAGCCACTTCGTCTAGCTCTTCCCGGGGGATCCCGAGGCGTTCCCAGGCCAGCCTTGAGACATAGTCTTCCCAACGTGTCCTGGGTCTTCCCCGTGGCCTCCTACCGGTTGGACGTGCCCTAAACACCTCCCTAGGGAGGCGTTCGGGTGGCATCCTGACCAGATGCCCGAACCACCTCATCTGGCTCCTCTCGATGTGAAGGAGCAGCGGCTTTACTTTGAGTTCCTCCCGGATGGCAGAGCTTCTCATGTTTAGTGTATGAATATTAAATACATGTTTAGTGAATAAATGTTAAATACATGTTTAGTTTATGAATATTAAATACATGTTTAGTGTATTAATATTAAATATATATTTAGTTTATTAAAATTAAATACATGTTTTGTATTAATATTAAATACATGTTTAGTGTATAAATATTAAATACATGTTTAGTGTATTAATATTAAATACATGTTTAGTGTATGAATATTAAATACATGTTTAGTGTATGAATATTAAATACATGTTTAGTGTATAAATATTAAATACATGTTTAGTGTATGAATATTAAATACATGTTTAATGTATGAATATTTAATACATGTGTAGTGTATAAATATTAAATACAAGTTTCGTGTATGAATATTAAATACATGTTTAGTGTATAAATATTAAATAAATGTTTAATGTATGAATATTAAATACATGTTCAGTGTATGAATATTAAATACATGTTTAAAATATGAATATTAAATACATGTTTAGTGTATAAATATTAAATACATGTTTCGTGTGTAAATATTGAATACATGTTAAGTGTATGAATATTAAATACATATTTAGTGTATGAATATTAAATACATGATTAGAGTATTAATATTAAATAGATGATTAGTGTATAAATATTAAATACATGTTTAGTGTATTAATATTAAATACATGTTTAGTGTATTAATATTAAATACATGTTTAGTGTATTAATATTAAATATATGTTTAGTGTATAAATAATAACTAAATGTTTAGTGTATGAATATTAAATACATGTTTAGTGTATAAATATTAAATACATGTTTAGTGTAATAATATTAAATATATGTTTAGTTTATTAAAATTAAATACATGTTTTTGTATTAATATTAAATACTTGTTAAGTGTATGAATCTCAAATACATGTTTAGTGTATTAATATTAAATTCATGTCTAGTGTATAAATGTTAAATATATGTTTAGTGTATAAATATTAAATATATGTTTAGTTTATTAAAATTAAATACATGTTTTTGTATTAATATTAAATACATGTTTAATGTATAAATATTAAATACATGTTTAGTGTATTAATATTAAATACATGTTTAGTGTATGAATATTAAATACATGTTTAGTGTATGAATATTAAATACATGTTTAGTGTATGAATATTCAATACATGTTTACTGTATACATATTAAATACATGTTTAGTGTATTAATATTAAATATATGTTTAGTTTATTAAACTTAAATACATGTTTTTGTATTAATATTAAATACATGTTTAGTGTATGAATATTAAATACACGTTTAGTGTATGAATATTAAATACATGTTTAGTTTATGAATATTAAATACATGTCTAGTGGATGTATAATAAATACATATTTAGTGTATAAATATTAAATACATTTTTAGTGTATAAATATTAAATACATGTTTAGTGTATTAATATTAAATAAATTTTTAGTGTATAAATATTAAATACAGGTTTAGTGTATTAATATTAAATACATGTTTAGTGTATGAATATTAAATAAATGTTTTGTGTATGAATATTCAATACATGTTTACTGTATAAATATTAAATACATGTTTAGTGTATTAATATTAAATATATGTTTAGTTTATTAAACTTAAATACATGTTTTTGTATTAATATTAAATACATGTTTAGTGTATGAATATTAAATACATGTTTAGTGTATGAATATTAAATACATGTTTAGTGGATATATAATAAATACATATTGATTGTATTAATATTAAATACATGTTTAGTGTATAAATATTAAATACATGTTTAGTGTATTAATATTAAATACATGTTTAGTGTATAAATAATAACTACATGTTTAGTGTATGAATATTAAATACATGTTTAGTGTATAAATGTTAAATACATGTTTAGTTTATGAATATCAAATACATGTTTAGTGTATTAATATTAAATATATATTTAGTTTATTACAATTAAATACATGTTTTTGTATTAATATTAAATACATGTTTAGTGTATTAATATTAAATACATGTTTAGTGTATGAATATTAAATACATGTTTAGTGTAAAAATATTAAATACATTTTTAGTGTATTAATATTAAATACATGTTTAGTGTATGAATAATAAATACTTGTTTAGTGTATGAATATTAAATACATGTTTAGTGTATGAATATTAAATACAAGTTTAGTGTGAAAATATTAAATACATGTTTAGTCTACTATTAAATTCCATTTTAGTGTATAATTATTAAATACATGTTTAGTGTATTAATATTAAATACATGTTTAGTGTATTAATATTAAAACATGTTTAGTGTATAAATATTAAATATATGTTTAGTGTATTAAAATTAAATACATGTTTAGTGTATAAATATTAAATACATGTTTAGTGTATTAATATTAAATACATGTTTAGTGTATGAATGTTTAATACATGTTTAGTGTATTAATATTAAATATATGTTTAGTTTATTAAAATTAAATACATGTTTTTGTATTAATATTAAATACATGTTTAGTGTATTAATATTAAATACATGTTTAGTGTATGAAAATTAAATACATGTTTAGTGTATGAATATTAAATACATGTTTAGTGTATTAATATTAAATATATGTTTAGTTTATTAAATTAAATACATGTTTTTGTATTAATATTAAATACATGTTTAGTGTATAAATATTAAATACATGTTAAGTGTATAAATATTAAATACATGTTTAGTGTATTAATATCAAATACATGTTTAGTGTATAAATATTAAATACATGTTTAGTGTATAAATATTAAATACACGTTTAGTGTATTAATATTAAATACATGTTTAGTGTATAAATAATAACTACATGTTTAGTGTATGAATATTAAATACATGTTTAGTGTATAAATGTTAAATACATGTTTAGTTTATGAATATCAAATACATGTTTAGTGTATTAATATTAAATATATATTTAGTTTATTACAATTAAATACATGTTTTTGTATTAATATTAAATACATGTTTAGTGTATTAATATTAAATACATGTTTAGTGTATGAATATTAAATACATGTTTAGTGTAAAAATATTAAATACATTTGTAGTGTATTAATATTAAATACATGTTTAGTGTATGAATAATAAATACTTGTTTAGTGTATGAATATTAAATACATGTTTAGTGTATGAATATTAAATACAAGTTTAGTGTGAAAATATTAAATACATGTTTAGTCTACTATTAAATTCCATTTTAGTGTATAATTATTAAATACATGTTTAGTGTATTAATATTAAATACATGTTTAGTGTATTAATATTAAAACAAGTTTAGTGTATAAATATTAAATATATGTTTAGTGTATTAAAATTAAATACATGTTTAGTGTATAAATATTAAATACATGTTTAGTGTATTAATATTAAATACATGTTTAGTGTATAAATATTAAATACATGTTTAGTGTAATAATATTAAATATATGTTTAGTTTATTAAAATTAAATACATGTTTTTGTATTAATATTAAATACTTGTTAAGTGTATGAATCTCAAATACATGTTTAGTGTATTAATATTAAATTCATGTCTAGTGTATAAATGTTAAATATATGTTTAGTGTATAAATATTAAATATATGTTTAGTTTATTAAAATTAAATACATGTTTTTGTATTAATATTAAATACATGTTTAGTGTATAAATATTAAATACATGTTTAGTGTATTAATATTAAATACATGTTTAGTGTATGAATATTAAATACATGTTTAGTGTATGAATATTAAATACATGTTTACTGTATGAATATTCAATACATGTTTACTGTATACATATTAAATACATGTTTAGTGTATTAATATTAAATATATGTTTAGTTTATTAAACTTAAATACATGTTTTTGTATTAATATTAAATACATGTTTAGTGTATGAATATTAAATACACGTTTAGTGTATGAATATTAAATACATGTTTAGTTTATGAATATTAAATACATGTCTAGTGGATGTATAATCAATACATATTTAGTGTATAAATATTAAATACATTTTTAGTGTATAAATATTAAATACATGTTTAGTGTATTAATATTAAATACATTTTTAGTGTATAAATATTAAATACAGGTTTAGTGTATTAATATTAAATACATGTTTAGTGTATGAATATTAAATAAATGTTTTGTGTATGAATATTCAATACATGTTTACTGTATAAATATTAAATACATGTTTAGTGTATTAATATTAAATATATGTTTAGTTTATTAAACTTAAATACATGTTTTTGTATTAATATTAAATACATGTTTAGTGTATGAATATTAGATACATGTTTAGTGTATGAATATTAAATACATGTTTAGTGGATATATAATAAATACATATTGATTGTATTAATATTAAATACATGTTTAGTGTATAAATATTAAATACATGTTTAGTGTATTAATATTAAATACATGTTTAGTGTATAAATAATAACTACATGTTTAGTGTATGAATATTAAATACATGTTTAGTGTATAAATGTTAAATACATGTTTAGTTTATGAATATCAAATACATGTTTAGTGTATTAATATTAAATATATATTTAGTTTATTACAATTAAATACATGTTTTTGTATTAATATTAAATACATGTTTAGTGTATTAATATTAAATACATGTTTAGTGTATGAATATTAAATACATGTTTAGTGTAAAAATATTAAATACATTTTTAGTGTATTAATATTAAATACATGTTTAGTGTATGAATAATAAATACTTGTTTAGTGTATGAATATTAAATACATGTTTAGTGTATGAATATTAAATACAAGTTTAGTGTGAAAATATTAAATACATGTTTAGTCTACTATTAAATTCCATTTTAGTGTATAATTATTAAATACATGTTTAGTGTATTAATATTAAATACATGTTTAGTGTATTAATATTAAAACATGTTTAGTGTATAAATATTAAATATATGTTTAGTGTATTAAAATTAAATACATGTTTAGTGTATAAATATTAAATACATGTTTAGTGTATTAATATTAAATACATGTTTAGTGTATGAATGTTTAATACATGTTTAGTGTATTAATATTAAATATATGTTTAGTTTATTAAAATTAAATACATGTTTTTGTATTAATATTAAATACATGTTTAGTGTATTAATATTAAATACATGTTTAGTGTATGAAAATTAAATACATGTTTAGTGTATGAATATTAAATACATGTTTAGTGTATTAATATTAAATATATGTTTAGTTTATTAAATTAAATACATGTTTTTGTATTAATATTAAATACATGTTTAGTGTATAAATATTAAATACATGTTAAGTGTATAAATATTAAATACATGTTTAGTGTATTAATATCAAATACATGTTTAGTGTATAAATATTAAATACATGTTTAGTGTATAAATATTAAATACACGTTTAGTGTATTAATATTAAATACATGTTTAGTGTATAAATAATAACTACATGTTTAGTGTATGAATATTAAATACATGTTTAGTGTATAAATGTTAAATACATGTTTAGTTTATGAATATCAAATACATGTTTAGTGTATTAATATTAAATATATATTTAGTTTATTACAATTAAATACATGTTTTTGTATTAATATTAAATACATGTTTAGTGTATTAATATTAAATACATGTTTAGTGTATGAATATTAAATACATTTTTAGTGTAAAAATATTAAATACATTTGTAGTGTATTAATATTAAATACATGTTTAGTGTATGAATAATAAATACTTGTTTAGTGTATGAATATTAAATACATGTTTAGTGTATGAATATTAAATACAAGTTTAGTGTGAAAATATTAAATACATGTTTAGTCTACTATTAAATTCCATTTTAGTGTATAATTATTAAATACATGTTTAGTGTATTAATATTAAATACATGTTTAGTGTATTAATATTAAAACAAGTTTAGTGTATAAATATTAAATATATGTTTAGTGTATTAAAATTAAATACATGTTTAGTGTATAAATATTAAATACATGTTTAGTGTATTAATATTAAATACATGTTTAGTGTATAAATATTAAATACATGTTTAGTGTAATAATATTAAATATATGTTTAGTTTATTAAAATTAAATACATGTTTTTGTATTAATATTAAATACTTGTTAAGTGTATGAATCTCAAATACATGTTTAGTGTATTAATATTAAATTCATGTCTAGTGTATAAATGTTAAATATATGTTTAGTGTATAAATATTAAATATATGTTTAGTTTATTAAAATTAAATACATGTTTTTGTATTAATATTAAATACATGTTTAGTGTATAAATATTAAATACATGTTTAGTGTATTAATATTAAATACATGTTTAGTGTATGAATATTAAATACATGTTTAGTGTATGAATATTAAATACATGTTTACTGTATGAATATTCAATACATGTTTACTGTATACATATTAAATACATGTTTAGTGTATTAATATTAAATATATGTTTAGTTTATTAAACTTAAATACATGTTTTTGTATTAATATTAAATACATGTTTAGTGTATGAATATTAAATACACGTTTAGTGTATGAATATTAAATACATGTTTAGTTTATGAATATTAAATACATGTCTAGTGGATGTATAATCAATACATATTTAGTGTATAAATATTAAATACATTTTTAGTGTATAAATATTAAATACATGTTTAGTGTATTAATATTAAATACATTTTTAGTGTATAAATATTAAATACAGGTTTAGTGTATTAATATTAAATACATGTTTAGTGTATGAATATTAAATAAATGTTTTGTGTATGAATATTCAATACATGTTTACTGTATAAATATTAAATACATGTTTAGTGTATTAATATTAAATATATGTTTAGTTTATTAAACTTAAATACATGTTTTTGTATTAATATTAAATACATGTTTAGTGTATGAATATTAGATACATGTTTAGTGTATGAATATTAAATACATGTTTAGTGGATATATAATAAATACATATTGATTGTATTAATATTAAATACATGTTTAGTGTATAAATATTAAATACATGTTTAGTGTATTAATATTAAATACATGTTTAGTGTATAAATAATAACTACATGTTTAGTGTATGAATATTAAATACATGTTTAGTGTATAAATGTTAAATACATGTTTAGTTTATGAATATCAAATACATGTTTAGTGTATTAATATTAAATATATATTTAGTTTATTACAATTAAATACATGTTTTTGTATTAATATTAAATACATGTTTAGTGTATTAATATTAAATACATGTTTAGTGTATGAATATTAAATACATGTTTAGTGTAAAAATATTAAATACATTTTTAGTGTATTAATATTAAATACATGTTTAGTGTATGAATAATAAATACTTGTTTAGTGTATGAATATTAAATACATGTTTAGTGTATGAATATTAAATACAAGTTTAGTGTGAAAATATTAAATACATGTTTAGTCTACTATTAAATTCCATTTTAGTGTATAATTATTAAATACATGTTTAGTGTATTAATATTAAATACATGTTTAGTGTATTAATATTAAAACATGTTTAGTGTATAAATATTAAATATATGTTTAGTGTATTAAAATTAAATACATGTTTAGTGTATAAATATTAAATACATGTTTAGTGTATTAATATTAAATACATGTTTAGTGTATGAATGTTTAATACATGTTTAGTGTATTAATATTAAATATATGTTTAGTTTATTAAAATTAAATACATGTTTTTGTATTAATATTAAATACATGTTTAGTGTATTAATATTAAATACATGTTTAGTGTATGAAAATTAAATACATGTTTAGTGTATGAATATTAAATACATGTTTAGTGTATTAATATTAAATATATGTTTAGTTTATTAAATTAAATACATGTTTTTGTATTAATATTAAATACATGTTTAGTGTATAAATATTAAATACATGTTTAGTGTATAAATATTAAATACATGTTTAGTGTATTAATATTAAATACATGTTTAGTGTATAAATATTAAATACATGTTTAGTGTATAAATATTAAATACACGTTTAGTGTATTAATATTAAATACATGTTTAGTGTATAAATAATAACTACATGTTTAGTGTATGAATATTAAATACATGTTTAGTGTATAAATGTTAAATACATGTTTAATTTATGAATATCAAATACATGTTTAGTGTATTAATATTAAATATATATTTAGTTTATTACAATTAAATACATGTTTTTGTATTAATATTAAATACATGTTTAGTGTATTAATATTAAATACATGTTTAGTGTATGAATATTAAATACATGTTTAGTGTAAAAATATTAAATACATTTTTAGTGTATTAATATTAAATACATGTTTAGTGTATGAATAATAAATACTTGTTTAGTGTATGAATATTAAATACATGTTTAGTGTATGAATATTAAATACATGTTTAGTGTATTAATATTAAAACATGTTTAGTGTATAAATATTAAATATATGTTTAGTGTATTAAAATTAAATACATGTTTAGTGTATAAATATTAAATACATGTTTAGTGTATTAATATTAAAACATGTTTAGTGTATAAATATTAAATATATGTTTAGTGTATTAAAATTAAATACATGTTTAGTGTATAAATATTAAATATATGTTTAGTGTATTAAAATTAAATACATGTTTAGTGTATAAATATTAAATACATGTTTAGTGTATTAATATTAAATACATGTTTAGTGTATAAATATTAAATACATGTTTAGTGTATTAAAATTAAATACATGTTTAGTGTATAAATATTAAATACATGTTTAGTGTATTAATATTAAATACATGTTTAGTGTATAAATATTAAATACATGTTTAGTGTATTAATATTAAATTCATGTCTAGTGTATAAATGTTAAATATATGTTTAGTGTATAAATATTAAATATATGTTTAGTTTATTAAAATTAAATACATGTTTTTGTATTAATATTAAATACATGTTTAGTGTATAAATATTAAATACATGTTTAGTGTATTAATATTAAATACATGTTTAGTGTATGAATATTAAATACATGTTTAGTGTATGAATATTAAATACATGTTTAGTGTATGAATATTCAATACATGTTTACTGTATACATATTAAATACATGTTTAGTGTATTAATATTAAATATATGTTTAGTTTATTAAACTTAAATACATGTTTTTGTATTAATATTAAATACATGTTTAGTGTATGAATATTAAATACACGTTTAGTGTATGAATATTAAATACATGTTTAGTTTATGAATATTAAATACATGTCTAGTGGATGTATAATAAATACATATTTAGTGTATAAATATTAAATACATTTTTAGTGTATAAATATTAAATACATGTTTAGTGTATTAATATTAAATACATTTTTAGTGTATAAATATTAAATACAGGTTCAGTGTATAAATATTAAATAC
The DNA here is from genome assembly GCF_033978795.1 of Nerophis ophidion. NCBI lineage: Eukaryota > Metazoa > Chordata > Actinopteri > Syngnathiformes > Syngnathidae > Nerophis > Nerophis ophidion. The sequence goes on along the minus strand of NW_026906961.1, from coordinate 369,030 downwards.
ATGTTTAGTGTATTAATATTAAATACATGTTTAGTGTATAAATAATAACTACATGTTTAGTGTATGAATATTAAATACATGTTTAGTGTATAAATGTTAAATACATGTTTAGTTTATGAATATCAAATACATGTTTAGTGTATTAATATTAAATATATATTTAGTTTATTACAATTAAATACATGTTTTTGTATTAATATTAAATACATGTTTAGTGTATTAATATTAAATACATGTTTAGTGTATGAATATTAAATACATGTTTAGTGTAAAAATATTAAATAAATTTTTAGTGTATTAATATTAAATACATGTTTAGTGTATGAATAATAAATACTTGTTTAGTGTATGAATATTAAATACATGTTTAGTGTATGAATATTAAATACAAGTTTAGTGTGAAAATATTAAATACATGTTTAGTCTACTATTAAATTCCATTTTAGTGTATAATTATTAAATACATGTTTAGTGTATTAATATTAAATACATGTTTAGTGTATTAATATTAAAACATGTTTAGTGTATAAATATTAAATATATGTTTAGTGTATTAAAATTAAATACATGTTTAGTGTATAAATATTAAATACATGTTTAGTGTATTAATATTAAATACATGTTTAGTGTATGAATGTTTAATACATGTTTAGTGTATTAATATTAAATATATGTTTAGTTTATTAAAATTAAATACATGTTTTTGTATTAATATTAAATACATGTTTAGTGTATTAATATTAAATACATGTTTAGTGTATGAAAATTAAATACATGTTTAGTGTATGAATATTAAATACATGTTTAGTGTATTAATATTAAATATATGTTTAGTTTATTAAATTAAATACATGTTTTTGTATTAATATTAAATACATGTTTAGTGTATAAATATTAAATACATGTTTAGTGTATAAATATTAAATACATGTTTAGTGTATTAATATTAAATACATGTTTAGTGTATAAATATTAAATACATGTTTAGTGTATAAATATTAAATACATGTTTAGTGTATTAATATTAAATACATGTTTAGTGTATAAATAATAACTACATGTTTAGTGTATGAATATTAAATACATGTTTAGTGTATAAATGTTAAATACATGTTTAGTTTATGAATATCAAATACATGTTTAATGTATTAATATTAAATATATATTTAGTTTATTACAATTAAATACATGTTTTTGTATTAATATTAAATACATGTTTAGTGTATTAATATTAAATACATGTTTAGTGTATGAATATTAAATACATGTTTAGTGTAAAAATATTAAATACATTTTTAGTGTATTAATATTAAATACATGTTTAGTGTATGAATAATAAATACTTGTTTAGTGTATGAATATTAAATACATGTTTAGTGTATGAATATTAAATACAAGTTTAGTGTGAAAATATTAAATACATGTTTAGTCTACTATTAAATTCCATTTTAGTGTATAATTATTAAATACATGTTTAGTGTATTAATATTAAATACATGTTTAGTGTATTAATATTAAAACATGTTTAGTGTATAAATATTAAATATATGTTTAGTGTATTAAAATTAAATACATGTTTAGTGTATAAATATTAAATACATGTTTAGTGTATTAATATTAAATACATGTTTAGTGTATGAATGTTTAATACAAGTTTAGTGTATTAATATTAAATATATGTTTAGTTTATTAAAACTAAATACATGTTTTTGTATTAATATTAAATACATGTTTAGTGTATTAATATTAAATACATGTTTAGTGTATGAAAATTAAATACATGTTTAGTGTATGAATATTAAATACATGTTTAGTGTATTAATATTAAATATATGTTTAGTTTATTAAATTAAATACATGTTTTTGTATTAATATTAAATACATGTTTAGTGTATAAATATTAAATACATGTTTAGTGTATAAATATTAAATACATGTTTAGTGTATTAATATTAAATACATGTTTAGTGTATAAATATAAGTGTATGAGAAACCAAACGTATGTAAAAAAAAAATAAAAGAAACAAAAAAAAAGGAAAAAGAGAGAGAGAGAGAGACAGAGGACCGGACTTATTAAGAGGGAACGTGCGCCCTCCTGTGGACTTCTGCCGCAACTGCACACATAGAGAAATTCATTATTTCCAAGTGTGCCTTATTTAGAGGATAATAAATACATGTTTACTGTATGAATATTAAATATATGATTAGTATATAATAACATCTATGTTTGGTATATGATTATTAAATACATGTTCAGTGTATTAATATTAAATACATGTTTAGTGTATGAATATTAAATACATGTTTAGTGTATGAATATTAAATACATGTTTAGTGTATGAATATTAAATACATGTTTGGTGTATAAATATTAAATACATGTTTAGTGTATTAATATTAAATATATGTTTAGTTTATTAAACTTAAATACATGTTTTTGTATTAATATTAAATACATGTTTAGTGTATGAATATTAAATACACGTTTAGTGTATGAATATTAAATACATGTTTAGTTTATGAATATTAAATACATGTTTAGTGGATAAATAATAAATAAATATTTAGTGTATTAATATTAAATACATGTTTAGCGTATGAATATTAAATACATGTTTAGTGTATAAATATTAAATACATGTTTAGTGTATTAATATTAAATATGTGTTTACTTTATTAAAATTCAATACATGTTTTTGTATTAATATTAAATACATGTTTAGTGTATAAATATTAAATACAGGTTTAGTGTATTAATATTAAATACATGTTTAGTGTATGAATAATAACTACAGGTTTAGTGTATTAATATTAAATACATGTTTAGTGTATAAATAATAACTACATGTTTAGTGTATGAATATTAAATACATGTTTAGTGTATAAATGTTAAATACATGTTTAGTTTATGAATATTAAATACATGTTTAGTGTATTAATATTAAATACATGTTTAGTGTATGAATATTAAATACATGTTTAGTGTATAAATATTAAATACATGTTTAGTGTATTAATATTAAATACATGTTCAGTGTATTAATATTAAATACATGTTTAGTGTATGAATATTAAATAAATGTTTAGTGTAGAAATATTAAATACATGTTTACTGTATGAAAATTAAATATATGATAAGTGTATGATTACATATACATTTAGTATATGATTATTGAATACAAAATCAGTGTATTAATATTAAATACATGTTTAGTGTATGAATATTAAATACATGTTTAGTGTATGAATATTAAATACATGTTTAGTGTATAAATATTAAATACATGTTTAGTGTAAGAATATTAAATACATGTTTAGTGTATGAATATTAAATACATGTGTAGTGTATAAATATTAAATACAAGTTTCGTGTATGAATATTAAATACATGTTTAGTGTATAAATATTAAATACATGTTTAATGTATGAATATTAAATACATGTTTAGTGTATGAATATTAAATAAATGTTTAATGTATGAATATTAAATACATGTTTAGTGTATGAATATTAAATACATGTTTCGTGTGTAAATATTAAATACATGTTAAGTGTATGAATATTAAATACATATTTAGTGTATAAATATTAAATACATGATTAGAGTATTAATATTAAATAGATGATTAGTGTATAAATATTAAATACATGTTTAGTGTATTAATATTAAATACATGATTAGTGTATAAATATTAAAAACATGTTTAGTGTATGAATAATAACTACATGTTTAGTGTATTAATATTAAATACATGTTTAGTGTATTAATATTAAATACATGTTTAGTGTATGAATAATAACTACATGTTTAGTGTATTAATATTAAATACATGTTTAGTGTGTAAATATTAAATACACTTTTAGTGTATAAATATTAAATACACGTTTAGTGTAAAAAATATAAAATACATGTTTAGTGTATAAATATTAAATACATGTTTAGTGTATAAATAATAACTACATGTTTAGTGTATGAATATTAAATACATGTTTAGTGTATTCATATTAAATGTTTAGTTTATTAAAATTAAATACATGTTTTTGTATTTATATTAAATACATGTTTAGTGTATAAATGTTAAATGCATGTTTAGTGTATGAATAATAACTACATGTTTAGTGTATAAATATTAAATACATGTTCAGTGTATTAATATTAAATACATGTTTAGTGTATGAATATTAAATACATGTTTAGTGGATGAATATTAAATACATGTTTAGTGTATTAATATTAAATACATGTTTAGTGTATGAATATTAAATACATGTTTAGTGTATAAATATTAAATACATGTTTAGTGTATTAATATTAAATATGTGTTTACTTTATAAAAATTAAATACATGTTTTTGTATTAATATTAAATACATGTTTAGTGTATAAATATTAAATACAGGTTTAGTGTATTAATATTAAATACATGTTTAGTGTATGAATAATAACTACAGGTTTAGTGTATTAATATTAAATACATGTTTAGTGTATAAATAATAACTACATGTTTATCCATCCATCCATCCATCATCTTCCGCTTATCCGAGGTCGGGTCGCGGGGGCAACAGCCTAAGCAGGGAAACCCAGACTTCCCTCTCCTCAGCCACTTCGTCTAGCTCTTCCCGGGGGATCCCGAGGCGTTCCCAGGCCAGCCTTGAGACATAGTCTTCCCAACGTGTCCTGGGTCTTCCCCGTGGCCTCCTACCGGTTGGACGTGCCCTAAACACCTCCCTAGGGAGGCGTTCGGGTGGCATCCTGACCAGATGCCCGAACCACCTCATCTGGCTCCTCTCGATGTGAAGGAGCAGCGGCTTTACTTTGAGTTCCTCCCGGATGGCAGAGCTTCTCATGTTTAGTGTATGAATATTAAATACATGTTTAGTGAATAAATGTTAAATACATGTTTAGTTTATGAATATTAAATACATGTTTAGTGTATTAATATTAAATATATATTTAGTTTATTAAAATTAAATACATGTTTTGTATTAATATTAAATACATGTTTAGTGTATAAATATTAAATACATGTTTAGTGTATTAATATTAAATACATGTTTAGTGTATGAATATTAAATACATGTTTAGTGTATGAATATTAAATACATGTTTAGTGTATAAATATTAAATACATGTTTAGTGTATGAATATTAAATACATGTTTAATGTATGAATATTAAATACATGTGTAGTGTATAAATATTAAATACAAGTTTCGTGTATGAATATTAAATACATGTTTAGTGTATAAATATTAAATACATGTTTAATGTATGAATATTAAATACATGTTCAGTGTATGAATATTAAATACATGTTTAAAATATGAATATTAAATACATGTTTAGTGTATAAATATTAAATACATGTTTCGTGTGTAAATATTGAATACATGTTAAGTGTATGAATATTAAATACATATTTAGTGTATGAATATTAAATACATGATTAGAGTATTAATATTAAATAGATGATTAGTGTATAAATATTAAATACATGTTTAGTGTATTAATATTAAATACATGTTTAGTGTATTAATATTAAATACATGTTTAGTGTATTAATATTAAATATATGTTTAGTGTATAAATAATAACTAAATGTTTAGTGTATGAATATTAAATACATGTTTAGTGTATAAATATTAAATACATGTTTAGTGTAATAATATTAAATATATGTTTAGTTTATTAAAATTAAATACATGTTTTTGTATTAATATTAAATACTTGTTAAGTGTATGAATCTCAAATACATGTTTAGTGTATTAATATTAAATTCATGTCTAGTGTATAAATGTTAAATATATGTTTAGTGTATAAATATTAAATATATGTTTAGTTTATTAAAATTAAATACATGTTTTTGTATTAATATTAAATACATGTTTAATGTATAAATATTAAATACATGTTTAGTGTATTAATATTAAATACATGTTTAGTGTATGAATATTAAATACATGTTTAGTGTATGAATATTAAATACATGTTTAGTGTATGAATATTCAATACATGTTTACTGTATACATATTAAATACATGTTTAGTGTATTAATATTAAATATATGTTTAGTTTGTTAAACTTAAATACATGTTTTTGTATTAATATTAAATACATGTTTAGTGTATGAATATTAAATACACGTTTAGTGTATGAATATTAAATACATCTTTAGTTTATGAATATTAAATACATGTCTAGTGGATGTATAATAAATACATATTTAGTGTATAAATATTAAATACATTTTTAGTGTATAAATATTAAATACATGTTTAGTGTATTAATATTAAATAAATTTTTAGTGTATAAATATTAAATACAGGTTTAGTGTATTAATATTAAATACATGTTTAGTGTATGAATATTAAATAAATGTTTTGTGTATGAATATTCAATACATGTTTACTGTATAAATATTAAATACATGTTTAGTGTATTAATATTAAATATATGTTTAGTTTATTAAACTTAAATACATGTTTTTGTATTAATATTAAATACATGTTTAGTGTATGAATATTAAATACATGTTTAGTGTATGAATATTAAATACATGTTTAGTGGATATATAATAAATACATATTGATTGTATTAATATTAAATACATGTTTAGTGTATAAATATTAAATACATGTTTAGTGTATTAATATTAAATACATGTTTAGTGTATAAATAATAACTACATGTTTAGTGTATGAATATTAAATACATGTTTAGTGTATAAATGTTAAATACATGTTTAGTTTATGAATATCAAATACATGTTTAGTGTATTAATATTAAATATATATTTAGTTTATTACAATTAAATACATGTTTTTGTATTAATATTAAATACATGTTTAGTGTATTAATATTAAATACATGTTTAGTGTATGAATATTAAATACATGTTTAGTGTAAAAATATTAAATACATTTTTAGTGTATTAATATTAAATACATGTTTAGTGTATGAATAATAAATACTTGTTTAGTGTATGAATATTAAATACATGTTTAGTGTATGAATATTAAATACAAGTTTAGTGTGAAAATATTAAATACATGTTTAGTCTACTATTAAATTCCATTTTAGTGTATAATTATTAAATACATGTTTAGTGTATTAATATTAAATACATGTTTAGTGTATTAATATTAAAACATGTTTAGTGTATAAATATTAAATATATGTTTAGTGTATTAAAATTAAATACATGTTTAGTGTATAAATATTAAATACATGTTTAGTGTATTAATATTAAATACATGTTTAGTGTATGAATGTTTAATACATGTTTAGTGTATTAATATTAAATATATGTTTAGTTTATTAAAATTAAATACATGTTTTTGTATTAATATTAAATACATGTTTAGTGTATTAATATTAAATACATGTTTAGTGTATGAAAATTAAATACATGTTTAGTGTATGAATATTAAATACATGTTTAGTGTATTAATATTAAATATATGTTTAGTTTATTAAATTAAATACATGTTTTTGTATTAATATTAAATACATGTTTAGTGTATAAATATTAAATACATGTTAAGTGTATAAATATTAAATACATGTTTAGTGTATTAATAGCAAATACATGTTTAGTGTATAAATATTAAATACATGTTTAGTGTATAAATATTAAATACACGTTTAGTGTATTAATATTAAATACATGTTTAGTGTATAAATAATAACTACATGTTTAGTGTATGAATATTAAATACATGTTTAGTGTATAAATGTTAAATACATGTTTAGTTTATGAATATCAAATACATGTTTAGTGTATTAATATTAAATATATATTTAGTTTATTACAATTAAATACATGTTTTTGTATTAATATTAAATACATGTTTAGTGTATTAATATTAAATACATGTTTAGTGTATGAATATTAAATACATGTTTAGTGTAAAAATATTAAATACATTTTTAGTGTATTAATATTAAATACATGTTTAGTGTATGAATAATAAATACTTGTTTAGTGTATGAATATTAAATACATGTTTAGTGTATGAATATTAAATACAAGTTTAGTGTGAAAATATTAAATACATGTTTAGTCTACTATTAAATTCCATTTTAGTGTATAATTATTAAATACATGTTTAGTGTATTAATATTAAATACATGTTTAGTGTATTAATATTAAAACATGTTTAGTGTATAAATATTAAATATATGTTTAGTGTATTAAAATTAAATACATGTTTAGTGTATAAATATTAAATACATGTTTAGTGTATTAATATTAAATACATGTTTAGTGTATAAATATTAAATACATGTTTAGTGTAATAATATTAAATATATGTTTAGTTTATTAAAATTAAATACATGTTTTTGTATTAATATTAAATACTTGTTAAGTGTATGAATCTCAAATACATGTTTAGTGTATTAATATTAAATTCATGTCTAGTGTATAAATGTTAAATATATGTTTAGTGTATAAATATTAAATATATGTTTAGTTTATTAAAATTAAATACATGTTTTTGTATTAATATTAAATACATGTTTAGTGTATAAATATTAAATACATGTTTAGTGTATTAATATTAAATACATGTTTAGTGTATGAATATTAAATACATGTTTAGTGTATGAATATTAAATACATGTTTAGTGTATGAATATTCAATACATGTTTACTGTATACATATTAAATACATGTTTAGTGTATTAATATTAAATATATGTTTAGTTTATTAAACTTAAATACATGTTTTTGTATTAATATTAAATACATGTTTAGTGTATGAATATTAAATACACGTTTAGTGTATGAATATTAAATACATGTTTAGTTTATGAATATTAAATACATGTCTAGTGGATGTATAATAAATACATATTTAGTGTATAAATATTAAATACATTTTTAGTGTATAAATATTAAATACATGTTTAGTGTATTAATATTAAATACATTTTTAGTGTATAAATATTAAATACAGGTTTAGTGTATTAATATTAAATACATGTTTAGTGTATGAATATTAAATAAATGTTTTGTGTATTAATATTAAATATATGTTTAGTTTATTAAACTTAAATACATGTTTTTGTATTAATATTAAATACATGTTTAGTGTATGAATATTAGATACATGTTTAGTGTATGAATATTAAATACATGTTTAGTGGATATATAATAAATACATATTGATTGTATTAATATTAAATACATGTTTAGTGTATAAATATTAAATACATGTTTAGTGTATTAATATTAAATACATGTTTAGTGTATAAATAATAACTACATATTTAGTGTATGAATATTAAATACATGTTTAGTGTATAAATATTAAATACATGTTTAGTGTATTAATATTAAATACATGTTTAGTGTATAAATAATAACTACATGTTTAGTGTATGAATATTAAATACATGTTTAGTGTATAAATGTTAAATACATGTTTAGTGTATGAATATTAAATACATGTTTAGTGTATGAATATTCAATACATGTTTACTGTATACATATTAAATACATGTTTAGTGTATTAATATTAAATATATGTTTAGTTTATTAAACTTAAATACATGTTTTTGTATTAATATTAAATACATGTTTAGTGTATGAATATTAAATACACGTTTAGTGTATGAATATTAAATACATGTTTAGTTTATGAATATTAAATACATGTCTAGTGGATGTATAATAAATACATATTTAGTGTATAAATATTAAATACATTTTTAGTGTATAAATATTAAATACATGTTTAGTGTATTAATATTAAATACATTTTTAGTGTATAAATATTAAATACAGGTTTAATGTATTAATATTAAATACATGTTTAGTGTATTAATATTAAATACATGTTTAGTGTATTAATATTAAATATATGTTTAGTTTATTAAACTTAAATACATGTTTTTGTATTAATATTAAATACATGTTTAGTGTATGAATATTAGATACATGTTTAGTGTATGAATATTAAATACATGTTTAGTGGATATATAATAAATACATATTGATTGTATTAATATTAAATACATGTTTAGTGTATAAATATTAAATACATGTTTAGTGTATTAATATTAAATACATGTTTAGTGTATAAATAATAACTACATGTTTAGTGTATGAATATTAAATACATGTTTAGTGTATAAATGTTAAATACATGTTTAGTTTATGAATATCAAATACATGTTTAGTGTATTAATATTAAATATATATTTAGTTTATTACAATTAAATACATGTTTTTGTATTAATATTAAATACATGTTTAGTGTATTAATATTAAATACATGTTTAGTGTATGAATATTAAATACATGTTTAGTGTAAAAATATTAAATACATTTTTAGTGTATTAATATTAAATACATGTTTAGTGTATGAATAATAAATACTTGTTTAGTGTATGAATATTAAATACATGTTTAGTGTATGAATATTAAATACAAGTTTAGTGTGAAAATATTAAATACATGTTTAGTCTACTATTAAATTCCATTTTAGTGTATAATTATTAAATACATGTTTAGTGTATTAATATTAAATACATGTTTAGTGTATTAATATTAAAACATGTTTAGTGTATAAATATTAAATATATGTTTAGTGTATTAAAATTAAATACATGTTTAGTGTATAAATATTAAATACATGTTTAGTGTATTAATATTAAATACATGTTTAGTGTATGAATGTTTAATACATGTTTAGTGTATTAATATTAAATATATGTTTAGTTTATTAAAATTAAATACATGTTTTTGTATTAATATTAAATACATGTTTAGTGTATTAATATTAAATACATGTTTAGTGTATGAAAATTAAATACATGTTTAGTGTATGAATATTAAATACATGTTTAGTGTATTAATGTTAAATATATGTTTAGTTTATTAAATTAAATACATGTTTTTGTATTAATATTAAATACATGTTTAGTGTATAAATATTAAATACATGTTTAGTGTATAAATATTAAATACATGTTTAGTGTATTAATATTAAATACATGTTTAGTGTATAAATATTAAATACATGTTTAGTGTATAAATATTAAATACACGTTTAGTGTATTAATATTAAATACATGTTTAGTGTATAAATAATAACTACATGTTTAGTGTATGAATATTAAATACATGTTTAGTGTATAAATGTTAAATACATGTTTAATTTATGAATATCAAATACATGTTTAGTGTATTAATATTAAATATATATTTAGTTTATTACAATTAAATACATGTTTTTGTATTAATATTAAATACATGTTTAGTGCATTAATATTAAATACATGTTTAGTGTATGAATATTAAATACATGTTTAGTGTAAAAATATTAAATACATTTTTAGTGTATTAATATTAAATACATGTTTAGTGTATGAATAATAAATACTTGTTTAGTGTATGAATATTAAATACATGTTTAGTGTATGAATATTAAATACATGTTTAGTGTATTAATATTAAAACATGTTTAGTGTATAAATATTAAATATATGTTTAGTGTATTAAAATTAAATACATGTTTAGTGTATAAATATTAAATACATGTTTAGTGTATTAATATTAAAACATGTTTAGTGTATAAATATTAAATATATGTTTAGTGTATTAAAATTAAATACATGTTTAGTGTATAAATATTAAATATATGTTTAGTGTATTAAAATTAAATACATGTTTAGTGTATAAATATTAAATACATGTTTAGTGTATTAATATTAAATACATGTTTAGTGTATAAATATTAAATACATGTTTAGTGTATTAAAATTAAATACATGTTTAGTGTATAAATATTAAATACATGTTTAGTGTATTAATATTAAATACATGTTTAGTGTATAAATATTAAATACATGTTTAGTGTATTAATATTAAATTCATGTCTAGTGTATAAATGTTAAATATATGTTTAGTGTATAAATATTAAATATATGTTTAGTTTATTAAAATTAAATACATGTTTTTGTATTAATATTAAATACATGTTTAGTGTATAAATATTAAATACATGTTTAGTGTATTAATATTAAATACATGTTTAGTGTATGAATATTAAATACATGTTTAGTGTATGAATATTAAATACATGTTTAGTGTATGAATATTCAATACATGTTTACTGTATACATATTAAATACATGTTTAGTGTATTAATATTAAATATATGTTTAGTTTATTAAACTTAAATACATGTTTTTGTATTAATATTAAATACATGTTTAGTGTATGAATATTAAATACACGTTTAGTGTATGAATATTAAATACATGTTTAGTTTATGAATATTAAATACATGTCTAGTGGATGTATAATAAATACATATTTAGTGTATAAATATTAAATACATTTTTAGTGTATAAATATTAAATACATGTTTAGTGTATTAATATTAAATACATTTTTAGTGTATAAATATTAAATACAGGTTCAGTGTATAAATATTAAATACATGTTTAGTGTATTAATATTAAATACATGTTTAGTGTATAAATAATAACTACATGTTTAGTGTATGAATATTAAATACATGTTTAGTGTATAAATGTTAAATACATGTTTAGTTTATGAATATCAAATACATGTTTAGTGTATTAATATTAAATATATATTTAGTTTATTACAATTAAATACATGTTTTTGTATTAATATTAAATACATGTTTAGTGTATTAATATTAAATACATGTTTAGTGTATGAATATTAAATACATGTTTAGTGTAAAAATATTAAATACATTTTTAGTGTATTAATATTAAATACATGTTTAGTGTATGAATAATAAATACTTGTTTAGTGTATGAATATTAAATACATGTTTAGTGTATGAATATTAAATACAAGTTTAGTGTGAAAATATTAAATACATGTTTAGTCTACTATTAAATTCCATTTTAGTGTATAATTATTAAATACATGTTTAGTGTATTAATATTAAATACATGTTTAGTGTATTAATATTAAAACATGTTTAGTGTATAAATATTAAATATATGTTTAGTGTATTAAAATTAAATACATGTTTAGTGTATAAATATTAAATACATGTTTAGTGTATTAATATTAAATACATGTTTAGTGTATGAATGTTTAATACATGTTTAGTGTATTAATATTAAATATATGTTTAGTTTATTAAAATTAAATACATGTTTTTGTATTAATATTAAATACATGTTTAGTGTATTAATATTAAATACATGTTTAGTGTATGAAAATTAAATACATGTTTAGTGTATGAATATTAAATACATGTTTAGTGTATTAATATTAAATATATGTTTAGTTTATTAAATTAAATACATGTTTTTGTATTAATATTAAATACATGTTTAGTGTATAAATATTAAATACATGTTTAGTGTATAAATATTAAATACATGTTTAGTGTATTAATATTAAATACATGTTTAGTGTATAAATATTAAATACATGTTTAGTGTATAAATATTAAATACATGTTTAGTGTATTAATATTAAATACATGTTTAGTGTATAAATAATAACTACATGTTTAGTGTATGAATATTAAATACATGTTTAGTGTATAAATGTTAAATACATGTTTAGTTTATGAATATCAAATACATGTTTAATGTATTAATATTAAATATATATTTAGTTTATTACAATTAAATACATGTTTTTGTATTAATATTAAATACATGTTTAGTGTATTAATATTAAATACATGTTTAGTGTATGAATATTAAATACATGTTTAGTGTAAAAATATTAAATACATTTTTAGTGTATTAATATTAAATACATGTTTAGTGTATGAATAATAAATACTTGTTTAGTGTATGAATATTAAATACATGTTTAGTGTATGAATATTAAATACAAGTTTAGTGTGAAAATATTAAATACATGTTTAGTCTACTATTAAATTCCATTTTAGTGTATAATTATTAAATACATGTTTAGTGTATTAATATTAAATACATGTTTAGTGTATTAATATTAAAACATGTTTAGTGTATAAATATTAAATATATGTTTAGTGTATTAAAATTAAATACATGTTTAGTGTATAAATATTAAATACATGTTTAGTGTATTAATATTAAATACATGTTTAGTGTATGAATGTTTAATACAAGTTTAGTGTATTAATATTAAATATATGTTTAGTTTATTAAAACTAAATACATGTTTTTGTATTAATATTAAATACATGTTTAGTGTATTAATATTAAATACATGTTTAGTGTATGAAAATTAAATACATGTTTAGTGTATGAATATTAAATACATGTTTAGTGTATTAATATTAAATATATGTTTAGTTTATTAAATTAAATACATGTTTTTGTATTAATATTAAATACATGTTTAGTGTATAAATATTAAATACATGTTTAGTGTATAAATATTAAATACATGTTTAGTGTATTAATATTAAATACATGTTTAGTGTATAAATATAAGTGTATGAGAAACCAAACGTATGTAAAAAAAAATAAAAGAAACAAAAAAAAAGGAAAAAGAGAGAGAGAGAGAGACAGAGAGGACCGGACTTATTAAGAGGGAACGTGCGCCCTCCTGTGGACTTCTGCCGCAACTGCACACATAGAGAAATTCATTATTTCCAAGTGTGCCTTATTTAGAGGATAATAAATACATGTTTACTGTATGAATATTAAATATATGATTAGTATATAATTACATCTATGTTTGGTATATGATTATTAAATACATGTTCAGTGTATTAATATTAAATACATGTTTAGTGTATGAATATTAAATACATGTTTAGTGTATGAATATTAAATACATGTTTAGTGTATGAATATTAAATACATGTTTGGTGTATAAATATTAAATACATGTTTAGTGTATTAATATTAAATATATGTTTAGTTTATTAAACTTAAATACATGTTTTTGTATTAATATTAAATACATGTTTAGTGTATGAATATTAAATACACGTTTAGTGTATGAATATTAAATACATGTTTAGTTTATGAATATTAAATACATGTTTAGTGGATAAATAATAAATAAATATTTAGTGTATTAATATTAAATACATGTTTAGCGTATGAATATTAAATACATGTTTAGTGTATAAATATTAAATACATGTTTAGTGTATTAATATTAAATATGTGTTTACTTTATTAAAATTCAATACATGTTTTTGTATTAATATTAAATACATGTTTAGTGTATAAATATTAAATACAGGTTTAGTGTATTAATATTAAATACATGTTTAGTGTATGAATAATAACTACAGGTTTAGTGTATTAATATTAAATACATGTTTAGTGTATAAATAATAACTACATGTTTAGTGTATGAATATTAAATACATGTTTAGTGTATAAATGTTAAATACATGTTTAGTTTATGAATATTAAATACATGTTTAGTGTATTAATATTAAATACATGTTTAGTGTATGAATATTAAATACATGTTTAGTGTATAAATATTAAATACATGTTTAGTGTATTAATATTAAATACATGTTCAGTGTATTAATATTAAATACATGTTTAGTGTATGAATATTAAATAAATGTTTAGTGTAGAAATATTAAATACATGTTTACTGTATGAAAATTAAATATATGATAAGTGTATGATTACATATACATTTAGTATATGATTATTGAATACAAAATCAGTGTATTAATATTAAATACATGTTTAGTGTATGAATATTAAATACATGTTTAGTGTATGAATATTAAATACATGTTTAGTGTATAAATATTAAATACATGTTTAGTGTAAGAATATTAAATACATGTTTAGTGTATGAATATTAAATACATGTGTAGTGTATAAATATTAAATACAAGTTTCGTGTATGAATATTAAATACATGTTTAGTGTATAAATATTAAATACATGTTTAATGTATGAATATTAAATACATGTTTAGTGTATGAATATTAAATAAATGTTTAATGTATGAATATTAAATACATGTTTAGTGTATGAATATTAAATACATGTTTCGTGTGTAAATATTAAATACATGTTAAGTGTATGAATATTAAATACATATTTAGTGTATAAATATTAAATACATGATTAGAGTATTAATATTAAATAGATGATTAGTGTATAAATATTAAATACATGTTTAGTGTATTAATATTAAATACATGATTAGTGTATAAATATTAAAAACATGTTTAGTGTATGAATAATAACTACATGTTTAGTGTATTAATATTAAATACATGTTTAGTGTATTAATATTAAATACATGTTTAGTGTATGAATAATAACTACATGTTTAGTGTATTAATATTAAATACATGTTTAGTGTGTAAATATTAAATACACTTTTAGTGTATAGATATTAAATACACGTTTAGTGTAAAAAATATAAAATACATGTTTAGTGTATAAATATTAAATACATGTTTAGTGTATAAATAATAACTACATGTTTAGTGTATGAATATTAAATACATGTTTAGTGTATTCATATTAAATGTTTAGTTTATTAAAATTAAATACATGTTTTTGTATTTATATTAAATACATGTTTAGTGTATAAATGTTAAATGCATGTTTAGTGTATGAATAATAACTACATGTTTAGTGTATAAATATTAAATACATGTTCAGTGTATTAATATTAAATACATGTTTAGTGTATGAATATTAAATACATGTTTAATGTATGAATATTAAATACATGTGTAGTGTATACATATTAAATACAAGTTTCGTGTATGAATATTAAATACATGTTTAGTGTATAAATATTAAATACATGTTTAATGTATGAATATTAAATACATGTTTAGTGTATGAATATTAAATACATGTTTAATGTATGAATATTAAATACATGTTTAGTGTATAAATATTAAATACATGTTTCGTGTGTAAATATTAAATACATGATTAGAGTATTAATATTAAATACATGATTAGTGTATGAAAATTAAATACATGTTTAGTGTATGAATATTAAATACATGTTTAGTGTATTAATATTAAATATATGTTTAGTTTATTAAATTAAATACATGTTTTTGTATTAATATTAAATACATGTTTAGTGTATAAATAATAACTACATGTTTAGTGTATAAATATTAAATACATGTTCAGTGTATTAATATTAAATACATGTTTAGTGTATGAATATTAAATACATGTTTAATGTATGAATATTAAATACATGTGTAGTGTATACATATTAAATACAAGTTTCGTGTATGAATATTAAATACATGTTTAGTGTATAAATATTAAATACATGTTTAGTGTATTAATATTAAATACATGTTTAGTGTATGAAAATTAAATACATGTTTAGTGTATGAATATTAAATACATGTTTAGTGTATTATATTAAATATATGTTTAGTTTATTAAATTAAATACATGTTTTTGTATTAATATTAAATACATGTTTAGTGTATAAATATTAAATACATGTTTAGTGTATGAATATTAAATACATGTTTAGTGTATTAATATTAAATACATGTTTAGTGTATAAATATAAGTGTATGAGAAACCAAACGTATGTAAAAAAAAATAAAAGAAACAAAAAAAAAGGAAAAAGAGAGAGAGAGAGAGAGAGAGAGGACCGGACTTATTAAGAGGGAACGTGCGCCCTCCTGTGGACTCCTGCCGCAACTGCACACATAGAGAAATTCATTATTTCCAAGTGTGCCTTATTTAGAGGATAATAAATACATGTTTACTGTATGAATATTAAATATATGATTAGTATATAATTACATCTATGTTTGGTATATGATTATCAAATACATGTTCAGTGTATTAATATTAAATACATGTTTAGTGTATGAATATTAAATACATGTTTAGTGTATGAATATTAAATACATGTTTAGTGTATGAATATTAAATACATGTTTGGTGTATAAATATTAAATACATGTTTAGTGTATTAGTATTAAATATATGTTTAGTTTATTAAACTTAAATACATGTTTTTGTATTAATATTAAATACATGTTTAGTGTATGAATATTAAATACACGTTTAGTGTATGAATATTAAATACATGTTTAGTTTATGAATATTAAATACATGTTTAGTGGATAAATAATAAATAAATATTTAGTGTATTAATATTAAATACATGTTTAGCGTATGAATATTAAATACATGTTTAGTGTATAAATATTAAATACATGTTTAGTGTATTAATATTAAATATGTGTTTACTTTATTAAAATTCAATACATGATTTTGTATTAATATTAAATACATGTTTAGTGTATAAATATTAAATACAGGTTTAGTGTATTAATATTACATACATGTTAAGTGTATGAATAATAACTACAGGTTTAGTGTATTAATATTAAATACATGTTTAGTGTATAAATAATAACTACATGTTTAGTGTATGAATATTAAATACATGTTTAGTGTATAAATGTTAAATACATGTTTAGTTTATGAATATTAAATACATGTTTAGTGTATTAATATTAAATACATGTTTAGTGTATGAATATTAAATACATGTTTAGTGTATAAATATTAAATACATGTTTAGTGTATTAATATTAAATACATGTTCAGTGTATTAATATTAAATACATGTTTAGTGTATGAATATTAAATACATGTTTAGTGTAGAAATATTAAATACATGTTTACTGTATGAAAATTAAATATATGATAAGTGTATGATTACATATACATTTAGTATATGATTAATGAATACAAAATCAGTGTATTAATATTAAATACATGTTTAGTGTATGAATATTAAATACATGTTTAGTGTATGAATATTAAATACATGTTTAGTGTATAAATATTAAATACATGTTTAGTGTAAGAATATTAAATACATGTTTAGTGTATAAATGTTAAATACATGTTTAGTGTATTAATATTAAATATATGTTTAGTTTATTAAAATTAAATACATGTTTTTGTATTAATATTAAATACATGTTTAGTTTATTAAAATTAAATACATGTTTTTGTATTAATATTAAATACATGTTTAGTGTATTAATATTAAATGCATGTTTAGTGTATGAATGTTAAATACATGTTTAGTGTATGAATATTAAATACATGTTTAGTGTATTAATATTAAATATATGTTTAGTTTATTAAAATTAAATACATGTTTTTGTATTAATATTAAATACATGTTTAGTGTATAAATATTAAATACATGTTTAGTGTATAAATATTAAATACATGTTCAGTGTATTAATATTAAATACATGTTTAGTGTATAAATATAAGTGTATGAGAAACCAAACGTATGTAAAAAAAAATAAAAGAAACAAAAAAAAAGGAAAAAGAGAGAGAGAGAGACAGAGAGGACCGGACTTATTAAGAGGGAACGTGCGCCCTCCTGTGGACTTCTGCCGCAACTGAACACATAAAGAAATTCATTATTTCCAAGTGTGCCTTATTTAGAGGATAATAAATACATGTTTACTGTATGAATATTAAATATATGATTAGTATATAATTACATATATGTTGTGTATATGATTATTTAATACATGTTCAGTGTATTAATATTAAATACATGTTTAGTGTATGAATATTAAATACATGTTTAGTGTATAAATATTAAATACATGTTTAGTGTATGAATATTAAATACATGTTTGGTGTATAAATATTAAATACATGTTTAGTGTATTAATATTAAATATATGTTTAGTTTATTAAACTTAAATACATGTTTTTGTATTAATATTAAATACATGTTTAGTGTATGAATATTAAATACACGTTTAGTGTATGAATATTAAATAAATGTTTAGTTTATGAATATTAAATACATGTTTAGTGGATAAATAATAAATAAATATTTAGTGTATTAATATTAAATACATGTTTAGTGTATGAATATTAAATACATGTTTAGTGTATAAATATTAAATACATGTTTAGTGTATTAATATTAAATAAGTGTTTACTTTATTAAAATTAAATAAATGTTTTTGTATTAATATTAAATACATGTTTAGTGTATAAATATTAAATACAGGTT